>NC_080572.1:153002864-153315364 GCF_030247185.1 Malaya genurostris
AGGGGAGGGAGCATCAGGGCATCGGACGAATTGATGACTGGACGAGGGATTGTGGATAGCCAGCCCAAGTCACTTGAAGGAAACTTGTTTCCTTCTGAAGGTTTGAAATGAGTCTGACGCGCCCTTCTCAAACAAACCATCAGGCGGGTTCAAGCATGTATAGCGATATGCTTCATTCATGCACTGGATATTATGGTTGGAAGAGAATCTTTTATTCCCGCGGAATACGAGTAAGTGACTCTACTTACATATCCGCCCAACCCTTTTTGTTCGCTTTTCGGTAACAGCTATAGTAAGAAGGTGAATGGATGAGTCATATCGGAGCTACTGTAAGTCTACCCGCATCCACTGGCAAGTCCTTGAACTGATGGTGGCTTCACTTCACATCACAACACATTCACATCACATCTGTGATAACGATGAAATGCTTGTTGAAGTCAGAGAATCTTAAATTTGTCGGTGTTAAAAGTCTATTTTAAAGTGTTTGGAAGGATTATTCGCATTCGGGCGACCAATCAAATTTTGTATTTTTTCTAAGTAGTTTGTTTAATGGATTATTTTCGCAAAATTTTCTATGAAGCGACGATAGTAGTTATGTTACCAATGCTACGAATCGTCTGACTTCATCTGCATTAATCGGGGTAGGATAATTTTTTATTGCCGAAAATTTGGATGGATCTGGTAAATTACCTTTTTCCGAAATGTGATGACCCAAATATGTGACGTCACTTTCGAAAAAATAACATTTTGTTGGGTTTAATTTTAAATTATAGTTCCTGAGTTGCTGAAAAACAATTTCTAATTTTTTTCATGGTGATGAAATGTCCATAGAAGAATAATGTCATCAATGTATAGAAACGCACACTCTGGTGATAATCCACTTGGGGCGATTGTCATCATACGTTGGAAACTATTGGGTGAAATATTTAATTCAAAAGGTAGTCTATTGAATTCAAAATAGCCTGTTGAACTCGAGAATGCTGTGTATTTTTTGAGTTTTCTTGTAATTCAATGTGATGAAAACCTGACATCAGGTCGAGGATCGTAAAATACTTTGCTCGGTCTAAATTATCTAGTATCAATTTTTGGTAATGGAAATTTATCTGCAATAATCTTTTCTGTTCAATTGGCGAAAATCAATGACAAATCGCTATTTTTTGTCGTCAGTAATTGATTTTTTCGGTACTAGTAAAAGGGGAGAGTTGTACGGGGATACTGAAGGCTGTATAATACCTTCATCAAGCATTTTACCAATTTGTTTATTTATTTCTCCTTTGTGGATTCCGGGTGTTCGAGAATTTTTTATGTATACTGGTGATTTATTTTCTAGATTGATTACCTGTTTGTAGAAATTGTTTGCAATTAACGGATCGTCCTTGAGTGCTAAAACGTCGTTATATCTATTGCATAGGTCTACCAATTAATCTTGATCTGGTATATTTTAATATTAATCTGATCTTGCAAATGTAGTATTCGTTGCTTAATTTTTTGTGTAAAATTTTTATTTTCGTTTCCGGCTGCTTCGTCTACAATTAGTGGTTTGTTACAAACATCAAATTTTAAAATTACAAAATTTGTATAATTTCTTTCGCAATTGAATATTTTCATTGCTGGGTTGCTTGGTTCATTAACCGAGCTTGAATGTGACCTACATTCTGGTTCACATCTGTTCTCATGTTCTGATTTGTCTTGTTTGTCCCATTTGCACTTCGTTGCTGGTCAACGTCTTGGGGACCAGACGTCAGCTCTGGTGTGTTTTCTGCAAACATCACAATTCTTTTTGGTTGTGCCCTCGCCGCTATTTCTTTGCTGTGTGTTTGTTTTGTTTGTCTGCATTCTTGCGAACAATACTTTTGTCGTGAATACGACTTACTTTACTATGGGGCGCCTTTTCAAAATTTACCCTCTGAGAGAGTGATAAGTTTTTGATCGTGAATATCTCATGTTATATCTAATGAATCAACATAATTCTTGCTACACGCCATCGGAAATATGATCACAATTTTATAATAAAATTTTTAGTTCTGTGACATATTCTCAAATAGTTCAAAATTAAACTTTTCTGAAATGTTTGGTATAAACGAGTATCAAAGAGGATAATTCATAAGGCGCGTTTGCCTTTCTCGTATTTTGAAAGCTCATAGCTCAGTGATCTGTAGAAGGATTTATATAATCTAACTACCAATAGAATCGAAAAATTTTAACTTGAACCTGTATTGCAACAACATTGAAGTTTTTCAATAGTACACTATTGAAAAACCTGTTTGATTTAACCCATGAAAGCGCCAGCCAATCAGAACGCGAGATGTCTGAATCTATACAAGAGCATTCATATAAAAGTTGAGTGGTTCATTTTTCCTACCATTTGCTGAGCAACTGTTCCCGAAACAAGACACACGAGAGCAACATCGAGGACCTGTCGTCTCACTGTTTCCCGATCTGAATGTACGAGACACCGTCAGCACAATGACACCGAAAATCGGTAGAAAGGCAGCCAAAAAGTCCAGCAAGGCCCATTGCTGAAACAAGACACACACGAGAACCATATCAGATCTCAATATTTCCTACCAAAAGATTCATCAAGATGGAAGCTAAATTAATTTGCACCGTCACTAACACATTCAATTACGAACGGCAATGCGAAAGCGAAAGTGATGATTTTGAACACATCTTTATACTAGTATACAAATATGCCGTGCGAAACAGAGTTGAACAAATTGAACAAATGAAAGAGATGAACAAATGTTTCCACTTGATTTGCGCATTCTACTTTCCAGGCGTATCAGAACTGGCTAAACTTAAAGCAATCCTAAATATTTCTTTATCACAGTGATATGGTCGTCCTGAAAAGGACGGGGTTTTCAACTCCTCATCGTTACGGATGGCCAGCTGCAGATGGCGAGGGATGATTTTCGTTTTCTTGTTATGACGGGCAGCATTACCGGTCAATTCCAACACTTCGGCAGCCAAGTACTCCATCACTGCCGCCAGATAGACCGATGCACCGGCACCGGCACCGACACGCTCTGCGTAGTTTCCCTTCCGGAGCAGACAATGGATTTTGCCAATTGGGATCTGCAGACCAGCACGGTTCGAGCGGGACTTTGCCTTGCCATTACCTCTTCCTCCTGTGTGCGTGTTTCGGCGTAAAAATTCCACAAAATGCTGTTAACAGCTCGACAGCCAATTCAGTATTACTGGCTGCTGCTATACTAACTCTCTCTTTTATATCGTTTCACTGTTTCTCGTTCTGCCTACAGAAAAGGAATTCTAACAATGGGGACGTCCCTACACCGTTACCAGTAGCAGGTATAAAATGAAATGTGATGTGAGAAATAACGTCAATTTCTAGATTTAAAAATTAAAACTGACATAAATTCTGCATCTAGAACTAGAACACCCCTGAACATGCCCTTATACTAGTATGGGGTCGTGTGAAAATATGCCATGCGATACAGGTTTGCCATATATACAGGTTAATTTGTATTTTATTTATACATACATATATGTACAGATTAATCTGTATTATTATTATTATTATAATTATAATTATTTTTATTATTATTATTATTATTATTATTATTAATATTATTATTATTATTATTATTATTATTATTATTATTATTATTATTATTATTATTATTATTATTATTATTATTATTATTATTATTATTATTATTATTATTATTATTATTATTATTATTATTATTATTATTATTATTATTATTATTATTATTATTATTATTATTATTATTATTATTATTATTATTATTATTATTATTATTATTATTATTATTATTATTATTATTATTACTATTATTATTATTATTATTATTATTATTATTATTATTATTATTATTATTATTATTATTATTATTATTATTATTATTATTATTATTATTATTATTATTATTATTATTATTATTATTATTATTATTATTATTATTATTATTATTATTATTATTATTATTATTATTATTATTATTATTATTATTATTATTATTATTATTATTATTATTATTATTATTATTATTATTATTATTATTATTATTATTATTATTATTATCATTATTATTACTATCATTATTATTATTAAAATGACTTGCATACCGAAGATCGTCGATACATTTCAGACCAGGCCATTGCAATTGTTTCGTACTGAAATTTCGAGAAGAATCAGATATTTTCGAATTTCATAGCTTCAATAAAAATAAACTACAAATTTGTCGTACCTAGCCTCCTATATTGGGAAATTAAAAAGGAAGTGTTTCAAGTTTGGAATATATAGCTGTAGAATAGTAGCTGTTTAATGTAACTAATCTGTACTTTAATATAGGTGCATCGCTTCAAACTCTATTAGTGAAAAAGGGGAAAGCTTGCATAATTCATACAATCAATCAACTAATTGATATTCGGAAAAGTGATGGAAGCGTGCCAGTTATTTCGTATTCATGACATCCAGTTATGTCTGACATCACCCACCCGCCTTTTTCTTCGCAGGCCGGATTCACTTCCAGCACTTTATTTATTGCGGAAGCTAGGTCCGTGAATGTTCCTGCTCGTGTAATAAAAGACATTTTTTCATTTCAATTCTTAGGCACTCGACCTGTGCTTAATTGCTTCATGGGTAACCATTTCTTTGGCTCCTTCGGCACGAATTTTTTTTAACTAAATATGCAGCTTCTAGCTGCGTAGCGAGAGTTTCGATTTCGTTTGTAAATGAAATTATGTCAGACTTTTGTTGGCCTAATTTTAGTTTAGATTGCTCTGCTCCTATGGAGGCAGTGCAATTGTTTTTAATTTGTCCACTATGGACTCGCCGTTTTCAGGTTTTGCGGCAAATGCGTTTCGCGCTTAGCGTCTAAGTTTTAGTAGAATGATGTTGCTAACTAAGTGTTTATTATCGTTTGTCACCATTGTCTTAATAATATCCAGTGCATCGATGCCACTGGTCAGGTTTATTGGATTTCCATCAAACTCCAGCATTAAAGCTGCCACATTTTTTACAGTATTTTCTAGATTAGTCATTTTGGTTTTGGCTTCACGGCTTAGTTTGATTAATTTCTTTGTTGCCTGTTTGAATTTAGGTAGTAGCGGTGGTTTAGCATAGACTATTAAAGTGAAATTTTTTCCGGAAAGCAATTTTGCTTCTTGGTTGATTAAATTGAAATAGTCTGTGTTTAGATTGTCTTCTAGCTCAGCAAGTTTTTCGTAGATACGGTTCTGCGTGAATTGTGCTTCGTTTCTTCTTATTTGTAGAGTTTGAGTCGAATCGAGTATGTATTGTTAACTATTCATCGATCTTTTCCATTTAATATAATTCATAATTTCTAATTGCTAGATTGTTTTAATTATTAAAATTTGTCTAGATGCCGATAATCGTGTTTTTCCGGTTGGTATTCCTCCGGTTGGTGTGGAAATATTGTTACTGCGAATTCAATATCGTTTTCTGCTTCTAAAAATTCTTTTTTTTTTGTGCGCGTAATTTTCCTTGCTTGTTATTCAACTTCCCTGAAGTATTCTACCGCTTCATTGATTTCTTCGTCTAATTTTTTATTGTACGGCATTTTTGCATTTTACCAAAACAAGATTTTAAGATGTATAAAATGTTTTAAACAAAAAAAATTTTTTTTCATATAATATAAGAATAAATTTATTAACATAGTGTTACTTATCATTAGACCGTTGCGATTATCCATTTGTTCGCTCGCTCTGCTGCTCGTTCAGTAACTATCCTGTTCAGCTTGTAGACAGCTTTGCCTAAGATATAGGCTCCTGCGGTAGCTGCCAAAATTACTGCCGCCCAAGTTTAAGCATCGTTTCCTACGTATAGGATATTCGTCGCTGCCGACTCCTTCGATGAAAACCATCCCATGATGTTTTGTCGTGAATACGACTTACTTTTCTTTTGGGTGCCTTTTCAAAATTTACGCTGTACAAGAATGGACAGAACTTTATCGCGATGTACTTGACCCAACAACATAATTTTATCTACAAGGTATCGGAAATATGATCAGAAATTTGTCATTAAATTTTCAACAGAGTAAGATAACCATAAATAACCGAAAAGCAAAAATTTCTAAAACTTTTGGAAATAATGAGGAAAATTCATCACGCTTGCTTGTCTTTGTCGCACCCGGACGACGGTTTTGTGGTAGTAAAACACAGATCAGCTCCGATTATCTACTAAACGAATATAAAAGGATTGAAAATCGTTCGTTTCTTCTACTTCAGATGGAACTGGATGTCGAGGTGAGGTTCTCCCACCAACAACAGTAAGAACAAACCAGGTATAAAGCTTGAAACGCTTAGACCGTGCTTTCATTTGGACTTCGACCGTTGGGCGCAGCAGTTGCCAATAATGAATGCAGACTTTTTGCGTGGTACAAAACCTCAAACGCACAGGTCGCAAAGCCAGTTTTCCTTCAAAGAAGATCGATTGCATAATCCTGCTGCTGGTCGTTTGCATTATAGTAAAATACAACGGAAAATGGACAACAATAGGGAACATTATGCAAAATCAGCCATTCTAATGGCTCCAAATGTTATCTAAAGAGCTATAAAAATTGCTTCTTATCAAATCGGAAATTAAAACCATCAGTGTAGTGCAAATCTAGGATAATTTGATTAGATTTGTGCAATTTTTGCAGTGCAAAATACGCAACAGAGTTGAAAATGGTTTTTTTTAATTGCATGTCAGAAGGTTTATTGTAACTAATCTGTGCTTTAGTTAAGGTGTATCATTTCAAATTCCAGTATTGAAAATAGGGGAAAGTTTGCACAATTCACACAATCGATCAACTAAATGATATTAGGAAGTATAAATAAAGAGTGCCAGTTTTATTCGTATTCATCACGTCCAGTTAAATCTTTGACACTACAAACCCTTACTTTGTTTGTATTTCGGTGTTTAACACTGTTCATTTTTCACGATATATCCAGTGTAAGCGATTCACTAACGTGAGTTAGTTTAACACTGCTTGTGGAAAACAGTTTACACACAGCTACACGGAACCACCTGCGATCCCATTTCAACCAGAATATTAGTTTTTTTTTTTTTTTTTTTATTTTTTTTTTTTTTAAATAACTATTTATTGGAATATGAGTTAAAATTAAATTATTAAGATTTAAATTGGGTGTTCAGCCACAAGTGGTGACTTTTCAGCCCTGTTATATATATATATATGATTTGGTTATTACCATGAAGACATCATTTGCTTCCGCA
Source organism: Malaya genurostris (assembly GCF_030247185.1). Taxonomy (NCBI): domain Eukaryota; kingdom Metazoa; phylum Arthropoda; class Insecta; order Diptera; family Culicidae; genus Malaya; species Malaya genurostris. Next base: position 153,010,090 of record NC_080572.1, read on the forward strand.
ATTCTGAGATTTTTGTGTAGGGAAAATTCTAAACCTACTTGTATTGTGTAATGGGGAAAAGGAACTTATATACTAACTTACTAACTAATACAGAGAGCGAATCGATTCAATTGAAGATTGCATCGATTTTTGTACCAGAATATTAGTTGATTTTCTGAATTCGATTGGTTAAAATTTGGTACAACTAATCGATTGTTGTTTTAACTAAACTGTCATTTTTGTTTTTCGATTAGCAGAAACGATGGTTGAAACAACTAATTTAACTGTTTGAAAAAAAAATGCTGTCAATTAGTGAGGATACATACCTTTCAATTTCAACAAATATTTTAATTGAAATAACTGGTGTTGTTATTGAAACATAATTCTGTTAGTTGAAAAATAAATCGGTTTTATTTGTTTTAGACAATGCAAATACTCAACTTGAACAATGTTATTGATTTGCGAAAATTTTAGTCAATTTATATTAGCATGGGTGCATCAACCGCTGGGAATTGGAATTTTAGGACGGCAATTCAAACGCGCCATTCAATCGCAGCGCGTTCTGTGTGTTGAAACCCTTCGCTCCTGTTACTTTCATAAATTAAATTCATGTCAAAAAGCGTTTTATTGCTAATGCATGAACATCATCATCGGTATCAAACAGCTGGAAGTAAAACAGTCTGCTGGAAGTAAATCAATGATCGAATTTGAAGCATAAAATTTTTGAGCATACCTGAAAGATTACGAGATGATCATTCATTAACATTTTCTAATTTGTCACCAAATCTTTTTCATCTTAAACAAGGTTAACTTTATCACAACACCGCTGTTAGATAGACACTTGTTATCATAAATTTCTCAAATCGAATTAACACAATTTGACCAAACGCTTTAACCATCGATGTTGTTTTCATTGACATTTTGAAGCGACGCAAACAGATTTCAACTAAAAAAGTTGTTGATTTTGCATTGCAATTATTGTTTTGCTTTCAACTGTCTCGGGCATTTTCAAAACAACATATTTTTCAACTACTTGAATATATGCAAATAAAAAACCATATTGGTTGAATCAAAAAGAAATTAGTTAAGTCAACTATCGCAAAAATCAAAAACTGCGATATCGCAATTTTATGATCGAAGGGTTCTCCGTAAACTAATTTTTTTTCTTATTCCGAGAGCATTAAACACTTTCGTGGAATCTAAAGTTGTATCAGTATAACTGGATATAGCACTTTCTAGCAAATTTTCCGTCCATACTGTTGGTTTGGTTAGTAGTCAAATGTGAGCTTTATTGCTTTGTATTTCAAGCCACTTTTGCATTTGCCATGGAACGGAGCCTGATACTCGAAAATCATCACCACTAGATGATAAGTCTTATCACTTTGATAATTTTATTTTTCCTTTGCACTGTACTTCACACTAGTCAAAATTTGGCCAAGGGAAATTATCATATTTTTTTTTGTTTTTTTTTCGATCTCACTTTTTTCTAAATCCCTTCTTAACTGGGAAGACTTCTTATGCTTGGAGAAGGCTAATTATTTATTAAATATCGCCCAATCTGAGGCGACGGAAAGTACAAGCGAAATTAATTGTTTCTCTTGCGCGCGGCGGAAAGTCAACACGGGCAGCGCGCAAGTTAAAATATTTATTTTCATTGCCTTAATTCGCTATGCGCTGTAAGCAGTTTAAGTATTTTAAGTGTTAGAAGAGCGGTTGACCGTTTTCGGTACCGAGCATGGTTTCGGTCGTATCGGTCCCGCTCATAAAATTAAAAGATATGATTCTCAGAGTGCTGATGCACCAAATCATAGGATCGAATGTGCTACAATGTATGGCTGGGTTCCGAACAAAGTAACTTCTGGAAAGGCCTACAATGTATAGACATGATTTTTGAATATTAGAATGTAGAAAGCGTGACTCTTTTCACACAGTAATCGAATTTTCAATATTTATACATCAGATTAATAAAACCGATGACTACAAGTATGAGGATATTTTCGATTATCACTCAGCAAATTATGATAGTATTAGTCCTAAGCTACGAGAAATTTATTGGGAAGCACTCCTCGAAGGAAAAGTCGAAATTTCTGTCGATATTTTCTAAACACTGCTGTATGATATAATAATTGAAGATGTCCCATTGAAGAAAATTAGACGACAAAATAATTCAAAATATACTATCATATTAGAAACTTAAGAAATCGATAACAAAAAGCTCATAAAGAGTACAATAGAGAAAATAGCAGTGACAATTTATCGAATTATATACACATCTGTGACCAACTTAGCTTAGCAATTGATACTGCATTCAAAGAGTATAACTCTAAAATTGAACAGGAAATAAAGTCTTGCCCAAAAAACTTTTAACATAAGAAGCAAATTGAAATTAGAAAACTTTCCGTCGAAAATGTATCTACAGGAAAACATTGGTAATAACTGACAAGAAATTTGTAATCTTTTTGCTAATTTTTTTCAACAAATCTACACGAAGGTTTCTCAAGGTTCGGGAATATTTTAATTTCTTTCCAGAGTTTACTGAAGATATTAATATAAATAAGATCGAAGTGCTAGACATAATAGATGCCCCAAACAAATTGAATGTCTCTAAAAGTGCCGCACCTGATGGGATTCGGCCCATATTTATGAAAAAATTAGATTGCATTAAATCTTGCAAACCCCTTTGTTCTTTTTAATAATTCGCTTCAGTCTGGAGTTCTTCCAGATACGAGGGAAAAACTCTTCTTCCATAAAACTAGTTTTGTGTATGTGTTAAGTGGATGACAGTTTCACTTAGAGCAAAAGGTGTAGCCCGGTTTTCATATAAAAACTGTCCCCAAACAAAAAAAATGATATACGCTGTTTGAAAGGTTTTATATTGGAGATGATTTTCCCAAAATTTTAACCCTATAACTGCCATATTAGTGGAGTTGAGGTGGTTTTTCTGATTTTCATTTTATTGAAACTTTTTAAAAACCTCGCAAAAATATAAAAAAAATCAGGGTTTTTTTAGGAACTATGGGAAACCTTTATAATTTTTTCAAAATGTATTTCATGTGAAAAAAAATGTTCTAAATTTTCTTTTTTTAATTGCACTAACAATTTTTGTACCACTTCAAAAATAAATCATTTATGAGTACATTACGCTGTATTTTTATCAGATTTTTAATAAAATGTGGACGGGTATAATATCAGACTTTAAAAAAAATAGATTATTTGGAAAACCATCCGTCGCCATCAAATTGCCGATGGAGACGCATGGTATTTGTATGTATGTATGTATGTATGTATGTATGTGTAGCCACCATCAGTTCAAGGCATTACCAGTGGATGCCGGTAGACTTACAGTAGATCCGAATTTGATTATCAGATAACTTTCATATTACTGCTGTTAAGATGGCCAAAATGGGCTTTGAGGACCCGGCGCCTTCCAGCAATAACATCCGGCCATATAATAAAAGAATTCGCTGTACCAGCTTAAACCTGCCTGATGGTTTGTTTGTTAGAAGGGTGCGTCTTACTCATTTCAGACCTTCTGGGGAAAACACACAGCTTTCCCCTGTGAATCGGGTTGACATTTCACTCCTTCATCCAGTCATTCACTTGTAAGATACCCTGATGCACTCCAATCCCTCTTCCCTTACAATGTACTTGAGCATAGTATTATATAATGTAACATAATACACTTTAATAAAATTTCCGGCAATATAATACAATAAAACACAATATAGTATAAAACGATGCAAAATCGTATGGTACAGTGTATTATAGTCTACTATAATATTTTATGATGAATATAATAGTATCATAATATTATGTGACACTATATTATGTCATAATACCATAATATATTATAATATAGTTTGAACACTGAATATAATAAAATATTATTATGCATAAAATATAAAAATGTAATATATCACAATGCAATATAATACACTTATAATTGTGTATTTAAAAAAATGCATTACAATACTATATAAAACAATATCAAACATTGTACCATAATATAGTATAATATAGTACAAAGTAATATAACATAATACCACAAAATATGACGTAATATAATATGATACAATTTAATAATATATGTGTAAAGTGAAATGTGTAGTATAGAAATGAAAATGTAACTGATAATGATAAAGATTATAATAATGGTTACAATAGTAATAATAATAATAATAATCATAAAAATAATACTAATAGAAACAATAGAAATACTAATAATAATATTATTAATAATAATAATAGTAATAAAAATAATAATAATATTAATAATAATAATAATAATAATAATAATAATAGTACTCAAATACTGCAAAATAATATAATATAACATAATATAGTATAATACATTTTAATTTAATATAATATAATACAATGTCATACAATATAATATATTATAAATCAATATATAAAATAACAGTTAATGTAGTGTCAGTTATGCTCTTCTATCTTCGCAATACTGCAGGAAGTAGAATATTTCTCTTCTAATAACAATAATAATATCCACATCTATAAAAATAATATATGTTATTATTATTGATGACAAATTAATAATAATAACAATAAATATAATAATGAAAATAATAATAAAAAACAACATAATATAGTACAATGAATTATATAATAATAGAATGATAATAATAATAATAATAATAATAATAATAATAATAATAATAATAATAATAATAATAATAATAATAATAATAATAATACATGATGTAATAAACAACAACAGAATTATATGCTGTAATATACTATGATAAACACTGCACTTTAGGATGGGCTTCAACCTACAAGCCATTTCGCACCCTCTTATTCTGCTACTAACGCAGAAGGCGATAGCACCCAGTCGACGCCGTTCTATTGACCAAATGTCATCATAGACGCTCGGGGAGGCATGAGATAGGGACTTGTGAGGACTTAGTTATCTCACCATTTGACGACCCGGTGGAGACGCATGGTATTTAGTTCTAAAATCATAAATCATATGCCCTTAGAACTAAATACCATGCGTTTCCATATACAACTTGAGCACAGGGCTTGAGTATTGTCGTAATTGACAATGATAAAAGAATGTTATTCCTTATGTTATTTACACACGTCCGCACGCCTGGGTCGATTCACCAAGTAATGATGTAGGGAATGCATTAGTGAACACGTGTGTCAGCGGATGGTTGTAATTTGTTTCTAACTTCAACATCTTGCGGGATAGTCTGGAGGTTTCGAGGTTAGATATTAGCTGTCCTAAGAAATACTATAAACCAGATAGAAATCAAGTCGAAGCGCCTGCAGCAAGTCCCGAAAACCCAAAAAGAACGTATTAACTCGCATCGTCGATTTTCTATACAAACACTTAATATTTTCTGTTTTTTGCTATTTCCTGAACAGGACCCCTTTATTAAACAGTTTCAGGAAATCATATTGTTTTATTGCTTTAATCGGAATATGTATTAACTTAGAATGAATGAGAAACTGAGCTATGTATAAAAGGTTAATTTCAAACGCCTTCGCAAATATAGTTCATTGAATTCACTTGCACTTAGTGGTCTTTCTCTGGTGTTTCGTACTTTTCTCACGTATCAGCTCAAGCCCGTAGTATTTAGAAGTCGTTCCATACAGCTCAGACTATGACCACTCTTTGCCTCATCTTGCTCGCTATGCTTCTCTTTTACTTTAGCCTTCCGAATCACATTCAATAACCATTTTCAAATGTTTGCCGTCTGTTATCCTGATGACATTCCCTGCGATTGTAGCTGTCCAATTTCAGCTGTACGTATGCTAGGTGGATCTCCAAGTAGCTGTGGAAAACCGTGGTTTATACGCCGTTGAGCAATTTCTTATGGTGACGTATTACTTTTCTTGTATCCTTATCCGCGGTCATAAATGAATGAATACACGAATTCATCAATCACCACGATATCGTCGCCATTTATTCGAGTGGGAAGGTGTTATATTTTAAAGCTTTTTCCTCTCATACATTTTGTTTCGACGGATTTACTGTCAGTCCGATCCCAGTTTGATTAATCCGTCTTTATGAGCTTAAGCCGATTTACTTCAACTGCCTTGTTGAGCAATTTCAGGCAACTTGGTTATTCATACCATGTGATACAAAGCGTCGACCAACATTTTACCTTAAAACTGATAGTTTTTGCCTTTCTCATATAGAAAGGTTATGCAATCACTGTGAAAACCGACTTTTGAACCGTCATATACCATTCGACTCAGTTCGTCGAGATCACAAAATGTCTGTGTGTGTATGTATGTACGTGCTTATATGACCAATCTCTCAATTTTCTCAGAGATGGCTGAACCGATTTTCACAATACTGTACTTGGTTTCTTCTGTCCCGAACGTAAGCGGTTTTGTTTTATCGACTGACTTGGATGAGATGAGAAAGCGAACTGAATTTGTAACTACTTGTTAGTGTTATTACAAGATCATAATAACAATGCTTTTCTATGAAAGTAATAAGTGTACTTTCGCATATAGAAAGTTTAAGCAATCCCTTGAAAAATTGACTCATTTAAATTGACCCGGATGGGTGAGTGTTCTATATCGTTCGACACATTTCATCGAGCTGAGCAATGTATGTTTCTGTGCGTGTATGAGTGTGAGTGTGTGTCAAATAATGTCACTTATAATATAAAAAAATCTCGTAGGTTGCTATTGAGCTTCATCATACTTTCATAGGGTAGAGTGTGTTTAAAACTGCACACCATCATTTAGAGAAGTAGCGGAAATAGTGATCAAAAAGTTTTAAATGAGACCCACTCAATTTTCTCAAAGAGTATTTGATAGATTCCCACAAACAGGCTCAAATAAAAGTTAATATAGTCTCATGGGTTACAGTTTATTTTCTTGCGGGTCCGACTTCCGATTCAAGAACTATAGTGAAAAGTGTGTTTAATCATTTAGTGCGACGATGCAAAATAAACAAAAAATCTTATTAACTTGAAATAACTGTTTACAAATTGAAAAGGTTATGTTAGTACATACCCAAAGAAAGTTTCTTATTTTATTCAAGATTGAAAAAAAAATTTCTTCGCAGAATTTTCTAGTGATATTTTTTAAAATATAAGAAATATGAGAAAGGCATCATTACACCACTAGGTGGATTGAAAAAGGTTTTTAGATTTCGCTTGGTATCAAGGAATACTTTTTTTCTGCAAAAGAACTATAATCTAATTGTCCTTTAGAATTTTTACTAAATATAGCTATTATTTAATTTGACTACAATAAATGTAAAATAAATGTAAAATGACTTATCAGTTCATAAATAAAAACTTTAAACCGTATATTATAACCTAAATATTTGTCAATTCATTAGCTCTGATTCATGTTTCTTAGGGTATGTGATATAAGATTTTAGAGCTAAATACCATGCGACTCCATCGGACAATTTGATGGGGACGCATGGTTTTCGGAATGATTTTTTTTTAAAGTCTGATGTTATACCCGTCCACATTTTTTTACATCTGAAAAAATTATAGCGTAATATACTCATAAATGATTTATTTTTTATGTAAAATCTAGAGTGGTACCAAAATTGCGAGCGCGATTAAAAAAATCGAAAATTTTGAACATTTCTTCTCACATGAAATACATTTTGAAAAATTCTGAAAAAAATCTCATAATCTCTAAGATGTTTCTGATTTTTTTCAATTTTTTGGCTAAAGAGGTTTTTGAAAAAATTTAGTTAAATGAAAATCAGAAGAACTACCCTAACTTCACCAATATTGCAGTTAGGTGGTTAAAATTTTGGAAAAATCATCTCCAATATAAACCCTTCAAACAGCGTATATCAATTTTTATATGCAAACCCGGCTACACCCTTTGGTGGTTTTGAAGAAGATTTGTAGCACATTTGCTGTGGGCTATAGGATTTATCACATTTTTGATTAAGAGTGTTATACCGTGACATAAGTTTTGACACAATGATTCATACCTAAATGTAATTAATTAATCCATAAAAATGAATTTTTATACATCATGCAGACTTATGAAAAAACCGTATTTGTTTCAGAGCGATATTATATAGTTATATTTTTTCATGTGAATTAGTTATATAGTTATATTTTTTCATGTGAATGTAGAATTTACGATAAAACTAGAAGCGCGTAAGGATTTTGCATTTAGAAAAGGCATCGAAGTCGTAAATGAAATCGAAGGCTTTCGAAAACGACATGATACACTAATGTTCAAGAAAAATATTAACAAAATGGCAATTTATTCATCACGGATTTTATTTCTTTCCTAACAAATTCGATGTTGATCATATAGCTGGTTTTGAGACCCTTTTGAATTTCGAATCATTTAGACATAGATTTAACACAGCTTAATAAAAACTCCTCATTTTACTTTATAAACCCTATGCGGAAGTTCAGTGGACTGGAATATGATCTTATTGTTGTTTTCAGGAGGCTTTCGTGGATTTTAAAGTTTTAATGCTAGAATTTTGATGTAATACTAAGACTGCGACAAGTATTTAATAAAATTAAAAATGTTACTTGGAAGATAGTGAGAGTATATTGCTGTTACACATGCACACAAACACAATAATTTTGTTATCTCAACGAACTGATTCGAACGGTATATAATACTCGGCTGTTCGGTCCACGATTCAAAATTCGGTTTGCACAAAATGTATCCTATGACTTCTCAACCTTAGTAATAACGTAGCACCCTTTAATTATCTTAATTACTCCCATTGTATAAATTGTTTTACACCGCACCTCATATATTGTTGATGGCAAACGACTGGACAATGCGTAATTCAGGCCCCAATGTGTTTCTTAGTCTCTTGTCAAGTAACTCCTATCCCTACCTCTCCGCGGTGCCTGCTGGGGTACGAGTTACCATAGGAAAGATCGGGTAACCAACCCCGGTGGGACCTTGGTCGTATGCTGACAGGGAAGGAGGGGCTTGTCTTTTCTTTACAGAGAGCGAGGCTACCTGAGCGTCTGTTCCCCATGTTAGGGTGGCTCGAAACTCGAAATAATCGGCAAAGACCTACGCAACGAACAAAGGACGATTTAAAATGTGGCACATGGAATTGCAAATTGCTTTCCTTCCCAGGATACCAGAACCCAGGAGACCGAATGCTGCATGATGAGCTTCAAATCCGCGGCTTCGACATCGTAGCACTGGACGAACTTTGTTGGACGGGACAGAAAGTGTGGAAAAGTGGGCATCGAGCGGTCATCTACTACCAGGGCTGTGGTACAACCAGCGTTCTAGGAACGGGATTTATGGTGTGGGGCATGATGCGCCATGATTGCGGGCATGATTGGTGGCAGCCAATCAGTTATAGGATGTGTGTATTGAAGATCAAGGGCCGTTTCTTCAATTATAGCATCATCAACGTGCACTGTCCACATGTGATGAGACCCGATGACGATAAGGAAGCATTTTACGCGCAGCTGGAACGAATCTACGACAGCTGTCCACGGCGGGATTTAAAACTCGTCATCGGCGACATTTATGCTCAGGTAGGCCGGAAGGCAATGTACAACGGCCAGCGATGCGTAAACTTTGCAGCCTCCCGAGGAATGGTAGTTCGAAGCACCTTCTTCCCCTGCAAAGATATCCACAAAGCCACCTGGAGATCACCTGATCAACATACGGAACATCAAATCGACCAAGCTGTACCGCGCAAATGATACACGGAGATTCTATGAGAAGGTGAACCGCTCACGTACAGGCTACACGCCACAGGCCGAAATGTACAGAGATACCAGTGGTAACCTTCTCACGAACGAACGTGAGGTGATCGACAGGTGGGAGCAGTACTATGACGAGCATCTGGCGAAGCACAAGATACAGAGAACGACACAGGAATCGATTTGGGTGCACGCTCAGCCGACGACAGATTCCCAGCATCTGATCTGTCAGAGATAAGTGAGGATATCGGCAAGCTGAGGAATAAAAAAGCCGCGGGCAATGACCAGTTACCAGGCCAGCTGCTCAAACAAGGAGACGCATTGGCTAGAGCGCTGCACTGGACCATTTCTAAGATTTGGGAGGAACAGTTTCTACCGCATGAATGGATGAATGGAGTGGTATGTCCCGTCTACAAAAAGGGCGATAAGCTAGATTGTTGCAATTAACGCGTAATCACATGGCTGAACGCCGCCTACCAGGTACTCTCCCGAATCCTTTTCCGTCATCTATCACCAATAGCTAAGCAATTCGTAGGGCCGTACCAAGCGGGATTTACTGGAGCCAGCGCACAACGGATCATATATTCGCGATAAGACAAGTACTCCCGAAATGTCGTGAATACAACGTACCCACACATCACCTATTCATTGACTTCAAAGCGGCACACGACACAATCGATCGAGAACAGCTATGGTAGATCATGCACGAATACGGTGTCCCGGATAAACTGACACGATTGGTCAAAGCAACGATGGATAGAGTAATGTGCTATGTCCGATTATCTGGGACGCTCTCGAGTCCCTTTGAATCTCGCAGATGGCTATGGCAAAGTGATGGACTCTATTGTATATGGTTCAATATTGCTTTGGAAGGTGTGGTTCGAAGAGCGAGTCGACACGAGTGGCATGATCTTCCGAAAGTTCGTACAACTTTTTGGTTTCGCGGACGATATTGATATTGTGACACGTAACCTTGAGAAGATGACGGAAACCTACATTGGACTGAAAGCTTAAGCTAGACGTATTCCGTTTGTAAATGCCCAGAAATTATAGATATCGATCGCCAAAAGCAACTGTTTAACGTATATTATTATGAATCCAACCACGCTCAGAAAACATTAATCTTGCGATCATCTGTTAGATTAAGTCCCGCAAATGATACAAGAAGAAGCTGCAATTCACCAGTGGTAACATTTCGGAAAAGAGAGCATACTTTTGTAATTGACAGATAAACATGGTTTGATTCACTCAGTATGCCATTGCTTTTTTAAATTTATATCATGTTCCTAGCTCCACAATCAGTGATCGCATAAAATCGGTATCCTACAATCCAAGCGGAATGGAAAAACGTGGCATTGCTTCCTGTCCACTGAAAACTAAAACGGAAACATTGAATCTTGTTTGTGGTTTCATCAGTTCCCATCAAGCGTACGAATCTCACTACGGACGATCATCATCATTAAAAAAAATATTTGAAGCAAGGACTTACACTCGCAACAATTTTTCGCGAGTTCGAGCAAAACCATGGAAACTGTGCTTCGTATAGCATATTTCGAAAGATTGTCAATGAAGATTTTAATCTGATGTTTAAGTTACATCACACGGACAGTTGAAAACCTGCGATTCTTTCGATGTTTCTTTGAAAGATCCACATAAATCTCCAGACGAACGGACTAGATTAAGGGGCGGGTAGGGTCTAGCACTTTTGAAAAATCATTTCTTTATATTTTCTTATAGTAAAACATTTCAAGAATATTCTGTGAAGGTTTCAAGCCTATCGGAACAAAACTCTGCAAATTATGGGCCTTTATCTTTGCTTATCTCATACTGCAAAGAAGTAAGAGCTCGGCACATAGGCCCAAGACTTCTGCTTCGATTGACTAAAAAACTTGACAAAACATTCTTGAAATGCTTTATTATAACTAATTATAAAAAAAAATATGTTTTTTTTTAAATATTAGATATATAGCTTTTTCCTCGAAGGCAGGTATTGAAAGTCCGTGTCCATCGTCATTCAAAAACTACTGCACCAATTTTTTCAAATTTTTAAAACACATTCTACATATAAAAAACCAGACCCCAACGTTTTCCTTTTCGTAGTTTGTTACTTTCGGAAGTTTTTGCAGCTTCAAAATGGCAGATTTTTTTCTTAAAAAATCGAAGTTTTCACTTTTAACAACCACCAAAAATTTCAAAAATAAAAAAAAATCAAACAGAAACGTTGGGGTCTAGAGAAACTTCTACTTTAACTATGCTACTTTGATTTGTTCACTTCTGATTAGCCTACGCTGAGATACAGTGGACACCGCAAATCATGATTTTTTAGAAGCGTCTTCAAAAATACCTCTTCACCGACTTATTTCTCAATATTTTTCTACGAAAAAATTACAAAATGTTCGAACGATGCTTTTTGTCATGCAAAACATTTGAATTTATTTTGTTAAACGATAATTCTGAAAAATAATCGCAAAAATGATGATTTTTTTCATCATTTAGACCCTACTCCCCCCATAAGTAAAATGCAGTGGCAGCACCATGAGCTATCTAAAATGATCAAAGATTAATTTAGCGAAGAGATCGAAATGGCGAAAGCATCAAAAGATACAACCATATTAGCTTTTGATTTGCAAAAAGCATTACCAACTCCGATGCTAACGACTGGAGAAGTTTTCTCCAAACGTCAGCTTTGGACGTACATTCTGTGCATCGTAGACGAGGTCAATAGAAAGGGTGAGGTGGTCATAAATTCGCATAAAAAAAACAAGTTTTAATACAATAAAAACGTATTTTTTTGAATTTCTATAGATAATTAAATAGATGTAATTTTTTTTAATTTTTATTGCGTTCATGTACTGTTTGTCAGAGAATGTAGCATCCATAAGCGGACAAGAAATTGGATCTTGTCTTTTACAATACCTACAGGATCACATCGCAAAATCCATAAAACTTATTGTTTTATATTCGGATTCTTGTGGTGGACAAAACCGAAATACAAAATTGACGTTGCTTTGACAGCATTTCCTTTCACGAAGTAAAGTTGAGTCGATCGAGCAAAGCTGTTTTTTTCTGGTCACAGCTACAACAGTTTTGAGAGACAATTTGCGATAATCGAAAATGCGTCTAAACATTATGATAAAACTGAAACACCAGACAGCTGGATAAAAGAGATAAAAACTACAAGGATCAGCCCCATAGGGTTGTTCGAGCCATTGATGTGGAACAAGGCAACCAAAATTTCTAATGATAATCTATAATCAAACAGTTTAATCAATCGTCACACTTTTGAATCCGATGTGCCGAGCTTTCTGAGGAACCAACATCGAACATTGTTTGTCTTGATTCGTATTTCGACGAAATTACACCAATATCCCAAATGTATGCAATTATATCTTTGTATATCCTTGCGATACGGATTTTGATATTTAAGCTTCTCTTCGCCGAACTTGTTCTTTGAAGTTTTGTATGCAAGCAGTTATTTTTCAATAATTTCACTTCTATTTATTGCTTCGCGTGCTTCCAACAGTTTCGCTTTCGCATCGATTGACCAATCAGAGCGATGCTTTCCCATTGATATATCGCTTACTCCTTCAAAACCGTCGTATATGGCAGGGAAATCCGGTATGCCGGAGATTTTTAGCAGACAAAATAGGACACTGCTCGCTACTAATCAAAATTTCAAACATTTATAATTGAAAATACGTTTAGAAATATTTCCAATCAAATAATGAAATAATACTAATAATTGATACAAAATACACTGAGCTGTAAGTGCTTGAAACCTGAAAAATTTTTCGTGTATTTTTCCTTGAGTTTTTGATTTGCACCCCTATATAGAAAATAAAGATGTGTTCCTCATTAAAAATGGTAAAACGAACGATTCCAAATTTATAGTAAATAAAATGCAGATGGAAAATTTTGTTTCAGTTTCTGAGTTAGGAAAACTTACAACAAACTGAAAGGTTGACGAGAGGAAAGTTTAAATAAACTGGTTGAAGACAATAAAAATGGTATACGATCGTGAACAGCCATTGCTCATTTTTGCTTACGATGACGAAAATAAAATTCAACGCATTAATACTAAAAAAGGGAGTCTCAGAGAATTCGTTAAAAAATGGAAAATCCTATATTGTATCAATTCGGCGAAGCAATAACCTCAGCAAAATTCAAGAATCTGCAGGTACTAATTGAAAACATTGGTGTTGGACATAGAGATTATTTTAATCTTCGAAAATCAGACGAAGATACCTTCGACTTTGGATTAGCAAGCAGCACGAGTGATAATGAATGAGTGTAATGATAACATAAAAAGTGAATAAAAATGAATTTTAATGAAACATATACGAAATCTTTTTCATTTTATTGTAGATAAGAAAATTCCTTTAGTATTTGTAGACATTCTAGGTAGGGTCTAAATGAAGAAAAATATCATCATTTTTGAGAATTTTTTTCAGAGTTATCGTGCAACAAAATAAATTCAAATTTTTTGCATGATAAAAAGCATCATTCGAACAAAATTTTGTATTTTTTTCGTGGAAAAATATTGAGAAATAAGTCGGTGAAGAGGTATTTTTGAGAACGCTTCTTAAAAATCATGATTTGCGGTGTCCACTGTATCTCAGCGCAAACTTATAAGAAGTCAACAAATCAAAGCAGCATAGATAGAGTAGAAGTTTTTCTAGACCCCAACGTTTCTGTTTGATTTTTTAATTTTTTTTAAATTTTTGGTGGTTGTTCAAAGTGAAAACTACAATTTTTCACGAAAAAATTCGCCATTTTGTATCTGTAAAACCTCCCCAAAGTAACAAACAAGGAGAAGGAAAACGTTGGGGTCGGTTTTTTTATATGTAGAAAGTGTGTGCAAAATTTGAAAAAAATTGGTTCAGTTGTTTTTTGAATGACGATGGACACGACTTTCAATACCAGCTTTCGAGAAAAAAGCGTTCAAAGTTTTTTTGTCTATAAAATCAATGGAAACAATTTATTACTCAAGGGAGCCCGTAACGACGCTGATTTCTACCAAAATGGTAGTGAATCACTAAATTTTGTTTGTAAATCTTACCGACTTTTGCCAAATCCGCTTAAATTTCAAGATGTTCAGTCATAATTCCTTTCTCACCCGCATGTTCACGATAAAAATAAGAGCGCATAAACTATTAAGATTGAGTCTCAAAATAGTAAATAAATCTAAGATATTATTAGCATGTAACCATCAGAAACGGCATGGCACACACATATTTCAGAAAAATTCTGTCAACGTAACAGTTTATTCATCACGAAATTTTCATAAAAAGAATTATGTTCATCATAAAACTGAATTTAAAACCTTCTTGAATTTTAAATCATTCCGAAACAGATTTGACATAGGTTTGATGCTTCACTTTGCTTCATAAATCTTATGAAAAATGGTCTACTACACTGGAATATAATCTGATAATGGTTTTATTAGGATTTTGAGAAGTTTAAAGTTGTTATGCTATATTTATGAAGTAACACTGAAAACTATTACAAGTATTTCTTAAATTGAATATGTAACATGGTACGTGTTCTGCTTCAATTTACTCACACTGAAAGACATGATTCGCTGTTCTCTCTATTGATACCCAAAACAAGATTCTATCTAAACAATTTGAAAACAAGTTTTTTTTTCATCGCAGAACAAGACGAAGTAATAAGAAGATTTAGAGTTTCCAGAAGTGAATATAGGGGTCCAATGTTATAAACGGAATTTCGATAGGTCATCAATAAACAGGATGATTACACAATTGGTTTATTCATGTATTGGATATTATCGTTTATTATTACCACATGTGCATTCAAAATATGAATCATTATGTTTTTAAATCCATTTAAACAATAATCTTACTTGTTATTGAATAGAAAACAATTACTCAATAGTGCTGATTTTTTGTACAAATATGAATAAATTGTTTTCCTTATTTGTATTTCAAAACTTCACCAAATTCATGAATATTTCTTGGTTTGACTGCTTTATGAAAACATGCTACAAAGTATATATGTTTTATGCTGCTTGTTAGCATTTCACCGAGATTTTTTTCAAAATATGATGATGGTTGTTTATTATTTGATGCTCAGAAGAAGGAAATATTGTTTCATGAGTTCACCATCGCTCGCCAATGGCGCTGGTAGCAGTAAACAGTGATGTGATTTTGCGCTGTACAACGATGAATGACCGTAGTACGGAAATCACCGTTGAATCATGATACTCGCGTGATACCACCGTGATTCAGGGTGACAGACATGTGATTTCATGGTGTACAGTGATACCGATATCACATGTCTGTCATAAGCATTAACCCACATTTACATTTTCTATTATTCATACTGTACCACGCTGCTGCATCTAAACTAAAATTCTATTACAGTAGGCATGCGAAGCAGTATCGCGTTAGAAACTTCCGCCGAAATCACCGCCGCTTGAGGTAGGTAGAAATTCTATCTTTCTAAATTTTACTGTCTCCTTGTTCGCGCTACTGTAGCACAGAAAATGTAGCTCGCTACGGTAGAAAAATGTACTTTGCCGCTGTAGAAATAGTAGATTAGTGCGATAGAAAAATGTACTTTACCGCGGTAGTTAACAGTGGTATCGAAGAACAGTAAGCGCAGTACATTGCTTATATTCTTAGCTATTTCAAAGATGATTTTCGCTTATTAAGAATGTTTATAAAGTAGTATTGCTAATATCATTTATTTAACCCCGGTTTTAAGCTTTTGATCGTTGCCAGGAGGTATGATGGGTGGTTTTGCCAGAGGGTATTAATGAAGTATTTTTCTCGAATCAAACATGTTTTGAAGTAAAATTATTAAGTTGCAGAATTATTTATGTTTTTCAAATAAAGAAATTGTGTAATCGCTGTGAGAATCAACTTTTGAATAGAGGCTTGTAGGTCCGAGAGTCTTATACCGTTTAAATCAGTTCATTTAATTCGCACAGTGACTGTGTGATTAGTTCAATAAATTATTCATGTTTTCTGGACATGTTAATTGATGGGCAAGTAAACTCAATTCGACTTTACTGGTTCCGGAAAGTAGTGGGCGAAAGATATTTTTGAAATGGTTTGATCGATTCTCACTAATTTCGTATAAAATTGAAATACTAGTTCCGAAATGACATATTTATACGTGTAAAATAATTTAAACCGTGATATGAACAAAATAATAAAATCAATTAGTATTTCGATCGAAATGAATGAAAAACTCACTCGGAATGGAAATACTCGAAACTTTGCCTGTTAGAAGGTTTTGTTATTTTAAGAACAAATTAACGGATTAATGAGTGCGGTTCACAATAAAATATAATCAATAATTAAACACAGTACTAAAGAAACAAATTAGAATAGTAACTTAAACTGCCATAGTTAGATTCATTGTACTCTATTTGTACTGCCGTCAATCATATGTATTGAAAAAAGTTTTGTACTGTGTTATAACATGCAGATCATCCAAATTTATTTCCATTGGTATGATCGCTGTCTTGCTATCCTCGTCAGCTGATTGTTCATTTATATTATTTTTCCAAAGGTGTCGCATTAGAAAGAGAAAAGTTGGTGCTTCGTATATCGCGTTCTCTCTGACAGCAACCTAAGGACCACCTGAAAAGTGTTGACTTATGAACACTACCGTTTTTTACACTTTTCAATCTGTTACGCACTAAACACAGAATTGATTCAAAATCGGTTATATAAATCGAAAGCTTCCCAAGAAACAAATGCACCTAGTGTTATAAAATATCTAGTATATTTACATGCCTAGAGCCACTTCAGTAAACTCGAAGAAAATTAAATCTCTGATACACAAATAATTTCAACTGCACTGACTCTGTCAAACGGAAACCTTTATGGTAATTGTTAGGTTAGGTTAGGTAAAGCTAACACCCACGCTATATCTGAGAAACGCTGGAATTGCGACTTAGCCCACAGTGGGAAATTTGGGCCACCCTCCTCTAATAACAAAAAATCGATAAAATATTGCTGACTTTTGAACAGCTCAACAATAAGATCAGTAAAAAGTATCATTTACCGATCGATCGGTAGAGCTGAGCTGAGACTCATTTCTTCATAATTTTATACTGAATTATTTATCACTCCATACTGAAGTTTGATGACATTTACATACAAATTGTAAATACACGAGATTGGTAAGCTATAGAGCATTACTGCTATTTTGGTCGGTTTGGATTAAAACCTGGTAAAATATCATCTTTGGTCCCTCAAAATCGATTTATTTAAGTGTGCTCGAAAAAACATTAGGCTTACTGTCCAAAACATGGAAAATATTCAGATATCGAAGACTATATCTTTCTGAAATCATTATTAGCTTTTCAACTAGCCCCGGTTTTACCTACTTGACTGCACAGATAATTAACAGGAGTATTGACAAGGAAACACATCTCTCAAAAGAAACACATCTCTGTTTGTTTGTTAATTGGCGAAAACATTATAAATTTAGTGAATATTTATGCATCGTAGCTACGAGCCAATTATAAAGTACCTCAGTTTCATCCATTATAGAAGATATAGTTCAGTCGTGATGAAAATAGATACGGACTAATGTTACCAAGCTATTTTTCAGCTTTATACAATAATGATTCCTCTCTAACAACTTATTGCATAGAGTTTCCACTAAAATTTATGAAGTGGAGTTGACATAATTATCCCACACTATGTCCCGGGTCGGCGGTTCAATGCATAGGGCCAGTCGTCGTATGTTCGAGCCCCGACCTGGAAGGATTCGTAGTATCTGTTGAAACAGAAGGTCAAATTCCACTACAGGAATGTAATACCAAGGCTTTGCTTTTTTGAAATAATTATCAAATCACACTCGATTTTTTCCCTGCGGAACAAGACGGGACTCAATGAAAATGAGCTTACATATCACGCCACCCATAGCGACTAGCTACCCATGCTTTACCCCGCATCGACAGTTGGTCAAAAATAACTTTGAATGCAAAAACCCGATAAATACATTTGTTTTGGAAGAACCGGTTAAGTTTTTGTCTGGTTTTTGCATTCAAAGTAATTTTTTTCGGCTCTTGCAATAAAACTACTTTTAAACGGCTTTTGCATTTCAAAGTCCGCGTCCTACTTTTGCGCTCAATGCTTTTATCCGGTTTTTGCATTAAAAAAATACTTGAACGGGTTTTCCAAACTAAGTTGCACTTATCCGACTTTTGCTTTCAGCCGTTCAAATGAAATGTGTATGTCTGTAGCAAAAATATGCACTCACTTTTCTCGGAAATGGCGGAACCGATTTTCACAAAATAAGATTCAAATGAAAGGTCTCATGGTCCCATAGTTTTCTATTGCATTTTATCCAGATCCGACTTCCGGTTTCAGAGATATAGGATGATATGCACCAAAAAAATGGAAAGAATATGCACTCACTTTTTTCAGAGATGACTGAACCGATTTTCACAAATCTCAATTCAAATGAAAGGCCTGATGGTGCCATAGCTTGCTATTGAATTCAGATCCGACTTCGGGTTCCGGAGTTACATGGTATTATAAGAAAATTAGAGAAAAAATGTGAACTCAATTTACTCTAAAACAGCTCAACCGATTTTAACCAACTAAGATTCAAACAAAAGGTCCTATAGTTTCTTAAAAACTCCTAGAACGTTTTTTTTCACGAACGATGGTCAAGAACAGGTACAAATCCCATAGAACTGTCTGATAAATTTATCTAGTTTGCAGAGATTGTTAGTTTGTGGGCATAAAAACTCAATTCGGTACTACGGTTCCCCCTTTGGTGGTGAAGAAAAACTCCAAATATAGAACTCTCTTCGATTTCTCAGTGATGCTTGAACCGATTTTCACAAATTTTGATTTGAATTGAAGTTCATATTATCTTTAAAGCTACTGTGAAATTTCATCCGGATTTGACTTCCGGTGCCGCAGTTACAGGGCGATGAGCGTCAAATTTTTCAAATCGCCATATAAATTGAAAATATGTATAACATTGAAAGAAGAAGAAAACACAAAACAAATGATGCGTGCTTTGTTCTATATTGTACACGCTATGAAGAAACGATTAGGGATGTCTGATACTGGTGTGTGATATTGGTAAAAGACGGGGCTGCGGTTGATAAAAATTTTTGCTTTCTATGGTAATTGCGACCGAAAGAATAAACGAATGTCATTGAATTCAAATTTATTTGAAAAATATATGAAATTTTCACAGCCGTTTGTGCAGTAATACCGATCCAGATCCGGTTTCGGATAAATTGGAAATGGTGATTGAAAACTGCAAAAAGAATCTCACTCGCTTTCCTTCAAGATGGCCAAATCGATTTTCACAAACTTATAGGCTCAAAGGAAAAGTCTTACAGTTTCAAATGAAAAAAAGTTCACATTTTTGTTACATACACACACAGACATTTTACGTACTCGATGAACTGATTTGGATTCTATATGAGACTCTACCTCCCGAATCTTGTTTCAAAAGTTTTCACAACGATTGCATAGCCTTCCTATATAAGAAATGCAAACAACGGTTCAAGAATTACGTGGTGTAAGTAATTTTGGCTACCATTATGTCGAAAATTAAATAAATAAATAAAACAGTTACATCTTCTACAATGAAATTGATTTTTTTATTCGCACATTGAAATTGTATCAGTAAGGTGTACCAGAGTTTGCTCTCACTTGACAAAGCTAGGTTACACGAGAGCACTATAAAATACTACGACACTACTTTCTGCTTCTCTCTACATAAAGGTAATAAAATTGCTGGAGTAAACGCTCAGACCCCTAGTTTTATACACCATTCGACTCAGCTCGGAGATCGGAAAATGTCGGTGTGTGTATGTATGCGTGCACCTTTTTAAAGGTTTAGCCTCGTCTCAAAACTGCTATTGGGTTGTGAATCAAGTTCGAAGATCAAGTGGCTGTCACTTTCGGTACTGGAGATAAAATGGTATAAGTGACATAACCGCTAAAACGCGTTTTTTCTCTCTGCGCGATTTTCTCATAAATGGCTTAGCCGATATTAACAAACTTAAGCTATTTTAAAAGCTAGCAGATCAAGTAGCAGTCACCTTCTGAAGATATACTAATAATAGTGACGTTTCTCTTCGAATGTTTTTTTGTGAGATGACTGAGCCGATTTGAACACACTTAGGCTCGTTTGATAGTTCCTATTGGACTGTGAATCAACTTCGAAGATCAAGTGGCTGTCACATTCGTATCCGAGCAGTCGTCCGCGATACACTTGTTTTTTTTTCGCTCCGTATCAGGACGGTATTAATTACAAAATCTCGAGTGCGAAGGTGTTTCCCTAGCCATGGCTAGCGGAAACATTTCTGTTGTGAGATCTTTCTTAGATCTAATAAGTGATACACACCGGCAGCAGACAGTTGTGTGCTTCAGCGTTTCTACCTGTCGCTTGAATAGCATCGGCACCCGCAGTGGTTGATTCATCAAGGTCACGCGAGGGAAACAATCGAAGCGAACTCATCTATCGGCTCAACAAACCATACCGGTGAAGTAGTTTTTTCCTTATTTTTATCCTTCTATTTCTTACTAACCTATCTATTTGCTCTATTTATTTTGTTGTTGTGGGAGATATGTCTTCCGATGGGGGGAACTCCGGGGAAGATGATGATGTACCTGAAGAGGTGGAACAGTTAGATGAATACTCTTATGGTGATACATCTGACATGGACATCCCCGCAACCCCTTTGGAAAAACCACCCCTCCGTCGGAAGGTCTATCAGGATGACGGATCGGATGGCCCGTGGGTGGTATACTTCCGGCCCATAGCTAAATCTCTTAGAGTCCTTAAAATAGCTCGAGATCTGACTAAGCACTACTCAGCAGTGAAACACATTGACAAGGTGTCCCCAAATAAACTGCGCGTTGTCGTGACTGATCTGAAACAAGCAAACGATATTGCTAGCAATGAGATCTTCACGAGGGAGTATCGCGTCTACGTACCTTCTCGGATGGTGGAGATCGACGGTGTGGTTCGCGAGGAGAGTTTAACGGTTGAAGATCTTATGAAGGATGGGATTGGCCGCTTCAAGAATGCCGATCTCCAACCAGTGAAAATATTGGAGTGCAAGCAATTGCACTCTAAATCGACACAAGATGGGAAGTACTACCCATCAGACTCTTTTCGTGTGACCTTCGCCGGTTCCGCACTTCCGAATTACGTTTTAGTGGGATGGGTTCGTCTACCTGTTCGGTTGTATGTACCGAGGGTAATGCACTGATTGAACTGCAAAAAGGTGGGACATACGGCACCATACTGTTGTAACAAACCACGGTGTGGTAAATGTGGCGAGGGACACGGGGATGACTCATGCAGGAAAACGACCGACAAGTGTATTTACTGTGGCGAGAATCCGCACGATCTTTTTGAATGCTTCAAGTGCACACAACGCGAGGAAAAGCTCAAGCGAACCGTAAGGGAGCATTCTAAACGATCTTACGCGGAAATCCTCTAACGGGCTACTCCCCCTACCCCTAACAATCGGTTTGCTCTTTTGTCGACTGACGCTGATGCTTCTTATGACCCCGGCGTAGGACCTTCTTCTCTTCAGCTAGGAATAAATAGGAAAAGACCAATTATGTCCTCTCCTAACCTTCCTTGCAAAGGTCTAAAAATACTACATCAAAATAAAAATAAAACATTAAAGTTGAACAAAAAAAATTCCGTACAACCCAAGCCAATACCGCCTGGATTTCTAAAATACAACCAGGAATTTCCTGCGCTTCCAGGGACACCGAAAAACCCAAGTGATCCCAAAACACAACCAGAAAATCCGACAAACTCTAGATTACTAAAATTCTCTGATATCGTGGACTGGATAATAACTGCCTTCAATATAACTGATCCTCTTAAAAGTATTCTAACGGCATTATTACCAACAGTAAGAACATTTTTAAAACAGTTGAGTGAACAATGGCCCCTCCTTGCAGCGATCGTATCTATCGATGGCTGCACTACCTACAGAAATCGAGAGTATGATCACTATACTCCAGTGGAATTGCAGAAGTATCATCCCAAAACTAGATTCCTTCAAATTTTTGATAAATTCTCGTAATTGCGATGTATTTTCATTGTGTGAAACATGGCTTACTTCAAATATAAACTTTGACTTTCACAATTTCAACATTATACGCCTGGATCAAGAAGTCTCCTATGGAGGGTACTTTTAAGGATCAAAAAGTGCTATTCATTTTATCGAATTAACCTCCCCTCGATCCCGGGCATTGAAGTTGTTGCTTGCCAAATCAAAATTAGAGGCAAAGATCTTTGTATAGCTTCTATCTACATACCTCCCAGAGTCTCGATAGGGCATCGACGACTTGCAGACATCATGGAGCTTCTTTCCACCCCGCGGTTTGTTTTAGGAGACTTTAACTCGCATGGTACGGGGTGGGGCTACCTATATGATGATAACTGTTCTTCGTTAATTTATGATCTGTGCGACAACTTCAATATGACAATTTTAAATACGGGTGAAATAACACGCAATTCAAGACCGCCAGCCCGCCCTAGTGCGCTGGACTTATCCCTTTGCTCATCCTCACTACAGCTAGATTGCAAGTGGAAGGTAATCCCTGATCCCCACGGTAGTGATCACTTGCCGATTTTGGTTTCAATATCCACTGGTGCACAAACACCAACATCAGTCGATATGACATATAATCTCACGAAAAACATCAACTGCAATTCCTACTCGACCGCGATATCCCAAGCTCTCGAAACGAAACAACCAGATTCGCTAGAAAAAGAATACAAATCCCTAGCTGACTTGATCCTCAGCGCCGCGCTGCAAGCCCAGACCAAACGATTACCCAAAACTACAATCACTACGCGACCTTCAACCCCATGGTGGGACAAGGAAGGCTCAGAAATGTATAAAATTATGTCATCCGCGTATAAAAGATTCGGCAACAGTTGGAATCGCGAAGACTACGAAAAATACGCATCGTTAGAAAAGACTATGAAAAATCTGATCAAAGCGAAAAAACGGGGCTACTGGCGTTGGTTCGTCAATGGGCTATCTAGGGAAACATCGATGACCACTCTGTGAAATACAGCCAACCTCCGACCACAACTCGTATCGGCCGATTGCAATGCTTTCCTGTATTCGAAAACTGTTGGAAAAATGATTCTGTTTCGACTCGACAAATGGATGGAAACACAATTTGGCTTCCGTAAAGGCAAAGGAACGAACGATTGCCTTGCGCTGCTTACCACAGAAATTCAAATGGCATCAGTATTCTTAGACATAAAGGGGGCTTTTGATTCAGTTTCCATAAAAATTCTTTCGAAGAAGCTGCACAAGCATGGTTTTTCCCCATTTTTAAACAACTTATTGTCTGAAAAGTGCATGTTTTTTACACAACCAAACAACGATATTATCAGTGATGGATGGAGTATGGATGTTGCTGTTTCCGTTCCGCCGCGAAAATACATTTCATAAAGCTGGAGAGAGTCCAGTATCGTTGTTTGCGTATAGCCTTAGGTTGTATGCAATCGACTCATACGAGGAGTCTCAAGGTGCTGGCAGGAATCCTACCGTTGAAAAACCGTTTTTGGGATCTCTCATATCGACAACTCATTCGATGTAGTGTCTTAAATCCGTTGGTTATCGATAACTTTGAACGGCTAGTCGAGCTTAATGCTCAGACCCGATTTATGACATTGTACTTTGATTTCATGTCACATAACAATAATTCTTCTTCATACAATCCTCACAGTGTTCATTTCTTTGATACTTCTAATTCTACTGTGTTTTTCGACACACCGATGAAAGAAGATATTTGTGGAATTCCGGATCCCGTACGCCCTCAAGTGATCCCAAATATTTTAATGACAAATTTAAAGAAGTTGACTGTAATAAAATGTTTTACACTGACGGATCACATCTCGACGGGTCCACTGGCTTCGGTATTTTTAATGAAAATTTCACCGCCTCCTATAAACTCAGTGATCCAGCTTCAGTTTACGTCGCAGAACTAGCTGCAATTCAGTATACCCTTGAGATCATTGAAACTTTGCCCAGGGACCATTACTTCAGTGTATCGGACAGTCTCAGCTCTATCGAGGCTCTTCGCTCAGTGAGGCCTGGAAAGTATTCATTGTATTTCCTGGGGAAAATACGGGAACAACTGAGTGCTTTATCTGAAAAATCATACTGGATTACCTTGGTTTGGGTCCCATCCCATTGTTCCGTAAGGGGCAATGAGATGGCAGACGCACTGGCCAAGGTGGGCGCATTACATGGTGAAACCTATGAGAGACCAATCTGCTTCAATGAATTTTTCAGTCGTTCTCGTCAAGAGGCACTCGTCAGCTGGCAAACCTCCTGGAATGACGGAAGTCTAGGACGGTGGTTACATTCCATTATACCGCAGGTATCGACGAAAGCTTAGTTCCGAGGGTTGGATGTGAACCGAGACTTTATTCGGACAATATCAAGGCTTATGTCCAACCACTACGGAGAGTAATCACTGCGCTTGCGGTGACGGTTACGACGACATCGAACATGTTGTTTGGGTGTGCTCCGAGTATTGTGACGCCAGACTCCAGCTAATCGATTCCCTTCGGGCCCGAGGTAGACCACCTTATGTTCCAGTCCGTGACGTTCTGGCGACCCGAGATCCTCTTTACATGACCTACCTCTATAACTTCTTAAAAGCCATAGACGTGCAAATCTAGTGCCCTCGTTTTCTCTTCATTCTACAGCCCAACTCATCCTTCTCTTCTATGGAACGGTATGGTATACGATGAACAATTCCTCGGACTGCAGAAAACGCCAAAAATGTCCTACAGTGCTGGTCAACCACTACTACACCACAACCGGAAGAAACATGAAAAACCCAACCGGAAAACGCAAAAACAAGCTGTGCATAGATATGAATTGTTAATTACAAGATTTATTGTTCATCAGGTCCCACCCTCCCGATACTCCTTTACTAACCCTAGGGGAGTAGGCCACCCTTTAATATGGCTTCCCTTCCATCTCTTTCTAACAACAAGACCAACGGCCACGTTAAGCTAACCGCAATGAGCCAAATAAAAGCATTTTATTTAAAAAAAAAGTACAGGTGTGTAATGTCAGAGACATAACTGGATGTCGTGAATACGAATAAAACTGACACTCTTTCTTTATACTTCCGAATATCAACTATTTGATCGATTTTGTGAATTGTGCATACTTTCCCTTTTTTCACTACTAGAATGTGAAACGATACACTAAACTACAGCATAGATTAGTTACATCAAACATTTTGACACACGAATATTACAAAATAACCAGTATAGTTCTTTATGATAAAATATTGGAGGTTTTGGAAAGAACCTTTTATGAAGGCGTGCATGAAGGGCCAAATTGTATAATTTTCTAAGATATTAAACACTGATTGGATATAAACGATTTTGAACGCTGTTACGAATTTAGAACTGTGAAAATTGCAAAAAAACTGATCATATTATCTTAGATTTGCACTGCACTGCTAATTTTAATTTGAGATTTACAAAGAAGCAATCTTTATAGTTCTTTAGGTAACATTTAGAGCCATTATGTTCCACATTGTTGTCCATTTCCCGTTGTATTTTTCTCCAATGCAAACGACCATCAACAGGATGATGTAATCGATCTTCTTCGAAGGGAAACTGGCACTGCGACCTGAGCGTTTGAGGCTTGATACCACGCAAAAGGTCTGCTTTCATTGCCGACTGCTCCACCTGACGGCTGGTACCACGCAGAAGGTGCACTCTTCGAAGCCACTGGTATCACGACGTCTGCTTCCATCCAAAACACAAGAAGAAATGATCGATTTTCGACCACGGTTCCCCTTTTATATGCATTCAGATGAAGATATGTGCCTGACTACTTCAAAATCGTCGTCCTTGCGCGAAAAAGCCAAGCAAAAGTAAAGAGTTTTCCGCGTTGTTTTCAAAGTTTGAGAAAACTTAATTTTTGAATTGTTTGTGGTAATCTCACACTGTTCAAAATATTATCCTAAATTCCTGATCATATTTTTGATGAAATGGTGAAAGAATTATGTTGGTACCGTTAAGTTCTGCCCTTTCTACCATATGGCTAATTTTGAAAAGGCATAGTAATGTAAGTCGTATTCACGACAAAAAAAAAGTGGCTGTCACTTCGATTCCGGAGATTTACTAAGCTAAGTGACGTAACCGACAATGTGAATTTTTCATTTCTCTGCACAATTTTCTCGGAGATGTCTTAGCCGAGTTTTACAAACTTAAGCTTGTTTGAAATTTTCAAACTTAAGCTGGGTTGAAAATCAAGTTCGAAGATCATGTGGCTCTCGCATTTTTCTTCTCTCTGCACAATTTTCTCAGAGGTGGATTAGCTTTCACAATCTTAAGTTCGTTTGAAAGCTACTAATGAGTTGAGAATCAAGTTCGAAGTCCATTTGGCTGTCGCCTCCGGTTCCGCAGATATACTGGTAAGAGTGACGTAACCAAAAAACGTATGTTTTCTCTCCAAAAATTTTTCTCGGAGATGGCTAGGCTGATTTGTTCTGAATCAAATTCGAAGATCAAGTTGCTGTCACTTCTTGTTCTGGAGATATACTGGAATAAGTGACGTAACGGGAAAAACGCATTTTTGCATTCCGCACAATTTTCTTGGAGCTGGTTAAACCGATTTCGATAAGCAGAGGCTCGTTTGTAAGCTACTATTGGGTTGTAAATCATGTTCGAAGATCAATTGGCGGTCACCTGTGCTGCCCATACTCGCATATCAGTCCCATATCGATTTTTGCCAATTTTTAGTTAGTTTTAGGAATGCAAATTATCCTCAATATACTCTCAGAAATTGCAATAAAAGTTGAGGGTTTGTTCAGTAAAATGTGAAAAAAATATCAACTCATGTCTGTCCCATATGTTAAGTACCCGCATATCAGTCCCATCCTGTGTAAATTTCAATAATTTCATTTGTTGCAATACAGGAATAGCAAAGGTGTATTACCGATATTTCATGTAATAATACCATAATTTAGCATTAGGTAGCACAATAAATAAAAAAAATCCAAAATAAAATTTTAATCGTCTTTTTCTCGACATGCCGATTTTCAATATGGGACTGATATGCAAGTATGGGCAGTGTGGTTCCGAAGAAATAATGATATAAGTGACGTAACCTGCAAAACACGCTTTTTTTCTATCCGTACTTTTTGCAAAAACTAACTAATGAACAAGTTCAAATGTGTTGTTGCTGATACTTTTAGATTAAAGAACGTTGTTGAATATTCAACATAAGCGTTGAGTCACGCTGATCTGAACTACCCGAAACAATCTGAATTAACACTCCTAATACCAAGCCTAAAAAAGTTACGCGAAGCACCAAGCCTAAAAAAAAGTTGGAACGGTAACTTTGAGCTATCATAGCTCAGTTGTTACTTGACCAATTTCGATAAATTTTTCACCTTCGAATTTTGTGAAGTTTGTAGATTATTTTAAGTATATCATTATTGACGATCTTTTAGGAAAAAACTAATGAAAATCCGATTTTTCCCGTTCCAAGTTTTTTTTGTCGTGAATACGACTTACTTTACTATGGGGCGCCTTTTCAAAATTTACCTTCTGAGAGAGTGATAAGTTTTTGATCGTGAATATCTCCTGTCATATCTAACGAATCAACATAATTCTTGTTACATGCCATCGGAAATATGATCACAATTTTATGATAAAACTTTCAGTTGTGTGACATACTCTTAAATAGTTCACAATTAAACTTTTCTGAAATGTTTGGTATAAACGAGTATCAAAGAGGATAATTCATATGGCGCGTTTGCCTTTCTCGTATTTTGAAAGCTCATAGCTCAGTGATCTGTAGAAGGATTTATATAATCTAACTACCAATAGAATCGAAAATCTTCAACTTGAACGTATATTACAACAATATTGAAGTTTTTCAATAGTACACTATTGAAAAACCTGTTTGATTTAACCCATGACAGCACCAGCCAATCAGAACGCGAGATGTCTGCATCTATACAAGAGCATCCATATAAAAGTTGAATGGTTCACTTTTCCTACCATTTGCTGAGCAACTCTTCCCGAAACAAGACACACGACAGCAACATCGAGGACCTGTCGTCTCATTGTTTCCCGATATGAATGCACGAGACACTGTTAGAACAATGACACCGAAAAAGGCAGCCAAAAAGTCCAGCAAGGCCCAATGCCGAAACAAGACACACACGAGAACCATCTCAGATCTCAATATTTCCTACCAAAAGATTCATCAATATGGGAGTTAAAATAATTTGCACCGTTACTAACACATTCAATTACGAACGGCAATGCGAAAGCGAAAGTGATGATTTAAAACACATCTTTATACTAGTTTACAAATATGCCGTGTGAAACAGAGTTGCCACAGATCAATATGTATTTTTGTCGCGAGTACTTTAGTATGCGGCCGAAAACAAAAATTGTTAGAACAAATGTTTCCACTTGATTTGCGCATTCTACTTTCCAGGCGTATCAGAACTGGCTAAACTTAAAGCAATTCTAAATATTTCTTTATCACAGTGATGTGGTCATCCTGAAAAGGACGGGATTTTCAACGGATGGCCAGCTGCAGATGACGAGGGATGATTTTCGTTTTCGTTGTCATGGGCAGCGTTACCGGTCAACTCCAACACTTCGGCAACCAAGTACTCCATCACTGCCGCCAGATAAACCGATGCACCAGCACTGACACGCTCGGCGTAGTTCCCCTTCCGAGGCAAATGATGGATTCTGCCGCCAACTGGGCACTTCAGACCAGCACGGTTTGAGCGGGACTTTACCTTGCCCTTAATTGTTCCTCCACAATATGCTGTTAACAGCTCGACGACCCATTCAGAATTACTGGCTGCCGCTCTGCTAACTCTCTCTTTTATATCGTTTCACTGTTTCCCGTTCTGCGTATAGGAAAGCAATTCTAACAAAGGGGACGTCCTACCGTGCTACCACTAGCACGTATAAAAGGAAATGTGATGTGAGAAATAGCGTCATTTAAGTTACAGCAGCTACTCTGTACATACGTACGAGACACCATCAGAACGATGGCTCCGAAAACAGGTAGAAAAACAGATTTGTACCGTCCCTAACACATTCAATTACGAACGGCAATGCGAAAGCGAATGTGATGATGTTCAACACATCTTTATACTAGTATGGGGTCGTGTGAAAATATGCCATGCGAAACAGGGTTGCCATATATACAGGTTAATCTGTATTATTATTATTACTATCATTATTATTATTAGAATCACTCTTGCATACCGAAGATCGTAGATACATTTCAGACCAGGCCATTGCAATTGTCTCGTACTGAAATTTCGAGAAGAATCAAATATCTTCGAACTTCATAGCTTCAATAAAAATAAACTACAAATTTGTCGTACCTAGCTTCCTATATTAGCAAATTAAAAAGGAATTGTTTCAAGTTTGGAATATATAGTTGTAGAATAGTAGCTGTTTAATGTAACTAATCTGTACTTTAATGTAGGTGTATCGCTTCAAATTCTATTAGTGAAAAAGAGGAAAGCTTGCACAATTCATACAACCAATCAACTAACTGATATTCGGAAAAGTGATGGGAGCGTGTCAGTTTTTTCGTATTCACGACATCCAGTTATGTCTCTGACATTACTCACCCGCCTTTTTCAAGCTCAAAACGTGCCCTATTTGCATTCATGCGGCACCTGCATCGCGAATCGGATATTGAGAACTTCAACTTTACCGAGTCATAACTTTGTTGTTAGTCAACCGATCTTGAAAATTTGTTCACCATTGGAAAGGTACTACTTCCAGAAATAAAATGCACCGAAAAAAACGAAAAATAGGGTTGTCTACCCAAAGTTATAATAAAAACTGTAGATAGATGACCTAAGAAAAGGTGAGACTTTTTACAATGATCGTAAATATCTTGAAATTCAAAGCCATTACCTATATATTTTTACACATCATTCGATTGCTAGTGATACCAGCTACAATTTTCGCTCAACTACCATTCCTGCACAATCAAAAGAAAACATTAAAAAATCGATGATAATAAATATATATGAATATATATGAAATTTTCATTTTTTTTCGCATGTTTGTATATAATTCAAAAATTAAAGCGATGACATGTACATTTTTTTGATTCAAAATATTGGAATCATTACCAGAAACAATATATTGATGACCAAAATTATATATCCATTCAAAGAATCTCAAGAAATTTGGTTCAAATACAGAGAATTTCTATTACCGGGAAAATTTTGCCAAACAAAATCAAATCAAAACTTTTAAATTTTTTGACATATATTTTTTTATTATTTTAGTTGGAAATTATGAACAAAATTTACAAACAAACTAATACTTGGATTTCACTGAAAATTTTAAAAATTTTGGTAAATAACCTAAAACTCTAGAAATAGATACATTTTTGTATTGGACAAACGATCTAAACAATTTTTATGCACAACCCAAACGCAATTGATAACTACTAAAATTCTGATTTTGTTGTAGGTTTGCCGTAGAATCTCGAAAAATAGGTAAAAGATCGGAAATTTCGAATTTGCATGGCACAGTGGTCCGGATCCACAATTTAGGGGGACAAAAACATTTATGGCTTAACCTTATACTTTAGAGCTATGATGTCTTCAAAACAAATGATCAGTGAAGATAAGCCATATGTCAATGTACATGGTATTTGGGTGGCTCTTATTATTAAGGTGACTCAAAACTTATTTTCCGGATTATTGAGATAGAGAACTTCGGCAAAATTGTAGATAAACTTATATCGAGCAGCTTTGCTGAGGACACCACAGTAGTATCTGCTACGGTTTCAGTGTTACAGATATTTTTAAAGAGCAACTTAGCGTGTTCCTCAAAAAATCAGATGTTTTGCTCTAGCATTTATATTTTTCTTTTTTCGTGTAGGTATCTTTGAACATCTTTTAGAGTTGGTTAAAACCAATTTTTAATGACTGGCGTATTCAGGTAGCGTTTTCTGAACCGAAGTTATGCGCAAAACTAGTTCAAAAACAGGTAATTTTTAAACTGCTATATCTAACATTGAGGCAAACGAAAAAAAGTATTCGAGCATGTTTATAAAATACATTGGGTTTTTTCATAGAAATATATTCGTGCCATGTCATTTATTGGCTATATATGAAAATAAGGTATTTTTGTCTTCTAAAATGTTAAATTAATTCAACTGCATATTCGGGAAGAAATCGTTCTACATTTTTCGGGGAATGCAGAATGGTGTCGCTTTTGTAAAATCTCTAAGGCATCTCAATGGTTGGAGGTTTTATCAACCGTGCATTTTGGCACCTGCAGATTGTTCAGCATCCTTTCGGGGATGCATGACGATTTATTTCTTTATGTTTTGTGCTATTTTACCACCTTATACAATTCCCAATTCCCTTCCATGTTCCTTTCATCCTTCCCTTCCCATCAGGAATTTGATGTGAAGCTACGGCAAGGCACGAATCTCCACATAACTAGTGGAACATGTCACTTGAGCCAATTATTTCTGATAACATAGGTGCAGGGTTTCATTCAGTAAAAAGTATTCAAACGAAGAGGTTGTTTTTCGAGACGAAGACAACTGTAAGCTGCAAATAGATTGGTTGGTTGGTGCTAATCGCAAAGGCTGCTGCAAAGCCAATATTCGGGGCGATTCCAGTTTCATAAGTACCTGAAATAGTGGAACCCACTTCATTGAGAAAGATGGCCTAACCGATTTGAGAACTGTTTCATTTTGTAGGTTACACTAGTTCATGCACTAGCTTTCATGTTTTTCAAAAATCAAACAAAACTGTTTGAAGAATACATTTTTTATATGAGAATAAGAGAGATATGAGAAAGGCATCATTACACAACTAGGTGGATAAAAACAAATTTTACTTAATTTCGTGTCATTTTTTGAGCTAAATTCAGAATTCTACTTTTTCTGAATTGTTTACTAATAGAAAATTCAAATAATTTTCGAATTCTATACATTCCGAAATAAGTTTGTGTTTTTATAAATTTTAATATTCTATCGATTATAATTGATGTTGTTTAGGATAGCGGAAAATTTAAGATATATGTTTTTGTTCTTAAATGCTTGTAAAACAAAAATCAAGCAATAATTATTTTTTAAATTGTAGTTGGTTTCTTTTGCCATGGGTTAGTGTATGAAATTCATATAATTTTACGTTCTATTTCTTATTGTATAATAATTTGTATAATAAATGGAAATAATTTAAAATTTTCGGATGGCCACAAATTTTTTTTTATTAATAGAAACAAACTCTACATCTTTTTGAAACAGATGAAATCAAAACGGATTATAATATTTTCATTTCGATTTGCAGAAACGTTGGAACGCAATATATATCAGAAATTTTGAAATTTTCGATCTTCCACCGATTTTTCGAGATTTTCCGGAAAACCTAAAACAAAAAAACCTATTTTTAGTAGTTATCAATTCCGTTTGGGTTGTGCATAAAAATTGCCCAATACAAAAACATAATTATTTTTAGAGTTTAGGTATGTTTACCAAAATTTTTAAGATTTTCAGTGAAATCCCAGTTTCATTTTTTTGTAAATTTTGTTCATAATAAATTTCCAACTAAAATAATAAAAAACATATGTCATAAAATTTCAAAGTTTTGATTTGGTTTTTTTTTGGCAAAATTTTCCCAATAATAGGAATTCTCTGTATTTGTGCCAAATTTCTTGAGATTCTTTGAACGGATATATAATTTTGATCATCAATACATTGTTTCTGGTAATGATTCC
The DNA here is from genome assembly GCF_030247185.1 of Malaya genurostris. Classification (NCBI taxonomy): domain Eukaryota; kingdom Metazoa; phylum Arthropoda; class Insecta; order Diptera; family Culicidae; genus Malaya; species Malaya genurostris. The sequence goes on from NC_080572.1 coordinate 153,043,509, forward strand.
AATATTTTGAATCAAAAAAAATGTACATGTCATCGCTTTAATTTTTGAGTTATATACAAACATGTGAAAAAAAATGAAAAATTCATACATATTTATAAATTCATCGATTGTTTAATGTTTTCTTTTGATTGTGCAGGAATGGTAGTTGAGCGAAAATTGTAGCTGGTATCACTAGCAATCGAATGATGTTTAAAAATATATAGGTCATCGTTTTGAATTTCGAGATATTTACGATCATTGTAAAAAGTCTCACCTTTTCTTAGGTCATCTATCTACAGTTTTCATTATAACTTTGGGTAGACAACACTATTTTTATTTTTTTTTCAGTGCATTTTATTTGTGGAAGTAGTACCTTACCAATGGTGAACAAATTTTGAAGATCGGTTGACTAACAACAAAGTTAACTCGGTAAAGTTTAAGTATTCAATATTTTCTTTACGACGATTATGCCAAAGGAAAGAAAATTGTAAAACAGATAGGGCATATTGGGCGCGTGAAAAAACTTGGAACGGGAAAAATCAAATTTTCATTGGTTTTCCTTTACCAATTGCTACAAAGTTTTAGAATTAATCTACGAACTTCACAAAATTCGAGGGTGTAAAATTTTTTGAGATTCGTTGAAAAACAGCTGAACTATGACAGCTCAAAGTTACCGTTCCAACTTTTTTTGAGGCTTGGTATTTGGAGTGTTAATTTATATTCAAAATCAGTCCGAATTCGTGTCGGAAATTATCCCAACGAAAAAAATATGTTTTAATGAGACTGTTTGAAAAATAATAAGACGAATGCATTACCACACCACTACAAAGATTACCAAGAGGGTTTCTTTATGGAAAAAAGTCCAATATTTTCGGCTCACGATCCCCCATTTTGAGTTTACTGCTCACTAAAAATTAGTTAGCGCCCAATGGTGGGGTGTAGGAACCAGTTTGGGAACTGGTTAGTTGGGAATCACAATTAGTTAAATTTTTCAACTGTTCTTGTAGGAATTTAATTTAAATCGTTGAGATAGAGTAAAAATATAAACGGACATCATTGAGAAACTCCAGAGGTAACAGCGAATGGTAAGGTTATACAATCTCCTATTTTCAATATCATTTTACGACTAGTTAGATATGATCGAAATCAATTCAAAAATGATCAGTTGAATTCCAGTCTACTTAACTTGGAGATCTTCATGTGATGATTAATTTTGTCGAACGCAGCAAAGAAATCGGTATATATGCACTTGTAATCGTGCTTGTAAGGAAAACTAAAAGCATTTAGTTGCGAAGAAGAATCGAATGAATGATAGTCTCAACGACTGATTCAACAGTTTAATCAAAAATATTCATCCTTTGAAATTTTAATAGCATTAATCTTTTTATTGTTACTTCATTATCTTGTCCTCCCAAGCTCACCTGCATTTCAAATTGAGTAAACTACATTACATTACCTCAGTTGATTCACGAAGTGTTTCGAAACGTGCAAGAATTTCCTTCACTGAAACTTTTGGCTCTAACGGCTCTTCTATTATTGTTTCCATTCTATCAACTGATCCAACTCCCGGTGTGCTGTTTCGTCTATTCTTTACTGGTATTTGCAAAGAAGAAGACGTTGAGGATGTTTCTACACTATTTGTATTAACGAGGGGAGTGCTCGTTATTTCTGAAGCTTCTTGCATGTCTCTGGCTGTTTTGAAAAGAGACTGTTTATTTTTAAAACCGCAATTTTTGAATTCACATTGGATATGAGATTTTGCTAAATAAGTGTTGATGACGGGTTCGTCAAACGGTTTTACGTGCAAATCGTCCAGATCACTTCTGCGATGTATATCAACCCGTGTTTCACCTGTAATTTCACAAATTTCAGCCATAGAGTCCGAGTCAGAGAGTCGTTCAAATTTATCGTCTATGTTAACTTCCGGATCCGGTAAATTTTCAAAACTATCCAGTGATGGAGAAACAATCCATGTCTTGGAATTTGGTTCATGTTTAAAACTATGACTCAGCAACTTATTAACTTGATAAAAGTTTTTAATGGCAATACTATCGTTTGGCGAAATTTCTTCATAACATTTATGCGAACTGCTGTTATTATTGCAGCTCGGATTGTAAGTATGATGTACTTTTCTTATAACTGTTGGTTTCTCCGTCGGACCCATGGTTAGTGTTGACGAGGAGCACAAAACAAAACACTCATGTAAGACTTTCTACACCTTTCATATGCTCTGATTATGTTGCACTTTCAGGTATATCACGCTAAATTTATTACTAACGACATCACCACGAACATTATTCATATTCATTTATTTGTGCATACTTGTCTTCAAATGATAATTGACAACATATATAAGTGTGGAATAGTCAATCATTCACAATAATATTGAAAAGTTTTCATCAAAGTATCACAAATGAAACATACGTTTAAAACATAAAAAATTGCATTGAAACAAATTCGTTTGCGAATTATTAGTTCGAATCTATTTAATAACGTTGGAACAGTAACAGGTTACTACCTTTACGCGTTCACGATAGGCTATGAAATACAAAAACAGCAGGTAATGTAAAAGAGAAATTGAAAAAAAACTATCATCGAACGGTATAGTGGACCGATGTTTATTGGCCGAAGTATGGTCAACGACTACTGGTTTGAAAATTGCATTATGCGAGAAAGTATCCGTTGTCCAACATACTTCCTTTTGCTCATGCAACCCTCTTTCTCAAATAGTACATGGGAGATGTTAGATCGGTGAGCGAAATATATATATATATATATATATATATATATATATATATATATATATATATATATATATATATATATATATATATATATATATATATATATATATATATATATATATAGGTCAACACTAAAAATTTTAAAATGATGCCTTTCTCATATCAATCATATTCCCATATAGATTATTGTGGTATTCTATTCTAAATGTTTCTATTCGATTATTGGAAGAAACCAAGGGATTGTTTGTGCACTCACTAGTATAAACGAAATTTGAAAATTTTGAACGATTTTGACATCGTACTATAAAAGACGGTGTAAATTTTTATTGAATCAGAAAATAAGATTGACAATATCGGTTCTACAATCTCTGAGAAAAGTGAGTAAGATCCATTTTTGGGCATATGACTATTATCCCTCGTCGTTAATCGAAAATGACTATCGATTTGTGTAGTTTTGAGACCATTTTAGAATTTTTTTACGGTTTTGTTTCATTTATTATTATATTTTATTTATTCATTTTTTATTTAATTATTGGAGCAAGAAAAAGCACCCTCGAGTTGACCAAAATATTATACTCACTCAGAAGGACGCAAAACCTCCTCTTCCAACTGACATTACATAATCCAAATGATTCTACTATAAATTACATAGTAAAATATATGCTTAACGTACACAAAAAATTGTAACATTACACTAATACAAAGACACACATACAATAGTTTTATAATACATATTAAAATAGGTAAAGTTTACAAAAACCTGTTTTAATAAACCTAGTGGTGTAATGATGCCTTTCTTATATCTCTCATACTCTCATACAAATGCGTGGATTTTCGCAAAATAATTTGAAAAACAAAAACCCTTCTTAATCCACCTAGTGGTGTGATAATGCCTTTCTCTTCTTTCATAACAGTCTCATGAATATATATTTCATACTTTTATTATATAATTTCAGATACAAATTTTGACACCAATTGATTAAGATTGATTCAAGTAGTTCACAGAAGCATGCTTCAGTGTTTATGTCACACAGTCCGCATCATTTTTTCCAAACTAGTGCTTGACATTTGCGTTGATTATTTGTATGAGAACAGTGATGCTAATCTAGAAAAACCCTTCTCAGTCCACTTAGTGGAGTTTTCATATAACTTATAATTTTTTTTTTGAAAAAATCAACTTTTTGGGACTAGAATAGAAAAAATATCAAAAGTCCCAGAAAGTTGATTTTTTCAAAAAAATTTTTTTATTGATATGACACTAAATTTCGATGTTTCGTGCAGTTTTAAGAATTTCGGCATCAAAAAAAATTTTCGATTTTGGAAATTTCATGTGCTTTTCCCCCCTATGGTGCTTTTTCAAGATCGGAAATTTTCAAACCTTAACCGCCGGGCAGAACCCCTTACGCATGTCCGATTTAGCTCAAATTTTGCATGAGGACATTTTTTGAGGTGCTTAAACTTTTTAACACTAGTGCTTTACGAAAATAGAGGTGATCCCAAGATATTGGCACCCTTATATATGTAAGAGCGGTAAAAATCAACTTGTTTTGTCGGTTACGTCACTTATACAATTATATCTCCGGAACCAAAAGTCACAGCCATTTGATCTTCGAACTTGATCAATAGCCCGACAGTAGCTTTCAAACGAGCCTAAGTTTGTTAAAATCGGTTCAGCCATCTCTGAGAAAATTGATCGCGTTCAAATATCTTTTAAAAGTGCACACACACATACACACAGTCATTTTCCGATTTCGTCGAACTGAGTCGAATGGTATATAACACTATGGGTCTTCGATGCTCCGTTCGAAAGTCGGTTTTTCCAGCAATTCTAATACCTTTCTATAGAGAAAGGCAAAAAGGTTTATCCATCAACTAGTATAACCTACAAAGTAAAACAGTTCTCAGATCGGTAAGACCATCTCTGCGAAAACGAAGTGAGTACCACTATTGCAGGTACTTCCAAAACCGGAATCCGGGAACCAGTACAATCTAGGTCGGTTCGAGAAAAGTGACTAGGATCAATTTTTGAGTCGATAGTCACAATATCCGGTCGTTGACCGAAAACCGGGAATCAGAAAAGCCAACATCAATTTGTTTGACCGTCTACTGACAATAACTATCGATCGTCATAGTTTTGAGGCAAGTTTAGAAATTAGTTTACGTGTTTTACTCATCACTTTTAGAAATGGTATAAATATTTTTTTAATCTTCACCCTATAATTCTGCAACCGGATGTCGGATCAGGATAATATTCTGGAATTCAATATCGGACCACGAGACCTTGCATTTGAACCATATCGGTCAATCCATCGCTGAGGAAAGTGAGTGAGATCAGGATAGCCAGAATCGGTTTATTTTTTATGTCTATTGATAGTTGCTACCGATTGGAATAGTCACGAGATCAGTTTATATTTTTTTTTTATGTATTTTGTTTCGCCACTTCAAGTGAGGGTATCAAATTTTCAACGCACCTTACCCTATAATTTCGGAACCGGAATTTGTGATTTGTGAACCGGAACCGGAATTTGTGATTGTGATTTTTTCACTAATCACATATCATCCTGTAATTCCGGAACCGGATGTTGGATTCGGATAAAATTCAGGCACTTTACATAAGATTACAAGACCTTTCATTTTATTCTAAGTTTATGAAAATCGCCATCTCTGAGATAAGTGAGTGCAAAAAAATGTTACATACATACACATACAGACATTTTGCATTTTCGAGGAACTGAGTCGAATGAGAAAGGCAAAACACGTAACAAAAAAGTAACACGAGACAGTACAAAATCAAATATTTCATAACAGCGATTAAATATGCGAGTCGTACTGGAAATTGACTCATTCTTCGCCTAATTCATTCTAGAAAACTAAAGGACGAGAAAAGAGTTACTCCGAAGAGTTCTGCGCCTGATGTTTATGTCCAGTTGTCCAAGAAGACTAGAGCAGTCGATATTACCTAGAACTAAATCGGAAACAAACATTACTTTAGACACATTGCGTCGATCACAAAGTAATTCAAGTCCGATAGGGTTACGTCTGTGTTCGTATCTTGGAAGGTTGTATGAATCTCTTCATAGCAGCTGACGTAAAGTAAATCAGATAAATTTATGCTGTACAGCTTCAATGCGTTGTACCCCATTGTTATAATAAGGGGACCAGACGACTGCCGAGAAATACACTACTGAAGTGCTCACGAAAGGGGCTACATATACTAGCGGTCGAGGTTGCTTCAACATTTCCGTTAGACATTGTTTTAGGCAACCCAATCTTGTTTCTCAAACTGTATAGCGTTTTTTTATTTGTCAAATTGTCTTGCGTTTTCTACCGATAAGGTTTTAATAATTGTTCATTTAGGCGTTTATAAGAATTATTTTATGGTATGTTCCATGAAGGAAGATAATCAGTTCGATTTTTTGAAAACTTGCCAAGAGCAAACTTTTTCGCAGTTTTCAATATTTTAAGATGCTCAGATGACCACTTAGGTTGAGAGGCGTCAAACTCTATAACTTTCGGCACAAATTGATCGTAGAGCAAAATGTGACATAGTTTTCAAGCAGCAGCACAATTAAATAATACATCGATTCAATTCACGCTTTTGAGAAATAGATTCATGAACCGAAAATCAGATTTGCGAAAGTTGTATGATATCGCTTCGGTTACTTCATGGAACTCCACCGGTTTACTACAGCGAAGACTGATCAGAAGTGGTGGATGATGAATACATTGTTTAACTAATGGAACTGGAGCTTTCAGAACTGACGTTGCAACTGCAACCTCATTGCCACAAAAGCAAAAGATCCAGAATGCAATTATTTTCGTTGGGAACACCATTTATTTGTACTAATCCGGCCGTGCAGTAGTTATCCAACAACATCCGATTAAAATGGTGAAAATCAATTACGCCATCTTTAAGAAAAATTAGTACAAATATTCATTTTGGTGTACACTTTATCCCATAACCCTGGAATTGGAAGATCCAAACAAAATTCAGGATGTTTGTATGGGACTGCTAGACTTTTGGTTTGTTGAAATCGATCTTATTTTAACATTTTTTACACATTTTCAGGACTCTGGAATCAAAATTAATTAGCTCAAGTGGCACTTTCCCCTAGTTATTTGGAGATTTGTGCCTTGCCGTGGCTTTTCATCATTTCAGTTACATATCAGATGATATGAAGTACCGTAATCGCATTCACACAAATCACACGAATAATACTCATTCCAGATTTCAGTATATATTCGTTACCGTGCTAATTGTCACAAAAAATGATTTTTTGCGGAACGAAGACTATAAATAGAAAAGTGTTGTAACAGTTTTGTCACGACTTAAAAAAAACATTTATCAAATGGAATTACGTTATGTCATCTTCTGGTTAAGAAAAATAATATCAAATTCCAATTTTACATATTTGTATATTTTATGTTAGCTAACAATGGTCTTCGCCAGTTAAAAGACTCTTAGCATCATCGTACAGATTCTGCTTGGACTGTTTCGGCCATTTACGAATATTTGTAATCAAAGGATCCGATGAAAGTAATAGCCAATTCATGGGATCACGATTCGTAAGTGATCTGGACTGCTTGCGTGTATGATACTCCCGACATATGTATAAAAGAAACTTATGAACAGTACAATATAGCAAGCGTTTATCATCCTCCACTTTAATTGAGAAAAAAGGATATTTATTCGCAGATCTTGAAAAAAAAATTATCACATGCCATAATCATTCTTCCATTTTATTTTACGGAAGCCAAACTGAGTATCTGATAACAAGCCGTTCGTTTCGACCCAAGAGTCAAGCGTCAAAGAATATTTTTTTCGAATAGTTTTCTGATGCAGGACAACATTGCAATGGGTTTACATATATGTGTTTTGATTGTGAGCTGGTTTCCCCGGATTTTCAATGGCGATAACGTTTACTTGCCTCCAGTCAGCTAGAACCTAAAGTGATAGGCGCTGGTGTAAGTTTTAAGTCTACACTGGGGATATCGCAAGCGAACACCACGAATAGACAGACTTTGAGTGTGTGATTGGCTTTAAAGAAGCTAGTGCGAATGAACCACATTCTCTTCACATGAATCACTCTCACGCGCTCGAGCCTAAGTACACCCCAGTGATCACTTGTGCGTGCTAGTGAGAGAACATTTCTGTGAGTTGTATTTTTAAATGTATAGAGGATAGCGTTGGCCTTGCTATGAAAATCTTTTTCGCAGCACGGAAAAGCGGAATTTCAACGATAAATTGCTGAATATGAGTAACCCACGCTTCTCTTATGCGAACCGTACACCAGAGTGCCCACCGGCATGTACACTTCGGTGAATATCTGTTTCCACCTCAGAGAATTTCAGAGCTCTGTACCAGCACTTTGGTATGATCCAGTGCTAGATGCGAAAGAAAATAAACACGCACTTTCATGATGCGTGCATACTTTATATAACAGTGGTGTATATGTGTGAAAGAGTAGAGTTCTCATTGATGATATCATATTAGCAGTCGAAGGAATGTTTCATCTTTAAAAAGAATAGCATTCCTTAATTCCTGAAAGCACTCCGCCATTGATACAAATCTTGAGAGGATTGGCCATGGAACTGGTAAACTGGTAACTGCTTCATAGAAAATCTAGCTTTTGGAAAAAATGTCGTTATGAAGACCTTTAAGGGTTTAGAAATATTGAATGCTGCGAAAATCCATTCTACAATTTCCGAAACGATGTACTTTCACTATTTTCATCAGTCAGATTCCTCTGACTCTAGATTTACACAACCACTTTATGTTTCAAAAGGTGGAAGGGGGGGAGGGTCTTAGTGACAGTTTTAAGCATTTCTGTGTGCGCTTAGATCCTGCTTTTATAGAAAGCTTAATTTTGTTTGCGCAATTTATATGCAGCGCATGCTAAGAGATCATGAGCACTGTCCCCACAATATATGTATTTATTTATTTATTTGGGAGCAGAGAAAATCCCAGTGGAGATGAAATTAGGCAATCTCTCTCTCTCCAGCAGGCATAAAACCTCCTCAATTTAGGAGGCATTTAGGCTTAACACTACATTAAAAACTAACAGTTAAAATTAAATTTATAACACTAATTGATGACACTAAACATAGTGAGAAAGAGGAGTAATGGAGAGAGAGAGAGAGAGAGAGAGAGGAGTAAAGTGGTTAAGTAAATGGAATACAAGGGTTGGTGGAGGGGGTACTAAACGACCGTAAACGAACGACGGGGTTAGAATCAGCATGTAGATCTAAACGACGGGGTTAGAATCGGCATGTCGATCTAATTAGTGATAAAAAATGGATGGTGGAAGACAGAAAAAAAGAGGAAAAGACAACCGGGTTAACTTAGGTGAGCGAATCTGGTTAGTTTAAAATGAATATGATAGAGTGGGGGTTGAACGAAAATAAAACATTACCGGTTCCAGACAAATCCTAATCTGACAAGTGACTATGAAGCAATCGTTTAATCATATTTCGAGATAAATGAAAGTCGAAGACTTTGGAATAGTTGTTGAATGTTCGGCACGTACTGGAGAATGACTCATTATAACCATAATTTGTTCTTGCAATAGGTAATCTAAAAAGGGGTGGAAACGTAGATTGCGTCGATGAATGTCGAGATCAATCGACCGCAGGAGTTCGGAACAATCGATCAGTGATTGAAGCAAATCAGCAAACAAAAGTTGCCAGGAGACAATCAAGGTCCAAGGTCAAAAAGCTTACAGCGATCTATGTAAATAGGAAGATTAGTAGGATCTCTCTATGGTAGGTTACGCAGGGCACATATAACAAATTTATGTTGAATAGCTTCGATCCACTCTATGTCGATTTGATAATGGGGTGACCAGACAGAAGCTGAATATTCAAGCGTCGAGCAGACTAGAGCACAATATAATACTTTAAGACATTGTACATTGACAAAGCTCTTAGTAAGGCGAAAGACGGAACCTAAAAGCTGGAAGGCCTTCGAAATCACATAGTCGATATAACTTTTGAAATTCAACTTGGTATCAGGAACGATACCTAAATCTTTAACGGTAGACTCTCGATTCAGTACATTATGCGAAATGTTATAGTCGCAGCTAATTAACGAGTGTTTGCTAGTAAACGACGTAACGGAACATTTCGAGGCATTTAAAACCATTCGATTGTCATTACACCAGAATAATTCAAGCTGTAACTGTAAAAATATAGTGTCATCGGGTGATCTTATTAGATGATATAGTTTAAAATCATTTGCGAAAGATAGTTTGTGGCATTTCAATAGAAAGTTGAGATCACTGAGGAAGAGCAAGAATAAAAATGGTCCCAAGTGACTGCTTTGAGGGACTCCAGAGCCTACGGTAAACGGTGTTGTCGTGCATTCACTAACATTTCTCGACCAATAAGATATGATTGAAGTAAGTTGAGTAAAGATCCACTGAATCCAAGTTTTTCGAGTTCAGCAACTGCAATTTGGTGGCTTATCTTGTTGAAGGGTGCGGAGAAATCCGTATAGACAGCGCATAGATCGTGAAGGCGCGCTTGTAGGGATCGAATTATAAAATATGTATAAGAAAATAAGTTCGTTGTAGTTGATCGTTTTGGCATAAAACCGTGTTGTGTTTCCGAGACGTAGTTATTGCAGTTATGCTTGATGAAGTCCAGAACTATATTTTCAAGCAACTTAGACTCAGCGCAAAATGCGGCTATCCCACGATAATTAGATACGTCAGCTTTATTTCCTTTCTTGAAAACAGGAAAAATCAATTATGTTTTCCAAAAATCCGGAAAAGTTCCTGAGTTGAATGAGAAACTAAACAGCATCGACAGTGAAATCAGAAGGCTGTTCGACCACTTTTTCAATACCAAAGAAGCAATACCATTAGGCCCAGCTTTCGAGGATAGTTTCATTTTAGAACACGCTTTATCAACCATAGCTGTCATTATGATTGGATGGGGGCCAATCGGGGAACGGTGAGGAACATTAATGATAGCTTCGGAGATCTGATCATTCGTTAAGGTTTCATCAGAGAATACATTACTGAAATGTGATTTCAATAAGGTACAAATTTCAGGCAACACGTCACCGAGAAACATCTGGTTGGGTAGTCCTGATTCCTTCCTCTTTTCGTTCACGTAGTTCCAGAAGCTGTTAGGGTTGATTCCTAAATAATTTTGTACACGAAGGAGATGGTAATGAAATAACATTTTATTCAGTTGCTTATAACGATTTTTGAGGAACATATAATAAGATCTTAATTGGAGCGAAGGATGCTTCGATAGTATTCTTAGAGCAGAGCGTTTAGCATGCTTATAACGTTTAAGGGTCAGATAGGACCATGAGAGATGGACAGATTCACGTCGAATGTTTTTGGGTACAATCGATAGCGTACGAAATTATATGGGACCATAACATAGCAATAGAATTGCAATCGCCATTAGTAAACAAACTTCTTCAGTCGAGCGACAGCAAAAATTGATTCATTGCTTCGAAATTTCCTCTGCTTCGTAATATGTGCCTACAAAAAACAAACCAGGGTTCGGTAAAAGCATAGATATTATACGCAGCACCAGAACAGGTCAGATAGTAGTCAACGAAGGAACGGTTCATTCCCCCAATATTCTGATAATAGAACGGAGTCTACGACAGAGGGTACGAGATAAGGGGTTAGACGAGAAAAACGAGCAGCACCTGAAAACAACCGAGGTGATTGATTTTGCGTGCTGGTCCTGTGATAATTTAGCTATCTTCGGGGCAGAGACGAGAGGAGCTCGATCGGCGTAGGGATATCGGTTGTGGTCGTATAGTTGAATCTGTTAAAAAAGAGGCGATTGTCACTCCATTTCGACCAAAACTTAGGTGACGTAATATTTTGCTTAAAAGCTTGCGGAACACCTAATTGCTGATTTGCCGGGAGAACTGGTGCTTCGTGATAGCAACGGATATATATTGACAGTGCCTGCGACAGAGGTCATAGAAGTCGGTGCTCAAGAGTTAGTTTGAGCATTTGGGAGATGAGTTGTATCGGCAATGGTGGTTGACGGTGCTGATTGCACTACTGTATCAGTTGGAAGTGGAGGCAAATCGATGTCATTGGTGTAGTTGTTAGTTGTGGTTCGAAATGACGGCGACGGAAGATTGACGTAGCGTAGATGAGGTAGATTGAGTAGCGATACTGTCGACAGCGGCATTATCATCAGCGGGGAAGGTTATTAGATGGGTCGAATGATTGCTATTATTCGTATCTGAAACGAGCGGTATTACAGAATTTGAAGTGGATATGTTTGACATTGAAGCGTCGACTCTCGGAATTTTGTCCGGCTGCGATAGAGATGGCCTGCTAGTGCTGCTGGTTCGAGGCCGTTTATTAGTATCTTCCAGTATAGATTTAAAAACGTTAGTTAGGTTAAGCTGTAGATCATCCACACGTTCGAGAATTGGAGTGCTGTCATTTACATAACGTTCGGTTAATAATAATAATAATAATAATAATAATAATAATAATAATAATAATAATAATAATAATAATAATAATAATAATATTAATAATAATAATAACAATATTAATAATAACAACAATAATAGTAATAATAATAATAATTATAATAATAATAATGATAATAAAAAATAATATTCATTAATTAATTTTTTTATTTGGTAGCAGGCCCGGTGGAGATGAAATTAGGCAATCTCTCTCTCTCCAGCAGGCATAAAATCTCCTCATCAGTTGTATCAACAGATTACAGTGATCCAACAGATACATTTAGGCTTAACACTACATTTAAGACTAACAGTTAAAACTAAATTTATAACACTGAACTAGTTAATGACCAAGCATAGCAGGTCAGTTATAGTGCTCTTGCTTAAAAGATGAGAGAGAAGAGAAAAGTGAATAGGTAAATGGAATACAGGAGGGTGTGCTAAACGAAAGTAGACGACGGAGTTAGAATCAGCATGTAGTCTTAATTAGTTATCAAAGATATGGTGGAAGGCAGAAAAAAACAACGGGCTTAGAAGCGGTATGTAGATCTAATTAGTGGTAAAAACGAGCTTAATCCACTTAGCAGTGAGAGGTGCCTATTTTATCAATCCGCATGTGTTTTTTGCATAAATATTCTTCAGTGTTTCAGTTCTCATGACATTATTTTAATGATCGTCGTTTTAAGCGGCTATTTGAGATTTTAATCACTCATTACCCTGTAATGTCGAAGCTGAAAATTAGATCGAATTTGAATGTAAACGTGTGACAATCGATTGAACATTCCGTGAGATGTCGAAGTAAGTTTCACTTTAGAATTTACGGTTATTTACGGTACTTCCAGAGCCAGTATTAAGGAACCAGCATAACCCAAACCGAATCGTATGGCCGTATGACGTATGACGAATAAATTGGAGTAGGTTTAGGTCCAACTTTAAAGCTTTTCGGGATTGTCATCTTCTATATCGGTTTGAATTTTAAAAAATCATCATCCTGTAATTCCAGAATTGGAAGTCAGAATTAAATAAAATTGATTAATTTTGTCTTCGTCGATTCAATTTTTTTTAGAAAACGATTGAGCTTTGAGAAACGATTCGATACTGGAACCGGTGTAGCCGAAGTCAAAATATTTGTAAATCAGTGTAGATATCTTTGAGAATCACCCTGTATACCCTAAACCGAAAGTTGGATCTGACTGAAAAGCAATACGTTATATAGGATCTCACAACTTTTCATTTGAACCTTAGATGATTCTTAGATTTCATTTGAATCTTAGATCGGTACTGCCATCTACGAGAAAAATGAGTTTTTAATTTCGTTTCACATATCATCCGGAACCGGAACCAGAAGTCGGATTTAAACATAATTCAGGAACCTTGTTTGGGAGCATATGACTTTTCAAATGAAACTGAGTTTATAGAAAACGGTTGAGTCATCTCCGAGAAAATTGAGTGAAATTTTTGTCACACACCCATTCGTTGATCTCGACGAACTGATTCGATGGTACTTAGAAACAATTGTATGTAACAGTATAAAAATCGTATATCACGTTGATCCTAAGCATTGCTTTGTCATACAGCGCGCAAAACTTCTACTGCTGGAATAGAGGGAAAAGTCGCTTACCCAAAAATGACGATATCTCCGTTAAAAATGTTGGAACATTTTGTCGTCTTGTTGGAACCAAATGGTGTCCAAGTCTTCCTTTTCAAGTAACGGGAAGAACCAATCGCTAATCATGGTGCGATAAGCGCTCGCCATTGACCATGGCGGCGGCTCCTGCCTCATTTTCGAAGAAAAATGGCCCAATGATGCCGCCAGACCTAAATCCGCATCAAACCGTCACTCTCTGAAGATGCATCGGCTTCTCCATGATAACGTGCGGGTTTTCCGTACCCAGATGCGACAATTTTGCTTATTAACATACCCGCCGAGATGAAAATGTGCCTCATCCGAGATGATATTTGGCACACACATTCCGCAACATTACCATGATTTTCAAAGTAAAACTGCACTATTTTCACGCGTTCCTCAAGCGTATACACAACCATTTTCGTTCAGCGGAAGGATAAAACTATGCTTCTGTCAAATCAGAATTGACATTGAAGTTACCAATGTCGAAATAATCGCTAGTTTAAAAAAAAAGTGAAACGGCGGACCCTGTATATATAAGAAAATATAAAAATGGATGGTGGAAGACACAAAAAAGAAGAAATGACGACCGGGTTAATTTAGGCGAGCGAATCTATTTAGTTTCAAATGAAGATAGAATAATAATAATAAAAAAACGTGATTAATCCACCTAGCAGTGAGATGATACCTTTTTTTTTATCAATACGCATGTGTTTTTGCATGGATATTCTTAGGTGTTTTAGTTCTCATGACATTATTTTAATTATCGTCGTTTTAAACGGCAAATTGAGATTTTAATCACTCATTACCCTGTAATGCCGAAACTGCAAAACATATCGAATTTCAATCTTAGCGTGCGACAATCGATTGAACATTCCATGAGATGTCGAAGTAAGTTCCACTTTAGAGTTTTTCGTCATTATTTATGATACTTCCAGAGCCGGTATTCAGAAATTAGCATAGCCCAAAACGATTCGAATGGCCATAAATTATTACGCCAAACAATTTACATGAAATTTATAAACTCATCATCTGTAATTCCAGAATCGAATAAAATTCACCAATTTTGTATGGGACCTTAAGTCCTGTAATATTTGTTTTTGAAGTTCGATTTGGTCTTTTTGAGAAAATGATTGAGCTTTGAGAATCGATTCGATACTGGAACCGGAATTCTAAACTCGGTGTAGCCGAAATCAGTTAAATTCACCTGAGCAGTGTGTAGACATCTTTGAGAAATTGTAGTGCGAATTAAAATTTGGGGGTACATTCCGAATCCCAAAAAAAAAAATACCGCTCAAACTGAAATAAATTTATTTGGTAATCGACTATCCAAATCTGCAAACTCGATAAACCTGATTAATTTATGTGAAATGGACATTTATATACTAATCACCCTGCATTTTTTAAACCAGAAGTCGGATCTGCCTAAAAAGTAAGAGGTTTTATAGGATTTTAAGACCTCTCATTTGAATCATAGATGATTCTTAGATTTCATTTGAATCTTAAATCGGTTCAGCCATCTACGAGAAAAATTAATTGCATTATTTTAATTTCGTTTCACATATCATCCTGTGGTTCCGCAATCAGAAGTCGGATTCAAACGTAATTCAGGAACCTTGTTGAATCTGAGTTTGTAGAAAACGGCTTAACCATCTCCGAGAAAATTGAGTGAAATTATTTGTCACACACGCATTTGCTGATCTCGACGAACTGAGTCGTATGGTATATGGAAGTCATGTTCTTCCAGCATTTATTGCTGTAAATAGTTTAAATCAATATAATTATGGAATTACTTCCAACTCGATAATGCTGGTATCATCTGGTTTACATATGCCATATTCGAAAGATTATGTTGCCAAAAATGAACCGTGCTAAAATTGGTCCGAGGCAAATTGTCATAAAAAGGATGCTGTACACAGTCTTTTTGGTTCTTAGAAACAATTATATGTAACAGTATAAAAAATCGTGTTTCATGTTGCTCCCAAGCATTGCTTTTTCATACAGCGCTCAAAATTCCTTCTACTGGAATAAGGCTTACACAAAAATATCGATATCTCCGTTAAAAATGGACGGATTTTAACAATCTATGGCTTGTTGGATAGGTATTACCGAGCGAAATCTAAGTCTTGAAACATATTCTGTTTTCAAGGTCAAATGTTACAGATACTGTCAAAAAACTGAAAATTTTGACATAAAACTTTGTATAACTCAAAAAGTAAACATCCGATCTCAAAACCATTCAATAGCGTTCTGGGTGACGGGGAGACCTTTCATTTGCGACTAGTTTGATCAAAATCGGTCCAGCCATCTCTGAGATCTCGACCTCTTAGTTGACAACACACATACAGACACACACACACACAGACATTTGCTCAGTTCGTCGAGCTGAATCGATTGGTATATGACATTCGGCCCTCTGGGCCTTGGAAAATTTTTCGAAAGTTTGAGCGAATTCTATACCTATTTTTATATATATAAAAAAGGTAATAATATTAATAGTAATAATAATTATAATAATAATAACAATAATAATAAAAATAATAATAATAATAATATTATTATTATTATTATTATTATATTTATTATAATTATTATTATTATTATAATTATAATTATTATTATTATTATTATTATTATAATTATTATAATTATTATGATTATTATTATAATTATTATTATTATTATTATTATTATTATTATTATTATTGTTATCAATGAGTATTTATTTTGTTTTATATTTTTCTAGATTACAATACCTTATTATATTTCTCCTGAGTATCGAAAATCAGCTTTTGTTGAGATCATATTGTTTACCAAAACATATCCGGATTTTATTCCTTCCCTACGAACACATCTTCTATCCTGTGATGCACGAGGAGATACAGTGGTACTCGCAGTCTCTAGAAACAAACAGTATCGGACTAACATTCCTTTCTTTTCCTCAGTAGCACAGCCTTTGGTCGTAGCTGGCGTCGTTATTAATCATTTAATGATATACAATGAAAATGACGTGCTTCTCCCAAGCTTCATTTCCTTGGTTCATTGTACATTTCCACTCATTTGGTCAATCACGAAGTGCATCTACGGGTGATCTACTTCAGCTCAGCTCGATGACTTGATGATTCTCATACTATGTTACAATATGTCAAAACCCTTGTGAGGAGCATTCACGGACATTTTCATAGACACAACATATACGAAGGTTATATGCAAATAGTTAGAATAAGCGACAATAGTAAAATGCTTCTATCACAATTATCCACTGCCAGTATATAATTTGTTCGCAAAACGAGAATGAGCGACCGTTTGTTGATTCAGAGCGAATCCCAACAGCAGCGTGTTAACCCGTAACGCTCAGTTGGGTCATTGAGAGAAATTCGCTCTCGAACTGTTGTCCATTCTACGTTAAATGAACCATGTTGGTTTATTGTTGCTGAGATGATATCCGTCTCTCTTTTTTTGTCATAAGTACGTTTATTTCTTAAGACAGTTCACATATGTTCTTCTTCGCCACAGCATCACTTCTACATAAAATTCCTCTCCTAATATAATTCTAATATATCCTCTTATTTTATAATTATCATATTAGGTATTTCGTCATTTATTATTAAATCCAAACGATTAACTGCTATAAATTATAAAAAAGGCTGTTATTTTTATGTATTTTTTGATAATTTCATAAACTATTTTGAGTTTATTTGTATTGTTACATCATTCCTATTCAAATTTATCTATTGGATGAAGTTATTATTATTCATATTGCCTTATTAATACCCGGGTTTAACCTAGTTGCGGTCTATCACCGGGTTATTGGATGAACCAATGGACGCAGTTGAAGCCGGAACTATGTCTTAAAAGGGTCAATTATTAAATTGAAATTCCAATTGTGTTTATGAAATGATAAAGAAGTTTCATGTATGGAATCAGATATCATAACTAATTGGCTCAAGTGGCACGCTCCCCTAGTTATTTCGAGATTTGTGCCTTGCAGTAGCTTCTCATCAATTTCCTGATGGGAAGGGAAGAATACGAGGAACATGGAATGGAATTTTAAAGTGGGTGAGGTGAGAAAACAACACAAAACATAAAGAAAGGCTGCTGAACGATCTGCATGTGCCAAAATACACAGTAAATAAAACCTCCGCTGGTTCAGAACCAACAAAATCATTCGTTGCATCAGCTCTAGCCAACTCTTCAGCCCATTCATTTTAAGAATGGCCAGAATAGCCGGGTACCCATAGGCAGTAAACAGCTACCAACAATTCTGTACTAGTTGGAAAAATGAGTCTGTGATGAAAAATGGTTTTAGGGAGCAAACAACATAGTCGCACCTGCTGGTTAAAAAAATGGAATCTGTATGAAAATGGAATTATCGGTATTTGAGAAGACATGTCTGTATTACTGTATCGCTAAAATCGTTATAGTCGACATCGTTGCTACCAATGAAAAAGCTGGATCGAAAGCTTGTTGACACTTGAAAAAACGTATTGTAAAAACTGACCATTTAGTCTTGAGAGAAACCAGCAACTAGAGTAACTATTCCGGATAACATCTGCTTGAATGAAACGCGTTTATTTGAACTTATTTGATTCTTCCGTATTTAATCACTGTTGTTTACAGCAGCTGCCTGACCTTGAAAGTGTCATCTCAATATACTATCTAAACGCGAGAGGATTGCGCACATAAATCGACGATTTGTTTCTGGCGGCCACAGATTGCGATTTCGACATAATTGGTTTAACCGAAACTGGAATACATGATAGCATCACATGATTTCCGCTCTTTGGGATAGTCTATAACGTGTTCCGCAGCGATCGTTCAATTTTTATAAAATGTCTTTGTCCAGTTTTTGTCGTGAATACGACTTACTTTACTATGGGGTGCCTTTTCAAAATTTACCCTCTGAGAGAGTGATAAGTTTTTGATCGTGAATATCTCTTGTTGTATCTAACGAATCAACACAATTTTTGCTACACGCCATCGGAAATATCATTATCAGTTGTGTGACATAATCTCAAATAATTCAAAACTAAACTTTTCTGAAATGTTTGGTATAAACGTGTATCAAAGAGGATAATCCATAAGGCGCGTTTGCCTTGCTCGTATTCTTAAATCTCATAGCTGAGTGATCTGTGAAAGGATTTATATAATCTAACTACCAATAGAATCGAAATTTTTCAACTTAAACGTGTATAGCAAAAGCATTGAAGTATTTCAATAGTACACTATTGAAAAACCTGTCTCATTTGCTCCATGTCAACACCAGCCAATCAGAACGCGTTCTGAGGAAGAGAACAAAATATCTGCTGCTGTACAACAAATCGTTAGAGAAAAATGTTCCGAAAAGTGTTGAACATCGTAGTGAGTTCCTCAATTTGGTCCTTCTGAATGCTAGAAATGAATCCCTACAGCATATTGATAGTTTCTTTCAATAAATTATGCAAATCCGAAATGAAATAATCGACATTAAAATTCTGTATGCGGCTATTTTTATAGCCGTTATGACCGCCCATTAGTGAAAAAGCTATAAACGAAATCACAAAAATTGGATCAGTTTGGATTCTATCGCCACTGCGAGCAGATGTATTTTGTGTCGTTTGCAAAGCTAGTTTCGCTTCCGACAAGAGCGATTACGTCACAGCTGCCAATCGTTTGCATTGATGAAAAAAACAACGGTGGAGAGCATTACACTAAATCAGCCGTTCTGAGGTCTCAAAAGTTTTCTAAAGAACTATTTGGATTTGTTGTTCGCAAATCGAAAGGAAATATCCCCAGTTTAGTGCAAATCTAGAACAGTTTGGTTAGATTTGTGCACTTTTGGCTGTGTGAAATTCACAGTAATCTAGATCAAGTGAAGCCTTCTTTGTTTTTGCGAAAAATGTTCCAGAGTTTAATGTCGTAGCATATTGATAGTTTCGTTCAATAAATTAGGCCTATTGTATCATTGATCAACCCAGCGAATTAATGTTTTTTTTATTGGAAGATTATAATCGGTTGTAAACGCTACACCTACACCAACCATATCAGTATCGCACCCACATACAACAGTTCAGCCTGGAATTAGATGGCGGAAGTCAGCGGCATCCATCGGAATTCGAATTCAACTCATCACTCTCCATCACAAACGCTATCATAAAAGGTTCTTTTTAGAGCCACCATTATTTTATTATAAAGAACTATAATGGTTATTTCATAATATTTGTGTTTCATAATGTTAAATTTAACTAATCTGTACTTTAGTTTAGGTGCATCGTTTCAAATTCTACATACAATTTCATACAATTGATCAACTAATTGATATTCGGAAGTGTTAAGGAACATGTCAGTTGTTTTCGTATTCACGACATCCAGTTATGTCTCTGACATTACCCACCCGTCTTTTTAATATCTACTTTAAAATAAAATTTACAATTTTTTTCGTGTGTTGGTACACTTATCACATAGCATAACAACTCTCTTCTGTTCAATTTATGAATAAATTCATTAGTGACGACTTTACGATGTAAGTCTGCAAACCATGTAGACCTCTGAAGAGAACTTAGTTTTTTTAGTGTAAATTTTTGAATATTTGTGTCCAGTTACGTTGTGGGTTTTCTCTGATTGTTTTTGGGTTTTTGAATTGATTCAGAACGCAATGGTATATCTCACTGGAACTAGGTGCTCTCACTATTTCATTAGTAAGAAAAGCAATCTCTTTCATCACTGTACGAATGTGTTCGTATTTCCGGGGAATGGCAGCTATGTTTGGAGGACTCAGGTTGTGCTCTAGAAAACTCCACAAATATGAATGGTCCGAAGCTATTCACAGCATACAATTTGTTATTAAGGCTTTAGCTTCAATTGGAGAAAAATTCATGTTTAGCTCTCCGCGATGTTTAGGTAATATTAGGGTTTTCAAACGCGATCCTGGTCCGTGTTTTTCCATGCCATCAAAAAGAACCAATTCGCGAGATAATCTTTCCGCTATATTTGTTCGAGAGAGGAATCACTGATGCTGTGTACCACATTTTGGAAGTAATGAACACCAAAGTGACCATTGGACCCAGTAACTTTCCCCAAGCTGAATGATCTACCAGATGAAATTCCGTCGTTACCTGGTTTCAAAACTACTGATCATGGCCCTACTGATGAAAATTTTCTCTGCGCACCGTGGTTGCAAGATGAAAATTGAGCAGATTCAAGTGCTCGGTTCGTTTATTATCCAGTACGGCTTGTGAAACATTGAAAGGGATGAATTGGAATGCCTGCTCAGTGCGTCCAAAGCAAGTTGAACTATTGGACTTCGTAAGAATACAGCGCGTCGATGTGTGTATTATTACGGAAACACATTTGTCATCAAAGATGTCCTTCTCAATACCGAACTACGTCATCATTCGCCTGGATCGAACCCACTCTAGAGGTGATGGTGTTGCGATTGCAGTCAGAGGCGGTGTAAAGTTTACTGTACTTTCTAGCTTTGGTACGAAATTCATCGAGCTAGGAGTTGAATTGGATACGACGATCAGAAAGATAAAATTCATCGCAGCATACTGCCCTAGACAGTGCTCACCGAACCAAGGAACTCAATCACAACTAAGAAATGATCTGCAGAAGCTGACAACAGGACGAAATAAATTCATCATCGCCGGTGATATCAATGCCAGAAAAATATGGGAAAATTCCTGAAATAATCGAAATGGAGCAGTGCTGAACGACGACCTTCAAAACGGTTACTACACTATACTGAGTTCGGACAGTTCAACGTATGTTGCCAGATCAGAGACGTATCACCAATCTTGCAGATAACATCTCTCATCCTGTGATCATTAAAGACCTCAGTTCCGACCACTATCCTGTTGTGGTGGAAGTTGAGCCCGGTGTTGAAACCCAGCAATGTACTCGGAGTGATTATCATCATGTCGACTGGTCAGCATTCAGTGTTGACAACAACATTAACTACGATCGCCAATTAGAATCAGCAGAGGACATCGACAGACAACCAATATTCCGTAAATCTATCACCATTGATCCTACCACTAAAACATTGATTAGGTTAAGAAGAATTTATCGAAGGCAGTCCAGAGAACAGGACTCTGGGAAAAGACAACTTCAGCTAATAATCTCACTAATATCATTGGGCAAAGAATGAGCGATATCAAAAACAGGGAATTCTCAGACCATATCAGTAAGCTAGATAACTATTGTAAACTATTTATGAAATTGAAATGAAATGAAATGAAGAGGTCGTTTTACTATTCACCAGTTGGTCAGAGTCAAAAACACCTTCTCGAGGAATAAAGCTGTTTCGAAAACATCTGGCATGATTCTGTTAGACGTTGAAAAAGCGTTTGACAATGTCTGACACGATTCATAAAATGCATTATCTCAACTTCCCAACCTACCTGGTAAAAATAGTACAAAACTATCTGTCAAATAGAAGTTTCGAAGTCTTTGTAAACAACTTATCATCAGATAAACTTAATGTTCCCGCTGGTGTTCCTCAAGGTAGTATCCTTGGCCCAATGTTATTCAATATTTTTACGTTAGATATTCCGGCACTTCCGGGTGATGGCGTCTCACTTGCCGATGACACCTCCGTCATCTACAGAGACCGCGTAATTCGTTCATTAGTAAACAAAATGCAGAGAGGAATGGATGTACTTGTTGATTATTTCAGCAGATGGGCAATATGCATCAACGGAACTAAAGCTCAAGCTGTCATATTTCCCCACTGTAAATCTCCCCGACTTTTTCCACCTGAGAATAACAAAACTAAAATAAATGGCTGTGAAATAGATTAGTTGAATGAGGCAGTTTATCTAGGACTTATCATGGATAGTAAGTTTCTCTTTAGGTCACATGTGGACAAAATAGAGTAAAAATGCATCATTTTATTGAAATCTCTACCCATTGATTAACAGTAAATCTAAATTATCACCTCAAAACAAACTAGCTGTTTATAGGCAAATAGTTTATCCAGTCGTTGAGTACGCAGTTTCATGCCATTATTAGAGCGCTTTACAGCTAGAGTTAGATTAGGTTAGTTTAGGTAGATAAAAATATACAATTTCCAAGATGAAAAACATGAAATAAAAGTCGCAAACCATGTATAACTGAAACAATAGGAATTAAAATTAAGCATAGACTAAGCAGATAATACCATAGATGTAAAGTTACGAACCGTATCACTAAAATATTGTAGACACTGTATATAAATGTTAACAAATAAATGGATAATAAATAAAATATATAATGTGAAAAAAAGAACTATTACGATTACTTCTTTGCAAAACGAAGGAAAAAATCATCAGTTTAGTGAAAATCCAAAAAAATGTTCCAAACTGTACTAAATATCTTATAGGATTCCACAATTTGGTCTTTCTAAAAGGCAGAAATGATAAAATCTAAAAGGCTATAAAATGTTTAAAGTATATTTGAAATGTGATCATATTTGGTCTTGGAATGCGAACATTATGTTATAAAATGATTTCTGTAAACCTACACTTTAAAAATAAACCGTAAACATTGCATATATGACTTTGCTTCGCGTCTTGTAGCACGCCGTGAAGCAAAGTCTTCTTTCTCGTACAATACTAACGAAAGCGAACCGAATCATTTCATTACATTCTTCTTTTTTCTTTTTTGTATTAATTCGCTTCAGCCTCTTGAATGTATTATTTTTCCTTTGATCAACTCAGCACCGGAACTTATACAATTTTCGTTCCATTTTACCTTAATTTACCTACAGCAGGAGGTATTTGATTGACTGCACTTTTCTTTGATTCTAACGAGATGTGAACACGGATAACTAAACAAAGCTGTAAGTCTGAAATTCAGAACACTAGTGTGCGATTAAATCATTTTTCGCCTAATTTAATTAACTTCCGACCGCTTATCGGAATTGCCACTTTGTTGAACTTGCTAGTCGCGATCGATTATCGCGTATCACGTTGACATTTCGGAACTGATCAACTGTGCAACACAACTGACTAACTGAACCAACGAGCGCCTATTTACCGCGACTTACGCCTATTTACCGCGCACTCTGTAAAACTGAACTGGATTCTAACTCTTCCCAACTATGGGTTTTTAAGCTCCTAACATTTACTTTCGGGTGAAGCCCGAAGATTTTAGTACAAGCCGAGCTTGTGATTATAAGTAGAAAGTTCATCCGACTTTCTCCCGAAGTTCTACCGAAAGCCGAGACTACTGTCACTATGCCAGCGGCAGTGACCAGTGTCCGTGAAAATAACTTCGTTTTAACAACATTACTGCGCTTCTACCGAATGTCGAGACCACTGTCACTATGCCAGAGGCAGTGGCCAGTGTCCGTGAAAATAACTTTGTTTTCTACAACATTACGGTGCTGACTAATGCTCGGAACTGTCTATGGTTTTATAACAAAGTTTCTTAAACATCGTTGCGATGACTAATGCTCGAAAATGTGCACGCTTCTATAACAAAGTTTATACCTGAAGGTTGCGGCTACGCTGATATGAGAGTTTCCTTCATTTTCCTACTTTTTCTACAATACTAGCAAGTTCGAAGGAAAATTTGCTAAGGGCGCTGCAACACTATTAGAAAAAATAGAAGTCACAACTTAAACTCACTTAAATTTTTATGAGAACACACACTTTTAAAAAAGCATGTTCCAACATAACCAACATGTTCTAACATAACCACATCTAACATAACATATGCATGTAGCACCTTAACATACAGTATTCGTTAACCTTGCACCTTAAATTCAATATTGATCAAAGTTAGCGAGAAAATAGGAGCAGAAAAAACAAAAATAAACAAAAACGGAGAGGTGTCCTGATGCAGTGCTCCTTACAATCAAAAATGAAATACAAACCGCTAAACAGATTAACAATATTTAATTGAAGAAATCGTTGAAAACTTCTTCTACTTTAGGAAATTCTTGTTGATTTTGTCTGAAGTTTTCAACTACTCCTATTTTCTCGCTTACTTTGATAAATATTGAATTTAAGGTGCAGGGTTAATGAATACTGCGTAGGTGCTAAATATATATTGGGAAATATTGGGACTTGTTTTTTAAAAGTGTGTTTTTATATAAATTTAGGTGAATTCAAGTTGTTACTAATAATTTTTCTAATAGTGTTTTGACCATACTTTCAAACTTTGTTGAAATTGGTTCCACATATTTCCACATCTTCAAGATATTGATACTTGAATATGTAGTATTTTGTAATTAAATTGCATTTTAATTTGTGAACCTAAAAATATGCAGTCTTTGACAAAAATATGTATTTTGATAATTAAAATATAATTGAAGAACTTCCAAAAATTCATTGAACAAAGTTATGATGGAAATACTTGATTTTGGGGCTCCTTAACAAAAAATGGGGGGGCTCCTTAATAAAGTATCATATCTTGAAATCAATGCATTTTAAATTGTTTATGTCTTTGGCATGTATTCTTGTTTGAGCTTAATATCAATTTTTCTAAAGACATAAATGCTCTATCTCGTATTGTATGCAAAATATTTTTTTTAATTCACTTGTAGGTCATTAATGTCAACTTTAATTATATTAAAAGAAGCCTTGCGAACAGAAATTCTTCTGAAGACATGAAAGCTTCAAAATTAACACATGAACTAAGCAAACCATGACAATGTAATGAAATGAAGGGTTCGCTTTCGTTAGTATTGTACGAGAAAGAAGACTTTGCTTCACGGCGTGCTACAGTAAAGAAGAAAGACGCGGTACGCTCAGCAAGGATACGCCAGGAGTACTGGAGAGGAATTCGAAATTGAGGATGTTGGGCGAAGCAGTATTAGTATGGTGAGTCTGCATTATTTTTCTGATTACTTAAAGTTTAAAAGGAATTACCCATACTTGAATGTTGCCACTTATTGTGAGTGCTAAATCATTAGAAAGCAAAACGCAAGGAAAATCTATTAGGATGGCATTAGCGCGAAAATTTTTCTGATTTGTTTAACTCGCGCTCACAAGGACCAATATTATTTTTCTAACTCCATTACCCACAATCCATCAACTGGTAAACGATATCAGAACAGTTATATACATTCCGTTGTTGAGTCATTTGGCAAGCAATAATTTTGTTCACGTTTCCTTGAAAACTGCGGACGTATAGATTACGCTCACAGTTGATTTGTTTACGTTTTGACCACGGTCAATACGAGCGCATGTGTTGAAGAGAAAAAAAAACAACACCGCGATAATAGCGCATGTGTTGAAGAGAAAAAAAACAACACCGCGATAATACTTACAAAAGTGACACCATACTAGCATGAAGGCCTAAGAAGTTTTTTTGCCTTCGTTGAAGAGACACGAATATCACGACCAGCAGAACAGTTAGCACCGGTGTAATGATTATAAGGTCAAGGTGACCAACCGAACCTCACGCGAATGAGCGAAGGAATCGGTAATTTGACGCATCATTTTGCGAATAAGCAAAAGTAGCCGTACTACGACTGACATAACAAAGCAAGTCAGCGAGCTAAGTACCAGGAGTGCATGCCACGGGATATGTATACTTAAAACGGTGGTGAACCAACCCGTATGGGCGGAGCCTACCGAAAAATGCGTTGCTAGGCGACACACCAAAACAATCGCGGCCATATTTGCGGCTAAAAGCCGGGCAACCGAGACGAGAACATAGCACGGGGAAAAGAGGCGGTAGAAGACAATAATAATAATAAGCCGACATTGACTTTGAGACGCGTACGGTAAACAATAACGGTCAACCACGAGTATGGTATGATGTTCCGTTGCAGCATATGCCGTCAATGAATTTAATTATTATTGAAGTTATCAAGAAGGCTATTTGTTTCAGGACCACTACACTTTCCGCCAGGTGTGTGGGTGTTTTGTTTTTTTTTCTGTTTGGGAATTTTGATTAAAAAAATGTGGGGCTATAGCAAGTACTCGTGAGAAATTTTAAGGTGTCCCCGCAAATGGACAGACTGAGCGAAATCGAAGAGTACATAAAAAGAGAACACGATAATGTATATAAAAACAAAACACGACCTAGACTATTACAAGGCGTGTTAGGAAAAACTCAAGCGCTGAAAGAAGCCTTTGAGAAATATACCAATCTAGTGGAGCGTTGCGAATTTCGCTTAACAATTGATGATTGGAACAATTCAACAGATCGATATAGTATTATAAAGGAGAAGTATAACTCCTCGATAAAGATATTGGGCGGTTCAATCGTAATAGACCCAAATCCAGACCGCCCAGCAACACGCAGAGGAAGTATATCTGGGGAAATTTTCAGAAAAGAGACGCTAATAGAACGACGGAGAACTCAATCAGGTGGTGGGAGTGAGAAATTGCAACGCGAGCAAGGAAACAGTAGTAGCGAAAGCGGAAATAACAAAGATAAAGAAGACAAAATGCAGGGTGTAAACAGAGAATATAAATTTCCTATGCAGGAGGCGATACAGTGTATTCCTGAGTACCAAGGTAACGCTGACGAACTAGAGCCGTTTTTGGTCCAGATACAATATTTTGCAGATGATATACCGGAAGGAGAAAGCGAAAGACCACTACTCAATATCGTATTAATGAAGTTGAAGGGGAAAGCATCCGGATCTATCAATAAAATACGGGCAAATACATGGGAGGCTATGTTTCACAACCTGAAACGTCAATTCAGCAGAAAAAGTTCGAGTGGGGATATCCAACAGAAAGTGGAAACACTTGAGCAGCGGCAGACAGTCTTTTACAGCATATGCCAACAGAGCGTTACACATGTATGAGTGTATCGAGAAAATGCAGGGGGATAATCAAACTGAGATGTCGTAGGCAGAAAAATGTTTGAGAAGCCACTTCATTGGAGGATTGAGAAACAAGAGTTTGAAGCAATTGGCAAGAAGTCAAAGAAACACCACGTTCAGGGATCTTGTTCAGTTTCTTCAAGAGGAACATGCAGACTGCGATCACCTAGAAGAAATAGAGCAATAGAGCAGAGACTCCAAGCCTGTCGAATCTCACGGAATGGAAATGGCAACCGAACATACCAACAGGAAAATAGGAGTGGCCCAAGGAACCAAGAGGCGTATGGCGGACACGGGAATGGTAATAGGCAGGCACGAAACTATAATCAAAATAGTAATTATAGCATCGCGCAAACAAGAACGAATCGCGGCGCAAGGCAAAATTATACATACCACCAGGGAGATAATTTCAGAATCACACGTGATGGAGGTCCGGCTCCCCATAGGGAAACCACGAGACACAGCCAGGAACCGAGCACACCGCGGCAATATAATGCGGGAAGCGGTGGGTCCAACCAGAGACATTATAGCGAATCACACCAGGCATTCCGACAAGAACCGTGTAACCAACTAACAAGAAGAGATTATGAGAGAGAAGATCAACAACGACCAAGTGCTCGAATGTATGGGCACCAACCACAAAATACCCATACACAAAGCAGAAGCCGGAACAATTGGAACAATTACGAAACAACGGAGCGCTCGTACCGGCAGGAACGCCAAAACAATCGAGATAACAACTGTAACAACTACAACAACTATAGAAAAAACTAAACAAGGGGTCATTCGAGTGGATAGAGGACCGAACACCCCATGACATTATTCAAAAGCAAGACTTACAAAAGAATATATGTGTACTTCAAAGATTTATTTCACAGTTGAGAAATCAAGTCGAGCAAATCACAGATATGATGCTAGAAATGAGACAGCAAGAGGCGGCCAAGAGGAATCTTGGGTCAGTAAATCAAAAACGCATCCGAGAAGAAAGGAAGTCAGGAACCACAAGTCATGCAATGACTAGAAATAGGTTCAATGCATATCAGATTGAATTGAGGTCTACAGCTAACCCATATATAAGAAAGAAATTTCTAATCGATACGGGGGCCAGTTCCAACTTAATCAGTAGAAAATGTGCAGAGGAAATAGGCTCTGGTAAGATAAACGGACAAGAGCGAATACGTTATACGGGGGTGGTAAACATCCCGCGGGTAAGTCTAGGTACAACCGAGGCAGAATTTATAATCCAAGACGTAAATCTAAAAGTGAAATTTGACGTAGTCGAAGAATTGGGGTTCGATGGAATCCTCGGAATGGAATTCATAAATAGATACGTCACGAGCTTGGATAACAAAAATGGGATAATATACATGCAAAAAGAACCTATAGAGTTCAGCACGAAAGTGAGACCTTGCCCATGAGGAACATTATATTTAGTACAGGAAAAAGAGCCCACGCAGTAGAAGGTACATAGACAAACGCCAATGGGCACTAATAAACAAACAGAGATACGGCTAGACAAGCTAAATATGGGAAAAATATTACACGAAATAGAAAAATCTCCAAGTAGAAATAGGACAACCGAAAAACATATAAAAAACTGATGCAAAGAGTGGCAAAAGTGAAGTAATTATCGTCAATACTGAAGTCTTGGAAGGCAGTTTATCAAAGCATAATAAATATGAAGTGAATAAAAATCATAACATTAATGCATCGTATCAGAACAACTATGATGTACATAAAAACGACGATCGTTCAGATAGCATGCTTCCACGTGGGACTAATATTACTCATGAAGAAGAAAAAGATTTTATAGGCGGAGTGTGTGACGAGGAAGACAAATGTTTCCTTGATTTAGATTCAAATCAAGACGTAATTCTTACGGAAAATAAAAGATACGGTCAAATAACTGGTCGAGACCGAACGGAAAAACTATTAGAATCACTAAATATGAATCATCTAAAAAGAGAAAATTTTAGGGATATAGAGAAAATTATGGCATCATATAGCGATGTATTCTATCTGAAGGGGGATAAATTAACTATCACTGATGCGGCAGTGCACGAAATTGAGACCACGTCAAACGTGCCTATCAACAAACGGCAATACAGATTTCCGGAAGCTACAAAGAAGCACATTAATGAAGAAATTGAAGAAATGCGTAGACAAGGTATCATAAGGCCTAGCAAAAGTCCGTGGAATGCACCAGTCCTATGTGTTCCCAAGAAGGACGATGAATTTGAAAACAAGAAATACAGAATCGTGGTTGACTTCAGGGTTTTAAATTTAGTTACAAAGCCATTTGTATACCCAATTCCACAAATCGACGATTTTCTAGATAATCTTGGAAACAGTAAATATTTTTCTACCTTGGATTTAAAATCAGGATTTACCAAGTACCAATCAACTCAAAAGATGCAGCCAAGACAGCGTTTTCAACTCCAAAAGGGCACTTTGAATTTACAAGAATGCCTATGGGCCTGCGTAACAGCCCGTCGACGTTCCAACGATTAATGAATACGGTACTTTATGAGATAGAAGGAGTTAAAGCAATCGTCTATCTGGATGACATAATTGTTTTCGGTGTTACTATGGAAGAACACAATGAAAATTTACAAAAAGTTTTAGAGGCTCTCCGTCGACATAATCTAAAAGTCGAGCCAGGTAAATGTCAAATTTTGAAAAATGAAATAAAGTTTTTAGGCCATGTAATTGACAAAGAAGGAATTCGTCCTATGGAGGACAATATAAAAATAATAAAAGAGATGGCGGCACCAAGAACAGTCAAAGGTGTTCGGTCATTTTTAGGAACAGTAAATTTCTATGGAAAATTCATACCTCATATCGCAGAGAAACGTAAACCTTTGAACGATCTCTTGCGAAAGAATGTTAAGTTTACTTGAACAGCAGAGTGTCAAAAATCTTTTGAGGAATTGCGGAATTTTTTAACTTCTGACACACTGTTAGTTAGACCGAACTATAAAGATACGTTCGTGATCACGACAGATGCAAGCGAGTATGCTATTGGAGCAGTACTCTCGAATGAAAAATCGATCGACAGGCCTATTTCTTATGCAAGCAGAGGTCTAGTAGGTGCCGAAAGAAAGTACCATACGATTGAAAAAGAGTTGTTAGCCATCGTATGGGCAGTTAACCGCTTCAAACATTTCATCTATAATCAGAGATTTATTGTATAAAACAACTTCCCCAAAACAACTGAAAGACGAATCAGGCAGGTTTACGTTATTTAAAAATAAACAAAAGACAGAATGGAATCCGCACATGGACGGATTAGAAAACATCGATTTTGGATGGGACGAAAAGGAAGATTTGGAAATACTCTCATATTTCGAAGAATATGAAATATGCATAAATAACATTGACATCAAATTTGATCTGTGAAATTTTCAAAACAAAAAACTAACGAAAGTGATTTTGATGGTACTTTCGTAATAGTAAACAGTAGATCAGCATATAAAGAACTAGCCGAGCTGATACACTTATCACACGGTTTAAAAGACTACCTAAATGGAAGAGTATTTTCAATTCCAGATCGTAAAATATGGGGATTGGTTCTAAATGGCTCGAGTAGATCAATAACCGATACAAGAATTCTAATAGAGGGGTTAGTAGATGCATTCACTAACTGTCCTGAAGACATGAAAAATGCAATGAACATGCAAATTATCTCTTTTCGAAACATGCAGAAAATTCCCGAATCAAATGTACTGAGGTTCATCGCAGAAAAATTTGATAAAATTTTCACACTATATGCACCGGAAAAAGACAGGATGTGGGTGCCAGAAAAAGACCGCGAAACTACATTGAATGAATTCCACGATGCTCCTCTAGGCGGACATGTTGGAAGCAAACGAATGTTGAAAATAATGAGTCCACTATTCCATTGGACTAATATGCGGAAGGATATTGAAAATTATATTAAACAATGTAGCTCGTGCCAGAAAAACAAAATCGGTCGAGCGAACAAAATTCCAATGAGAATTACCACGACATCGTCCGAACCGTTCGAGAAATTGTATATGGACATAGTGGTATTACCCGAGTCAGAATGGGGGAACAGATACGGACTTGTGATGCAAGACGATCTGACTAGATATCTAATTGTAGCACCGATGGAAAATCAAGAGAGTGCCACGGTCGCGCAAACTTTCGTGAATAATCATATATGTAAATATGGAACACCCGCCGAATTGGTAACCGATAATGGAACCAATTTTGTTAGTTCTCTTATGAAAAATGCATGTAAAATTTTAAAAATTAAAAAAATTACTACAAGTACATATTATCCACAAGCAAACTTGGTGGAACGATCGAATAGGGAACTGAAAACCTATTTGAGACAATACGTAGGTAACGAACCGAAAACATGGGATAAATTACTCCCATTCTTCAGTTTCGAATATAATACCACTGTAAATTCCTCAACGGGTTATACACCGTTTGAATTATTATACGGAAGACGGGCGAACATCCCAAACTCCGTCTACAAATACGATAATGATGGTCTCTACTATGAGGACTACGTCAATGAAATGCGATCTAGATTTAAACGACTTCACCATCAAGCCCGGGAGAATCTAATTGCGTCTAAACACAAGCGCAAAGAATTATATGATAAAAACTCCAACGAATGGCAGCCAATGTGGGGAGACTTAGTGCTAGTAAAAGCCAATCCCACAGGCGCAGGACAAAAGTTACAATCACTTTGGAGAGGACCGTATGAAGTAGTCGCTCTTCCTAGTGAGCAAACAACAACTATAAAAAATGGGAATAGACTAGAAAAAGTTCACAATAACCGATTGAAAAAGTATACGGATTGAGAAACTGAATGTTACCACAGAATATTGAGATAATTAAGAAATTATCCAAGAAACATTAGAAAAGTAATAAAAAGATTCAAAATGTATACAAAGTGATACACGAAAATAAACATATTGTATTAAGAGTTTCATCGGAAAACTAAATAAAAAGGAATAATATTAAAATATATAAGGGAAACTGAAATCCTGAGAGTGATCGAGATAAAGAAAAATGGGATACAGTTATAACAGAAATTAACAGCAAACATCATACAATGATACGTTGACATTAGAATTCAACGAAAAAACTTAAAACCCCAGTGTAAGGAAAACAATGGATAAGATAAAACCATGAACAATATACCAAGAAGGGAAAAATATCAACGAAGTATGTAAGATGAAAGTCGAAATGAAACAATTCGAACACGAGAAAAAAACATGAAAGCGAGCAGAAGGATATTAAAACTGTTAAGAGGGTAATAAGAGAGGGTCAAAAAGAAATAAAATTTTACTTATGCAATGAAACGAACACAATGAAAACAAATGGACACCAAACGAAGAAAGAAAAATAAGGTGAAACTGATGATAATAAACTGATGATGATAAAGATACATCAGAGGGACAATAAAGCAATAGGTTACATTGTCAAAGAAGGTATATAATGGGGGGAAAACATATGAAGAAAAAAGTACGGGTGTGTAATGTCAGAGACATAACTGGATGTCGTGAATACGAATATAACACGCTTTATTTATGCTTTCGAATTCGAATTGGTAGTTAATCGATTGTTTGAATTGTGCAAATTTTCCCTATTTCATTACTAGAAATTTAAACGATGCGCCTAGACTAAATTACAGATTAGTTACATTAAACATTCTGAAACGCAATTAAATATTATGAAATAAGCAATATAGTTCTTTATAATAAAAAAATTGTGGCTCTGAAAAGAAATTTGTATGAAAGTGTTCGTGATGAAGAGTGACGATTTGAGTTAGTTCAGCACGCAGACTCTGAATTCTAAACCCATATTCCAGAACTAAGCTCTGAAACTTGAAGACGATTTTTCGCCATGATTACCATAATGGGTTTTATAGAGTACAGTAAAGTAAATTTCCGCATAATTCTTTTGGAGTATTATTATGGTTCTAAAAAGAACCGAATAGAAGAAGTCTGGAATAAAGAACTGGATCCTGAGTTCAAGAACTAAATTTAGAACCAATAACAGACTCAGAATCCAGTTTCGATTCTAGAATAGCAATTTCGAAACTCAAATTAGTTCCAGATTACAGTTCCAGAATTCAGTTTCAGTACGCAGGCTCTGAATTCTAAACCTATATTGCGGATCTAAAATTTGAACTTCTCGTTACGACTACCGAAAAGCAAATGATGGCAGTCTACTCGCCTTGATGGCCAGTAAGCGAAAGATAGTTGCTACCTGAGCGTTTGAGGTTTAACCACGCAGAAGGTGCTCTCTCCTTCGCTGCTGGTTTAACTCCCGCGATGGCAGTCTTCTCGCCTTGAAAGACAGCAAGCGAATGAGAGTTGCGATCTGAGCGTTTGAGGTTTTAACCACGCAGAAGGTGCTCTCTCCGTCGCTGCCGGTTGATGATTTAACTCTTGCGATGGCAGTCTGCTCGCCTTGATGGTCAGCGAGCGAATGATAGTTGCTACCTGAGCGTTTTAGGTTTTAACCACGCAGAAGGTGCTCTCTCCGTCGCTGCCGGTTGATGGTTTAACTCTCGCGATGGCAGTCTGCTCGCCATGATGGCCAGCAAGCGAATGAGAGTTGCGACCTGAGCGTTTGATGTTTTAACCACGCAGAAGGTGCACTTTTCGTCGCTGCTGGTTGAAGGTTTAACTCCCACGACGTCTGCTACCATCGAACGCACGAAAAGAAATGATCGATTTTCACCACGGTTTTTGAGTTGTTTGTGGTTATCTCACACTGTTCAAAATATTATCCTAAATTCCTGATCATATTTTTGATGAAATGGTGAAAGAATTATGTTGCTACCATTAATACAAGTCAAGATATTCACGATTAAGTTCTGTCCATTCTTCCATATGGCTAATTTTGAAAAGGCACCCCATAGTAAAGTAAGTCGTATTCACGACAAAAAAGAGAGGGTATACTTAAAGAAATTCAAACATATAGTTGAAGTAATACAAAGTG
Organism: Malaya genurostris; assembly: GCF_030247185.1. Classification (NCBI taxonomy): domain Eukaryota; kingdom Metazoa; phylum Arthropoda; class Insecta; order Diptera; family Culicidae; genus Malaya; species Malaya genurostris. The sequence goes on from NC_080572.1 coordinate 153,078,056, forward strand.
GAAATAAACTTTGGGAAAATATGGGATTCTAATGAACCTAGATCAGTCAACCAATCAAGAAAATTCAAATATATTTTAAACATGGGAATCATGTCATACACAGCAATACCGTGCTGGTCATAAGAAAAAAAAAGTTAAATTCAAGAGGAAGATTATAGATGTGAGAAAAATTTGTTTTTGGGAGGAAGCTATAATGCTACAAATTAAAATGAACTTGGGAAAAGTTACAATGCTTTTAGAAAAAACATAAGAGTACATTACACAAGGGAGGTAAACATAATGGCATAGAATACGGAAACAATGTTATAAATAAGGAGAATTTCTATGGTGAAATGAAATGGTTTATCATTAAATAACATAAAACTAACACTGAAAGGACACTAAAAGAAAACTTCGAATAAAAAAAATAAATATAATAAAGATGAGATATGACGGATACGACAAGAAAAGGATAAGACACAAGCGAACAGACTATCAAAACGACGCTGGCCAGCAAATAATTTCTATATAATGTATGCATTTATGCAATGATACTAGTATGAGTGATCAAGTGTGTGTGGACAAGGGGATCGCGACCCCGGAATGAAAAAAATAAAAGATGCCTACAATATGAATGAATTGAGGATTTCTTAAGTGCAAGTTACGCACTCAAATCAAAATGTCAATGAAATACAGATACGACAATATGGACATATAAAAGTTACGAAAACACAATGAAAGTAAGATACAACAAATAATTAAAATATTATATACCAAAGAATTCATGGGGGATTACAAAAATACATATATATGAAAACTCTGCCACTAACAAACTAATAATATTTTAATACTTTATGGGTAACCGTTATTATTGGAAAAATATTATAACCCAGATTAACACAACCGACCAGTTTAGAAGCGATTCCAATAATTGAACGGAAGGACGACTTCTGAAGCTATGGAGGCAAGGATGGTAAGACACCATTAAAATGAACACGGCATAGAAGCTAGTAGCGGGATAGTTAAAAAAAAGGTTTAGAAAAAGATTCATTCTAACCTGCAACAAGAATTCGCATGCCGCAACTTTAACAAAAGAATTTATTTCCACAGACAGACGTATTGTCGACAAGACGGGTAATCTGGTAATCTGTCTCTAGGGGCGAGATAACATAAATATAAAAGCATATGCACAAGATTAAGTTTTAAAACTTTTTTTCTTTAACTATGTTTTATTCACTGTGATGTCGAAAAAGAAGTTTTAGCAAATCGTTTCAGTAGTCAAAACATACAGAAAAGACAAAATGCACAAAGATATGATAATGAAAAAACAAAAAAATAAAAAGAAGAGAATGCACATGCACAATGCGATTATGGAAAAATACGTATATACAAATAATAACAATCATAGAAAAGAAAAATGATTACACTAAAGGCACAGAATCATACAAAACGAATAAAAGTTTTTTTTTTGGAGTCCCGAACTGTGTGTGTGTGCGAAAATAGTCGTCGCAGAAGGAAGGATGTCAGTAGCTTAGCCAAGCTACCTAAGAGAACGAGAGGGTGTGATCGGATGCGGTGGCAAGTTGAAGACAAAGGGAATTGTGGAATCACCAAGATGTCAAAAGGAAGAACAGCAGAGCTGGAAAATCGAAGCAATTACGAGTTGAAAAATCGAGGCAGAAAAATTGCGAAAAAAATTAACATGGAAGACGTGATAACAAATCAAAATAATGGCAATGCTACAAATTGCTACATCAACAAGTACAAATGATAACAAAACAAGAAGGAAGTAAGTGCAGTCAACACAGTTAAAGATGACTTGCGTGGGTATGCCACAACGTTACAAATTGCTACCCCATAATTTATTCAATGAGCATCGTCAAAGCTCAGCTGAATACCATAAACAAATATAGGAAAATCAAAGTTTATTAATACGTGGAAAACTAAAAACACTACGAAGAAAACAACCACGAGATCAAATGAAATACATAAAAGATGCTACGAGCCTCAACACATTGTACCCAACGAGAAACCATGATGAGAAGCAACAATACAGAATACCAATACATGACTAATCAATGAAGAAGCTTCATCACATATATTTTTACGGAACTATTATTACTACTGACAGTAATCCCAATGATGTCCAAAATGCAAAGGAGTCAACGATCAATTTTCAACTATGCCCAATGAAGCGAGTACATAAACAACGAGAAGCCCTAATACGTATCACCAACACAGAAGAACGAGCCATTAAGAAGGAGAACGACACGGTACCCAGAGTCCGAAACTAGCAACCGTTCGATCACCCCCACAGATAAAGTAACAATAGAAGCATACCATGGGACAGGATGGCATCAGAGGAGAACACACACACGCGGACCATCGTAAGGTTAGGAAATTTAATGTGCGTATAGCAAAAATGAAGAAAAAAACCATATGTAAAGAATTCCGACAATAGTAATTATAAATACGGAAATTTGTGATCCAGCTATAAACCTCAATATTATAAGCTGGCGCATTCGACTTGATGTCTACCCTTCAGGTAACACCAAGCTCAGTAAGTAAGGGGGCATGCAGCGCCCTTAGCAAATTTTCCTGCGAACTTGCTAGTATTGTAGAAAAAGTAGGAAAATGAAGGAAACTCTCATATCAGCGTAGCCGCAACCTTCAGGTATAAACTTTGTTATAGAAGCGTGCACATTTTCGAGCATTAGTCATCGCAACGATGTTTAAGAAACTTTGTTATAAAACCATAGACAGTTCCGGGCATTAGTCAGCACCGTAATATTGTAGAAAACAAAGTTATTTTCACGGACACTGGTCACTGCCTCTGGCATAGTGACAGTGGTCTCGACATTCGGTAGAAGCGCAGCAATGTTGTAAAAACAAAGTTATTTTCACGGACACTGGTCACTGCCGCTGGCATAGTGACAGTAGTCTCGGCTTTCGGTAGAACTTCGGGAGAAAGTCGGATGAACTTTCTACTTAAAATCACAAGCTCGGCTTGTACTAAAATCTTCGGGCTTCACCCGAAAGTAAATGTTAGGAGCTTAAAAACCCATAGTTGGGAAGAGTTAGAATCCAGTTCAGTTTTACAGAGTGCGCGGTAAATAGGCGTAAGTCTCGGGCCGTAGACAAGTCAGTGAGCTCGTTGGTTCAGTTAGTCAGTTGTGTTGCACAGTTGATCAGTTCCGAAATGTCAACGTGATACGCGATAATCGATCGCGACTAGCAAGTTCAACAAAGTGGCAATTCCGATAAGCGGTCGGAAGTTAATTAAATTAGGCGAAAAATGATTTAATCGCACACTAGTGTTCTGAATTTCAGACTCACATCTCGTTAGAATCAAAGAAAAGTGCATTTTTTTACCAAGAGAAAATCAGTCAATCAAATACCTCCTGCTGTAGGTAGATTAAGGTAAAATTGAACGAAAATTGTATAAGTTCCGGTGCTGAGTTGATTAAAGGAAAAATAATACATTCAAGAGTGTAACCAAATTGAAGTGAATTAATACAAAAAAGAAAAAACAAATTGAAGAGTGTTACAATTCTCCGTATAGAACTGAAAGAAACATCCTTTTCGTTATTCTTCTCGCGCCACCGCTCGGCCACATCTTCGAGATATTGATACTTGAATATGTAGTATTTTGTAATTAAATTGCTCAAAAACTTTTTAGTTTGAGAACCTAATAATATGCAGTGTTTGACAAAAATATGTATTTTGATAATTAAAATATAATTGTAGAACATCCGAAAATTCTAAAAATTGATTGACAACAGTTATGATGGAAATACTTGATTTTAGGGGTCCTTAATAAACAGTGCATCATATCTCGACACCAATACATTTTAAACTATTCATGTCTTCGGCGTGTTTTCTTTTTTAAACATGATCTACAATTTTTCTAAAGACATAAATGCTCTATCTCGTATTGTATGCAAAATAATTTTTTCAACTCACTTGTAGGTAGATTAATGTCAACTTTGATTATATTGAAAGAAGCGGACTATATAAAACAGAATTTCTTCTGAAGACATGAAAGCTTTTGGAGCATAAATAAAAAAAACGCGTGTTTTGACATGACTGGTACCACTGTGCATTGGAACATTTTGACTATTCGTTAAAATCAGTGGAAGTAAGGAGCTCATTTTTAATTATTCGGGCAAATATTGTCACACTTTTTCTTCTTTACTAACATTACGACTCCATCGAAAAAATTTTGTGGCGCTTGGGAGAACATTTCTTAATTGATCACGAACGTAAATTCTCTTTTTATTGCTTCCCACGCTTTTAAATGACACTTTCGGTCAGTGGCGAATCTAGGGGAGGGGAAGGGGGATTAAGTGGGCATTCGCTACGGGCGCAACGTTTTTAGGGGGGCGCCAAACCAATGGGACCTTTTTTTGCTCGTCCAAGTCATCTTTTCGGAGATGGAGTTCGTTTTTTTTGGTCCCATCGGTGCCGCGGGATTTTCGTGATTGGTTTGACTTGATGGCTTGTAATATTTCATTTGATGAAATTTCATCATTATTCATCGTTGTCTAGCGGGCGTGTGGAAGTGTACATAGTCTCGAAATAGGCAATTTACATTCTGATGAATATCGTTTGGCTCTGTTATGGTGTCTGTTCTTTGCTGCAATGTTCTGATCGCGATTTCAGCACCTCGATTCTTCTGACTTGATACGTGAAAGATAGATGTGTTTTCTCCCCCAATGTAAACTTCATTCCAATATCGTGTTTGATGTGTATAGTTCCGTTGCAAAGAGAGCATATGTCCTTTGATATGGTTAATTTCTTGTAGCTGTCGGGGATCACCATAATATCTGTCATATGCTGAACGAAGCAGAGTGTAGTACAGAGCCATTGTGTTATGAAAAGAGTGCTGTAGTACCGATGATTTCCACTTTGAGAAGGAGATCAGATTTGGTTTAACAAAGTTAATCCACCATTCAATCCAAGTGCGAAAATTTCGTCGATGCCTCGTCCAAAATCCCCATTTGACTTGAAGTTCCTGTTTTATTATAGGATCATCAATCAGGTTTGGATGCAAGCGCCATACTCCTCTTCCAGGGTATGTTCCAAGGGTGGGAAGAATTGATCTTATTATGAATGCTTTGTGATCCGAAACAGCTGTTGAAATAAAATCTACTGTTCTTAACCACTGACTCGCATTCGGTGTTACGAGTATACGATCGATCATTGAGGCAGAATCTGACCTGATAAAGGAAAACTCGACGTGTTGGTTATGCAGGATTTGTTTGTTCGAACTACAATCGCATTTCCTCTTCGTCGCTCATCAACATTGTAAATGATATTGTAACCTGGAAAATTTAATTTAATGAATGCTACATTTTGTAAAAAAATTATATAAAGTTCAGCTGCTCGGATGAAGGATGTTATGACCAATAATTTCGACTCGTTAGTCACTGCGTTCGTGTTGATTGTGGCGATCTCATAGCTAGTCATTTCATTCATTTCAAGAAACTAAAACGGTTGCTATCAAGTTTACTTTATCTTCGAATTTGTGAGTCCGATAACCGATGAGAAATTGCTCTATTGTTTGTGATGGGACGACGTTCGTGTGGTACTCGGCTCTGTCCGTGTGTCTGATCTGGTCTGTCTTTTTTCACTGCTTTTTCTATCGGTGTCCAATGGTGATGCGGGTCTTTTAGAGTTTTCCAATGTAGTTCTGTTTTTATCATTGAAGATAGCGGTGCTGTCATGCCTTAGGTGTGTCCAATTCAGATGAGATGTTAGACCCGCTACGAGAAGCACTTTTTCTCAAAGCATGGAATGTATTTAGCATCCGGGAAGTTAGTTGTGTGCTTGATCGGCTGTCATCGTTTCTAACAATATCTGCTAGTGTAAGACTATTCTTGGCACTCGTTTTCAGTGATTTGGCATATTCAGAGCATTTTTGTGCATAATGAACTCGTTTGTTGCAATGTTTACAATGTTGACCAAGGTCGTTGTTGTATCTACCATCACATACGATGGTATCGGTTTGGTAAGTTTCATACGTAAGACTCGCACTCCATTGGGAACTCTGGGATCCAATCCTTCCATACTTATTCACGGATGACGTTGATTTCTCCATACTCACGCATTCGTATCGCTAGCTGTCTATTTCCAGTGCTTGGGTGAAGGTCATGTACTCTAACCTCAATTGAGCCGTCTTCCATTGACATTGGTATTTCATGTTATGCTCCTGTACGATGTCTTGCGCTGTTTGTGGTGATTCGGTTCCCACGAATACGCAACCATTCCTAACTTGTAAGTGCTGTATCTGAGATGGTTCAATTTCAAGATTTTGTCGTGAATACGACTTACTTTACTATGGGTTGCCTTTTCAAAATTTACCCTCTGAGAGAGTGATAAGTTTTTGATCGTGAATATCTCTTGTTGTATCTAACGAATCAACATAATTTTTGCTACATGCCATCGGAAATATGATCACAATTTTATGATAAAATTTTCAGTTGTGTGGCATAATCTCAAATAGTTCAAAATTCAACTTTTCTGAAAGTTTTGGTATAAACGAGTATCAAAGAGGATAATTCATATGGCGCATTTGCCTTTCTCGTATTTTGAAAGCTCATAGCTCAGTGATCTGTGGAAGGATTTATATAATCTAACTACCAATAGAATCGAAATTTTTCAACTTAAACGTGTATAGCAAAAGCATTGAAGTATTTCAATAGTACACTATTGAAAAACCTATCTCATTTGACCCATGTCAACACCAGCCAATCAGAACGCGTTCTGAGGAAGAGAAGAAAATAGCTGCTGCTGTACAACAAATCGTTCAAGAAAATTGTTCCGAAAAGTGGTGAATATCGCAGTAAGTTCCTCAATTTGGTCCTTCTGAATGCTAGAAACGAATCCCTACAGCATTTTGACAGTTTCTTTCAATAAATTATGCAAATCCGAAATGAAATAATCGACATTAAAATTCTATATGTGGCTATTTTTATAGCCGTTAGGACCGCCCATTAGTGAAAAAGCTACAAACGAAATCACATAAAAGGAAATCTCTTAATAAAAATTGAATCAGTTTGGATTCTATCGCCACTGCGAGCAAATGTGTTTTGTGTCGTCTGCACAGCTAGTTTCGCTTTCGACAAGAGCGATTACGTCACAGCTGCTAGTCATTAGCATTGGGAAAAAAAACAACGGTGGAGAGCATTACACAATATCTGCCGTTCTAATGGCTCTAAAATTTTTCTAAAGAACTATTAGGATTTGTTTTTCGCAAATCGCAGGTAATTATCCTCAGTTTACTGCAAATCAAGAATAGTTTGCTTAGATTTGTGCACTTTTCGCTGTGTGAAATTCACAGTAATCGAGATCAAGTGAAGCTTTCTTTGTTTTTGCGAAAAATGTGAAAAAGGGGAATGCGTGCATAATTCATGCAATTGATATTCGGAAGTGTTAATGAACATGTCAGTTGTTTTCGTATTCAAGACATCCAGTTATGTCTCTGACATTACCCACCCGCCTTTTTGCCTTTCTCTATAGAAATATATTAGAATTGCTGGAAAAACCGACTTTCGAACGGAGCCTCGGAGACCCATAGTGTTATATACCATTCGACTCAGCTCGACGAGATCGGAAAATGTCTGTGTGTGTGTGTGTGTATGTGTGTGTGTATGTGTGTGTGTATGTGTGTGCACTTTTCGAAGATATTTGAACGCGCTCAATTTTCTCAGAGATGGCTCAACCGATTTTAACAAACTTGGGCTCGTTTGAAAGCTACTATCGGGGCATTAATCAAGTTCGAAGATAAAATGGCTGTGACTTTTGGTTCCGGAGATATGATTGTATAAGTGACGTAACCGACAAAAAGCGTTGTATTTGAACGCGCTCAATTTTCTCAGAGATGGCTCAACCGATTTTAACAAACTTGGGCTCGTTTGAAAGCTACTATCGGGGCATTAATCAAGTTCGAAGATCAAATGGCTGTGACTTTTGGTTCCGGAGATATGATTGTATAAGTGACGTAACCGACAAAAAGCGTTGTATTTGAACGCGCTCAATTTTCTCAGAGATGGCTGATCCGATTTTAACAAACTTGGGCTCGTTTGAAAGCTACTGTCGGGCCGTTGATCAAGTTCGAAGATCAAATGGTTGTGACTTTTGGTTCCAGATATATGATGGTATAAGTGACGTAACCGACAAAACACGTTGATTTTTACCGCTCTTGTATATATAAGGGTGCCAAAATTTTGGGATCAACTCTATTTTCGTAAAGTTCTAGTGCTCAAAAGTTTAAGCACCTCGAAAAAAGCCTTCATGCAAAATTTGACCTAAATTGGACATGCTTAAGGGGTGCTGCCCGGTGGTAAAGGTTTGACAATTATCGATCTTGAAAAAGCACCATAGGGGGGAGTACATGAAATTTCCAAAATCGAAAATTTTTTTTGATGCCAAAACTCTTAAAACTGCATAAAACATCAAAATTTAGTGTCATCTCAAAAAAAAATTTTTTTGAAAAAATCAACTTTCTGGGACTTAGAAAAATTTTCATATTTCAAGTCCCAAAAAGTCGATTTTTTCAAAAAAACTTTTTTTCGAGATGACACTAAATCTCGACGTTTCATGCAATTCTAAGCCTTTTGGCATCAAAAATTTTTTTTCGATTTCGAAAATTTCATGTACACCCCCCTATGGTGATTTTTCAAGATATATGAAAATTTCACTAAGTGGACTAAGAAGGCTTTTTTTTTAGATTAGCATCACTGTTCTCATACAAATAGGCAACGCAAATGTCAAGCACTAGTTTTTAAAAATGATGCTGACTGTGTGACATAAACACTGAAGCATGCTTTTGTGAACTACTCGAATCAATCTGAATCAATTGGCGTCTAAAATTATTTAATAAATGTATGAAACATATTTTCATGAGATTGTTATGAAAGAAGAGAAAGGCATTATCATACCACTAGGTGGATTAAGAAGGGTTTTTTGTGATGAAATCGTCGATAACCGAGAAGTTTAGTTTGACGGGTATTACTTGAAAGTTTATTCTGTTGATCGAAAGTAAGTTCTGTTGATCGTTAATACCATTTAGGCAAATGCATCGTTGATGGGAATTTAGTCTGCTCGAAATAATTTAACGGACAAAGTCCGTAACTTTTGTTTATAACGAACAAATTTATCTGTTGCAGAAAAAAAACGCGTGTGTTCAAAGCAACAGTCTGCTGTCAACTGATCAGTGACAACGAATGGCCTAAATAAGCAGATTGTATTGTTGAGGTTCTCAGTAAAAAAGTTGACTCTCTTGCAACTACTTCTACACCGAAGCCCTCAACGTCTCGTGATTTTAGAACACCCTTATGGCCAAACTCTACAAGAAAGGGTCGTCGAGTCGATAATTACACACCGTCTACAATCCCGACCGTTGATCGTGGTATTGATACTGCAGATTTTGTTGATCTTTCCGTTACTTTCATCGCTCCGGCACCACCCCCGCCTAAATTATGGTTATATCCTGCGTGCTGGCCTACCGGTTTAGTACTTAGACAATTTGTTGACGCTTCAAAAAACGTATTGTGAAAACTAAAAACCATTTAGTCCCGAGAGAAACCCACAACAATGCTAGAGTAACTATTCCGGATAATATTTGCTTGAATGAAACGCGTTTTGTAGGACGGCGGGAACTCGAGAGTTCCCACCAGAGGCGAGTATTTGGACTTATATGATTCTTTCGTATACAATCACTGTTGTTTACAACAGCTGCCTGACCTTGAAAGTGTCATCTCAATATACTATCAAAACGTGAGAGGATTAAGAACAAAAATCGACTATTTGTTTCTGGCGGCCACAGATTGCGATTTCGGCATAATCGTTTTAACCGCACATGCAGATTAATGACGACGACCAATGAAAACAGTTTGGAGCAGATATCTGTTTCGTTGAGGATAGAGAATGAAAATTGTACGGTATGTGCTATTTATATCCCTTCAGATCGGAGTAAGGGTAAATGAACGTGATAAATGACAACATTGCCTCTGTGAACGAGCTTCTACGTAATGGACTCGATGACGATACTGTTTTAGTATGTGGTGACTTCAACCAGCCACGCATGCATTGGCCAAAGAGCGAAAGGGGTATCATTTGTAATGGTTTGCAATTGCCACGTTCCACACTACTTGATGGGATGGAATTTTTGGGCTTTGGGCAGACGAATACAGTGTACAATTTGTTGGGTCGTACACTTGATCTGGTATTTTGTCCATACGATTGCAATATCAGAGTCGATCGTTACCCTGTGCCGCTACTTCCTGTTGACACCCATCATCCACCGCTTGGCATCTATCTTCGTGTTAATACTGGTAATGTACAGACGAGGGGCGATAACCGCAGTACGTTGCGCCCATTTAACTATTGTTGGATGGGTTTCTCTGCTCTTGTTTACCACTGGTGAAGTTAACGGTATGGCTGCAGGATTCTGTAATGAGATCAACCGATGCACAGTGAGGAAAACTTAACCAAAAGTGCGACAAATTTTTGAGGCATCATACAGCTAACCACAAAGCACTGTATGATGCCTCACTGGTCAGTAAAATCGATTCCACGTATTTATAAGGACCGCACAAAACGCTATCATGTTCATTTTACCCCAAGTTCCCTTTTTATACTGTATCGTATTTAGTAAAAAAGTCTAACAAATCGATTGCATATAGATTTAATGACAGCAGCAAACTCGTTGTACCGTTTTACCCCATTTTTTCTACTTCTAATGTTCAGTTGAAATATGATCTACAATCCAAAAGCAGATCCAATACGATCTATCAGTATTGATTACTAGTACGTACAAAACATTTGTGATTAAATTAAACACAATTGGAATGACAGTACTAGCCTTTATAACCCGTTTTACCCCAATTTATATCAAAAGTCTTATTTCTAGTTAAACTTTTTTTCCGAACCGAAAGCAGGCTGATTGCGGTTAATGAAAATGATTTGATAGTACGAAGAAAGACCTAAAAATGAGATTACAAATGGATTCAATGATCGCACGAATCTTGTTACATTGTTTTACCCCATTTTATTTCATAAGTAACATCTCAGGTTAAACTTTCTTTCGAATACCGAAAGCAGGCTGATCGTGGTTGATGAAAATCGATTGATATTACAAAAACAGCCCTAAAAATAAGATAAATGGATTCAATGACCGCTCGAATCTTGTTATACCATTTTAACTCAATTTTTTTCATAAGTCGCAAATCTGTTTAACTTTCCTTCGCATACCGAAAGCAGGCTGATTGCGGTTAATGAAAATCGATTGATGTTTCGAAGAAAGGCCTAAAATAAGATTACAAATGGATTCAATGACCACACGAATCTTCTAATACCGTTTTACCCCAATTTATTTCATAAAACGCATCTCAGGTTAAATATTATTTCGCATACCGAAAGCTGATTGCGGTTGATGAAAATCGATTGATATTACGAAGAAAGGCCTAAAAATTAGATTACAAATAGATTCAATGACCGCTCGAATCTTGTTAGACCATTTTAACCCAATTTATTTCATAAGTCGCAAATCTGTTTAACTTTCCTTCGCATACCGAAAGCAGGCTGATTGCGGGTGAGGAAAATCGATTGATGTTTTGAACAAAGGCCTAAAAATAAGATTACAAATAGATTCAATGACCTCACGAATCTTGTTATACCATTTTACCCCAATTTATTTCATAAGTAAAATCTCATGTTAAACTTTCTTTCGAATACCAAAAGCAGGCTGATCGTGGTTGATGAAAATCGATTGATATTACGAAGAAAGGCATAAAAATATAATTACAAATGGATTCAATGACTGCACGAATCTTGTTATACCATTTTACCCCAATTTATTTCATAAGTCGTATCTCTGGTTAAACTTTCTTTCGCATACCGAAAGCTGGCTGATTGCGGTTGATGAAAATCGATTGATGTTTTGAACAAAGGCCTAAAAATAAGATTACAAATAGATTCAATGACCTCACGAATCTTGTTATACCATTTTACCCCAATTTATTTCATAAGTAAAATCTCAGGTTAAACTTTCTTTCGAATACCAAAAGCAGGCTGATCATGGTTGATGAAAATCGATTGATATTACGAAGAAAGGCATAAAAATATAATAACAAATGGATTCAATGACCGCTCGAATCTTGTTAGACCATTTTACCCCAATTTATTTCATAAGTCGCAAATCTGTTTAACTTTCCTTCGCATACCGAAAGCAGGCTGATTGCGGTTAATGAAAATCGATTGATGTTTTGAAGAAAGGCCTAAAATAAGATTACAAATGGATTCAATGACCACACGAATCTTCTAATACCGTTTTACCCCAATTTATTTCATAAAACGCATCTCAGGTTAAATATTATTTCGCATACCGAAAGCTGATTGCGGTTGATGAAAATCGATTGATATTACGAAGAAAGGCCTAAAAATTAGATTACAAATAGATTCAATGACCGCTCGAAACTTGTTAGACCATTTTAACCCAATTTATTTCATAAGTCGCAAATCTGTTTAACTTTCCTTCGTATACCGAAAGCAGGCTGATTGCGGTTGAGGAAAATCGATTGATGTTTTGAACAAAGGCCTAAAAATAAGATTACAAATAGATTCAATGACCTCACGAATCTTGTTATACCATTTTACCCCAATTTATTTCATAAGTAACATCTCAGGTTAAACTTTCTTTCGAATACCGAAAGCAGGCTGATCGTGGTTGATGAAAATCGATTGATATTACGAAGATAGGCATAAAAATATAATTACAAATGGATTCAATGACCGCACGAATCTTGTTATACCATTTTACCCCAATTTATTTCATAAGTCGTATCTCTGGTTGAACTTTCTTTCGCATACCGAAAGCTGGCTGATTGCGGTTGATGAAAATGGATTGATATTACGAAGAAAGGTCTAAAAATACGATTACAAATGGATTCAATGACCGCACGAATCTTGTTATACTGTTTACCCAAATTTATTTCATAAGTAACATCTCAGGTTAAACTTTCTTTCGAATACCGAAAGCATGCTGATCGTGGTTGATGAAAATCTATTGATATTACGAAGAAAGGTCTAAAAATACGATTACAAATAGATTCAATGACCGCTCGAATCTTGTTAGACCATTTTACCCCAATTTATTTCATAAGTCGCAAATCTGTTTAACTTTCCTTCGCATACCGAAAGCAGGCTGATTGCGGTTGAAGAAAATCGATTGATGTTTTGAAGAAAGGCCTAAAAATAAGATTACAAATAGATTCCATGACCTCACGAATCTTGTTATACCATTTTACCCCAATTTATTTCATTAGTCATATCTCTGATTAAACTTTCTTTCGCATACCGAAAGCGGGCTGATTGCGTTTGATGAAAATCGATTGATATTATGAAGAAAGACCTAAAATTAAGATTACAAATAGATTCGAAAGCTTCAAAACGGGCATGATAGCGAGTTTTGTGGATCTTCTAACTATCACCAATCGATTCTACGGTAATTTTTTCTTTAGAAATAACAACTTTGAGCATATTTGCTTAGGTTTTCATGAAATTATTGAGTGAAGTCGCGGCTCCGAGTGCCGCGAATTGTTCACTTAGTCAACTGGCACCGAAACAACTATAGGAGCAACACTACGGTCACTCTCTTGAATGCTACTATTGAGTTGTGAATTAGCTTCGAAGACCAAGTAGCTGCCACTTTCGGTTTCGGAGGTAAGAAGGCATAATGACGTAATCGACAAAACGCATTTATATCCTTCCCGCTCAATTTTCTCCGAGATAAAACGCGTTTTTTCATCCGCATTTTTTCAGAATGTAACCAATGATCAACCATCACCACCGACAGGTCGCGACTAACCGGGAATATCGAGTTGACCATCTTATTTAGCCGCTGCGTCATTGCCTGCAGCTCCTAAACCAGTTGACGCTACTTCCGCTTCCGATGTTCACCATGTACTTTTTCACTGTTTGGCTGTCCACCGACCTCCCACCCAAATGCTCGCAACGATGTAGTAACTTTGCTCTCGGTCTCTATCTTCAGCATCCTTTTGAGCTTCTTGTCGCTCAGGATCGTCGGCCGTCCGGCAATTCCATATTCCATACAAAAACCAAGGCACTCTTTATGATAAGAAGAGACAATTTGCATAATAAGTTTGCCATTTGCGCATTGTTAAAATAATGTGAATTTTTGAAAACCATGAAATATAATATTTTATTATTTTTCAACAAATTTTTATGAGAGAACGCTAAATTTCAACCAAATAATTCAGATTGATTCGAGTAGTTCACAAAAGCTTGCTTCAGCGTTTACGTCACATTATCGGCATCATTTCTCAAACCGAGCGGATGACATTTGCGTCGCCGATTTGTAGGAGTGATGCTTATCAGAAAAAAACCTGTTTTAATCCACCTAGTGGTATGATAAAACCTTTCTCATATATAATATTGTGGTATTCTATTTAAAAATTTTCTCCTCGATTTTAGAAAGAAACCAAGGGATTGTTTGCATTAATTGTTCGTATTACATACAGAATGAAACAGTGCTTTGCTCGCGTAGGTCATCCTCAAGAAAACGAAGTGGGTTCACGATGGGTTGCACTACCGGCACCAGAACCCAAGAACCGGTATAATCGAAAGCCACCAACTAATATGCCGTACAAACTCTACTAGTTTTTATTCAAATTTTGAAGATTTTATGCAATTTTGCCAACATATTCTATACGACGACATTAATTTTTGTTGCATCCGAAAATATGCAGTAATTTTATTTAACCTTTCATTTAACCCTGAGATTGGAAATAAGGGTTTTGAGTCCAGTTTACAACATTTTTTACGGTTTTTGTTCGTCAGTTTGGGTGATGGTGTAACATACTTTACAAACCTTACCATATAACTTCGGAACCGGAAGTCGGATCCGGATAAAATTCAAGAATTCCGTATGGGACCATTTCAATCTAAGTTTGTGGAAATCGATCAAACCATCGCTGAGAAAAGTGAGTGAGATCCATTTTGGAATATACGACCACCACTAGACCGGGAGCCAGGATAGCCGGAACGGGTTTGTTTAGTTGCCTACTGATAATGGCTATCGATTTGTGTAAATTTGAGACCAGTTAGAAAGTTTTTTACGGTTTTGTTTCGCTGGTTTAAGTGACGGTGTACAATATTTAACACACTTTACCCTATAACTCCGGAACCGGAAGCTGAATCCGCATGTAATGCAGGAATTCCGTATGAGACCGAGAGACCTTTCATTTGAATCTAAGTTTGTAGAAATCGGTCAAACCATCGCCGAGAAAAGTGAGTGAGACGCATTTTATAACATATAATCATTATTGCCGGTGCTTCCGGAGCCGAAGACCAGGAACCAGGATAGCCGGAATCGAGATTCTTTGATTCATACATCATACTCAATGGCATATGACACTTGGCCAATTTTTACTAGTCGGTTTTTCAAGTGATTGCATAACCTTTCTATATGAGAAAGGCAAAACCCTTCTTAATCCACTTAGTGGAAGATCGAAAAGTTTCAAACCTTAACCGCCTGGCAGCAGCTCTTACCAATATCCGATTTAGCTCAAATTTTGACGGGGACTTTTTTCGAGGTACTTAAACTTTTGAGCATTAGCCTTATAAGGCACATCTGTTTTAGAGCGGCAAAAAACGTGTTTTGTCGGTAACATCACTTATACCATCATATCTCCGTAAACAAAAGTCTCAGCCTTTTGATTTTTCAACTCGTTTTGACCCAACAGTAGCTTTCAAACGAGCCTAAGCTTGTTAAAATCGGTTACATCAACTCAGAGAAAATTGAGCGGTATGAAAACAACGCGTTTTGTCGGTTACGTCACTTATGCCATCATATCTCCAGAACCAGAGTCCGTAAACATTTGATATTCGAACTTGATCAATGATCTAATAGTAGCTTTCGATGAGCCTAAGCTTGTTTAAATTGGATCAGCCATCTATGAATAAATTGCGCGGAAAAAACAACACGTTTTGTCGTTTTCATTACTTATATCATTTAATCTCCGTAACCAGAGGTCAAAACCAATTGATCTTCGAACTTGATCAATAGCCCAACAGTACGAGCTTTAATATGTTAAAAGAAGTTCAACCATCTCTGAGCAAACTGAGCGGTTAAAATATCTTCGAAAAGTGCACACACTCACATACATACAGATTGTCCGATCTCGTCGAACTGAGTCCAATGGTATTTAATACTATGGGTCTCCGAGGCTCCGATCGAAAGTTTTTTTTCCAGCAATTCTAATACCTTTCTACAGAGAAAGGCAAAAAGCTTTTATCCTGAAACAATTTTAAGTTTTTATGCAATGTTCAAAATGCATTTATTGAATATTTCTTATTGTTTAATAATATCTACAATTTTTATACTAGCATTACGTTTTGAAAATTGTCCAATTTCTACTTTATCTACAGAAACTGGAATGAATGAATGATATTTTTGTTTTCCTTCAATAGTATTTGCTTTCGAAAACTGTTCGTTAAAATGTTGCTTGGTATTTTCATACTCTATTGTAGTTGCATATTGTATCAGGTGTACAACTTTGCTTTCGCCATTTTCCGATAGGTGGTTGTACCGGCTGAGGCTGGTCAAAATACATAGATGATTAAGCCTTTAAAGTGAGTGTGTACAGTGCCTAACGAATTGTCATCGCCGTTTCAGTGACAGTTGTTCTCATTTTCGTATTATTCACGAAAATGTCTGTTTATGTGCCCAATTCTCGCCATTTGCGGGAAGTTTTACTTTTCTGTTACAATTCGAAAAAAATGCAGCTGAAGCTCATCGAATGCTCTCAAAAACTTACGGTGATGCTTCTCTGAGTAAAAGAACGTGTTGGGAGTGGTTTCAACGTTTTGAAAATGGTGATTTCTATGTCGAAGATAAACATGGTGGTGGAAGAGAAAAATCCTTCAAAGATGAACAACAACTAGCATTGGTTGATGAAGATTCGTGTCAAGCCCAAGAATCGCTTGCCGAATCGTTGAGAGTGAGTCAGCAAGCCATTTCAAAACGTCTCAAGGCCCTGGGCATAATTCAGAAAGAAGGAAACTGGGTGCCATACGAGTTGAAACCGAGGGACATCGAGCGCCGTCTATTTGTATGTGAGCAACTGCTTCAAAGACAAAATCGTAAGGGGTTTTTACATCGAATCGCAACCGGTGATGAAAAGTGGGTTCGATACGATAATGCTAAACACAGAAAATCATGCTACTTCGTCAAAGCAAAACCGAATATTCACGGCGCAAAGGTTATGATTTGTATTCAGTGGGATCAGCTCGGAGTGATTTACTACGAGCTCTTAAAACCGGGTGAAACCATCACAGGAGATCACTACCGAACGCAACTGATGCGCCTTAGTCGCGCGCTAAAAGAAAAGCGGCCACAATATCAAGAGCGACAGGACAAAGTCATCCTCCAACACGACAATGTTCGGCCTCACGTCGCAAAAGTGGTCAAAAAATACCTGGAAACGCTGAAATGGGAAGTCTTGCCCCACCCGCCGTTTTCCCCAGATGTCGCCCCTTCTGACTTCCACCTATTCCGTTCGATGGCACACGGCCTGGCAGATCAACATTTTCAATCCTTCGAAGAGTTGGAAAAATGGATTGCTTCATGGATAGCGAGCCGGGATCCGAAAATTAACGAAAAGATGGGAGAAAGTTATTGCTAGCGACGGACAATACTTTGAATAGTACATCTGTAAGCACTTTTTCGCAATAAAGCTTTTAATTTCGAAAAAAACGGCGGAAGCAAAGTTGTAAACCTGATAGTTGAAGAAAATTCGTGTTAGTTGTTCCTCCTTTCGTTTTCGAGCTCAATCGAATAGTTCTTTTGCATTTTTAATGGGATGTTCTCATTCGTTAGCAATACTTGCCATTGTAGCCATGCGTTTCATTGTTCCTCCTACAGCATTACATGGTCCCTTATTTCGAAAAAAAACGCCATTCAACATCTATACACTAAAGTTTATTTTTACACGGTTTTTTCGCACGATTTTTTATACACGGTTTTTTTTACACGGATTCCGGAAATAACACGGTTTTTATTTACGCGGATTTTGCAATTAACACGGTTTCTGATGAGAGTTTGAAAACAGGTTTTTTGTCGTATAAAATCAATCATTTTTTAGATAAATAAGTTAACCAAAATAGAATCGTGACGCAAATAATCGGAAATAGCTCCAAAACATACATGATTGAGCATGTCGTTTCGCTTAAAATAAATCGCAAATGGATGAATAGTGGCTTGCTGTGCATTCCAGTGGTGACTCAGAACTTCATCTTGCAGTACAAAAGTGTAGTTTTTGAAAAATCACTTATAGATAAAAAGTCTACTTCCTGCAAGTAATAACTTGTATTTTTGAAAAAAAGTAGTCTATTGTTACATTGTCATACCTCAAACTATTTGTATGCACTTTCAATTTATTAGATAAGCCATATTTTTGAGCTATGGATGATAACATTCACATATTCGTCTATGGTACATACACACACGTTGTGAGTACTTGAGCCTGTTGACAGTTTGTAATTCTTAAGCCGGAGTTGAGCAAAGAACGAAATTTCAATTTGTATTTCAGTGTTCAATTCCTTAAATCGGTTGTAGGCAATGTAATGGTCATTAGCCTTTTTTGAACAGCTTGTCTTTTTCCGACCCTCCTAATTGTCACGTTGACCAAATATTGGTCTGGAGCAGTCTTGTATCCAATATCCGTAAACGAAGAATATTCGATGACACAAGCGTTCCAACAAGAATCGTTTCTCTTGCAAGTTCTCTCACTGAAAAATTTGTTTATTTGTTTGGAGCCGGGAAAAGCCCGCTGGAGCTGAGGTTCTTGAAACCTCTTTCTCCAACAGGCATAAAACCTTCTCGTCTTTTGCATCTACAGATTACAAATATCCAACAGATACATTTTTTGGCTTAAAAATACAACTATCACTATTGCACATACTGTCATTAATAATGTATGAGTTTTACTGTCAATTCAATCGCAATCAAATTAATTAATCCTTGAAGCAAACCAATTCTCATACCAGCGTATATAATACAAGTTACAAATTCACGGACGGAAATTCCTTTTTAAAAAAAGAGAGCCGCTCACTTCGGATGACAAATTAATTGTGTGCTTTATTTTCATCAATACTTAAATCGAGCCCTATCGAACTAAACATAAAATGCCTACGTAGCTCCTGCTGGTCATCGCTACCGCCGGACTGGTGCTGCTTCATAAGCATTTCAGGTGTCGGTGACGAGTGCATTCCATTGCGCGTGGCAATGGTATTTTTTGGGTGATTCGGTTTTGCCTGGTGATAACTGCTCTTTCCCGTAGTGTTGAGCCTCTTGGGTCAACGTTAAACTGCTGGCTCTGTCAAATTTGTAGAAGATCGTCGATAATATTGGATACTTGTGGTTGCTACGTGGTGTTCCGGGGGTATAGTTTTCGTTGAGTTTACTTGGACAATTGTGCCTTGACTTCTAAATTTTATTATGATAAAAACTGCGAGAAATATGATGGTCATGGTAGAGATTGAAAATCCTCCTAAGAGTGACCAACCATGCAATGTTGTCTTCGATTTGAGATGATCTAATCGTTTGAGATGTTGATGCTGTAAATGAGTGATTGTGTGGATATCAACTTTATGTTCGATGGCTTCTTCCATCACTATCAAGCTTGTTGATGGGATGAAGATACGTTGATTGAATGTATTGATTATGCTGTTAGTGTGATTATATTGTCCCACTGAAATTGAGCAGTTTCGATATATAACCAGGAATGAACCAGTTAAGTTTCTATGTGCAATTCCACATGTAGTATATAGCGTGGCTTCGATGTCGTTTAATAAAATTGTCGTGAGACTCATCTCGGTGACGGGTGGATGATTAGGGTTATATTCGTATTTACACATACTTTCTGTTTGGAGCCGGGAAAAGCCCGCTGGAGCTGAGGTTCTTGAAACCTCTTTCTCCAACAGGCATAAAACCTTCTCGTCTTTTGCATCTACAGATTACAAATATCCAACAGATACATTTTTTGGCTTAAAAATACAACTATCACTATTGCACATACTGTCATTAATAATGTATGAGTTTTACTGTCAATTCAATCGCAATCAAATTAATTAATCCTTGAAGCAAACCAATTCTCATACCAGCGTATATAATACAAGTTACAAATTCACGGACGGAAATTCCTTTTTAAAAAAAGAGAGCCGCTCACTTCGGATGACAAATTAATTGTGTGCTTTATTTTCATCAATACTTAAATCGAGCCCTATCGAACTAAACATAAAATGCCTACGTAGCTCCTGCTGGTCATCGCTACCGCCGGACTGGTGCTGCTTCATAAGCATTTCAGGTGTCGGTGACGAGTGCATTCCATTGCGCGTGGCAATGGTATTTTTTGGGTGATTCGGTTTTGCCTGGTGATAACTGCTCTTTCCCGTAGTGTTGAGCCTCTTGGGTCAACGTTAAACTGCTGGCTCTGTCAAATTTGTAGAAGATCGTCGATAATATTGGATACTTGTGGTTGCTACGTGGTGTTCCGGGGGTATAGTTTTCGTTGAGTTTACTTGGACAATTGTGCCTTGACTTCTAAATTTTATTATGATAAAAACTGCGAGGAATATGATGGTCATGGTAGAGATTGAAAATCCTCCTAAGAGTGACCAACCATGCAATGTTGTCTTCGATTTGAGATGATCTAATCGTTTGAGATGTTGATGCTGTAAATGAGTGATTGTGTGGATATCAACTTTATGTTCGATGGCTTCTTCCATCACTATCAAGCTTGTTGATGGGATGAAGATACGTTGATTGAATGTATTGATTATGCTGTTAGTGTGATTATATTGTCCCACTGAAATTGAGCAGTTTCGATATATAACCAGGAATGAACCAGTTAAGTTTCTATGTGCAATTCCACATGTAGTATATAGCGTGGCTTCGATGTCGTTTAATAAAATTGTCGTGAGACTCATCTCGGTGACGGGTGGATGATTAGGGTTATATTCGTATTTACACATACTTTCTGTTCCTGAAACTATGTGGGAAATACACTTATCATTTGAAATTTCTTCTATATCAGATCGATGGCAAAGGCTCCAATTACCAAGTTTTTCGCAATGATTTTTCTGTAATAATAGTTTGTTTGGTCCTCGGAAATAAATGTCTCCCTTCAATTTAATGCGTCGTGCGTTTTTGAATATCGCCTCGATTTTTAATTCCTCGTATGTTGTCTGATAGAATGTCGGAATGTTTATCACATAAAACAGTATCTCGTTATCTGTACCGATTGTCACCTTTACGAAGTTGGGAGCTTCGTCCAGAAGTTCCGGATGCATTCCTTGGTTGGCTAGAGACTCGTCTGTTAGATATATTTCTGCTGGATCTAGTAACTTATGACTTACTATTCCTAACTTAGCGAGTACTATCGACTCCTGTATAGCTTCAATTTCTTCGTTAATGAAATCTAAATTTATAATAATGTTCAGTATCAAATTTTCTTCGGTTGCTAATTTAAAATGATCTCTTTCAACTGCAATAATTTTATCCATTGTTTCGGTAATGTTGTCTAAACTGCTAAATACTTGATTGTTGATTGAGGACTGCCTATCATTATTATCGATTACGTCATTAATCCCTGTCGTTATCATACGTAAGTCTTCTGCGTCCGGTGCTCCGGAAATCCATTTCCAGGCTCGTCCGAGTTCGTCCCATCGTTTTGTTCTTGTTCTTGGGGTGAGTTGGTCGATATTGTCTTTGAGTTGGTTTGTTTTCCGTCTTATAAGGTCGTTCAAGTCTGAGTAGCTGAAGTTTATTGCGGCAATTTGTGATTCAACTTGTAGCAATGTTTCTTTGATGGCAGTTATATTTATTGAATGTATGATTTTGTGATATCCTTCTATGATCTTTGCCTCTCCTGTCTTGACTATTGCTATTGGATCTTCGTTTAAATTATGAATTTCAATATTCTGACAAACTGACAGTGGTAACCTGCAATTATGAAATATTAATGTTTTTTACATTTGACTTGTGTAATTTTGCATTATTCCTCGTTTCTAAAGATAACTTCGTTATCTTGTTGAACATAATATTTTTTAAACTTAGGTTTGTGCTTAGCCCTGATAATTTTATCTTTGACAAATATTTCTTTTCCTACTGGAAGCATTGGAGCAGCTGATCTATTTTTATTAAACATCGATAATTGGTTTTTTTGCGTTCTCGTTAAATTTGCCAGAACTTCGTCGTATCGTTTTTGGCGTATCTCTTCCAGTCGGCCGGGGTCAATTTGTTGGTCGGTTAGTCTAGTCTTACCAAATACAATTTCCTTGGGGGTCATGGTTGTCGCCGAGTGGATTGTATTGTTGTATTTTTCGACAACTGTTTGAACAAGGTTCCGAACAGCTGCGTCTGGGGTGGTTTGTTTTTGAATTCGATAAAGTTCTAGAATAGTTGAATGGAATCGTTCGACTATTCCGTTAACTTCTGACTTATGGTTGGGTGTTAGGTACACCCGAATGTTTAGGTCTACCATCCATCCACGAATATTCGGAGATTGTAGACCTCTTTCGTTATCTACCACTACGGATTCTGGGATGACATGGGATGTAAATGTCGTCCACATTCCTTTCTCTATGGGAATAGCATTTCTGGATCGTATTGGAACCATTCGTCCGTACTTGCTAAATTTGTCTACGCTTGATAGAAAGTAATTTTCCAGGATGTGGAAGATATCTATATGAAGAATTTGAAAGGGATATTTTGGAAGAGGTGTTTCTTGAAATGGTATTACAAGTGGATGAAGGTGGTATTTCGATTCATTGCAGACGTCACAGACTTGAATAAATTTTCGAACGTTTTGCGTGAGTTTTGGAAAGTAAAACTCTCGCAAGATTCGTTCTTTATTTTCATTATTACCGCGATGTGCTCGAAGATGTGTTTCGCGTATGGTTTTCTCTTGTTCCTGTTGGTCTTGTACGTCTACAAGGATTCGTTGTGTGAACCGTATTTTCAACATTCCAGCTCTACTGAAGAATTTTTTATATACCTCTTGTAATTGGCCCAAAATGATTTCTGATGTGTGTAACCCAATTAATTTTGACGGACTGAAAAATTCTTTCATCAGAGTGGCAAGAATTTGTTCATCGAATCTAGTGCGTTTGATAGTAATTCTGGTGTAGCCGGGGAACGGATAAGTTGTCGTTGTCTCTGCGTTAATATTAGTCTGCTCAATTATTATTTGTAGTTTAAAAGCATTTAGAGGTGCTTCAGTTGAGATAATATAGTTCGTATCATCGTCTTCAGCTGAGTGTTGAGTTGGCGTTAACGAATTAATTTGAATTCGGCTTAAAGCATCGGCGACAACATTACTTCTACCGGGTTTGTACACAATTTCGTAGTCATACTCTTCTAGATAAGACTTCCATTTTTTTAATTTTGCATTCACATTTCTGGGTGATAATGAAAATGTGAGTGGCTGATGGTCGGTGACTATTTTAAATTTCTGGCCGTAAATGTAATTCCTAAAGACTTTGAGGGACCAATAAATAGCAAGCATCTCCTTTTCCGTCGCTGAATAATTTTCTTCAGCTTTGTTCAAGGTTCTCGAGGCAAAGTGAATTGGTTTATCTTTGCCAATTTCGCCTTGGCTCAAAACTGCTCCGATGGCGAAGTTCGTTGCGTCTGTAGTTATTATAAATGGTTTGGTGAAGTCGGGGTAAGTAAGCACATCATTACTTGAAAGTATTGTTTTCATACTTTCGAAGCATTTTTTCTCTTCTGAGTTTCAGGATATTTGCTTTCGAGAGTCTGGGTTTCTCTCCCCTCTCAAAAGTTTTGTTAGAGCTTTGGAAATTTTTGCAAAGTCTCTAACAAACCGTCTATAGTATCCTACCAGTCCTAAGAATCGATCTTTTTTTCATTTGGTTTTATTCCTTTATTTGTGATTACGTAACCCAACAATTCAATCGAACTGTGGAGAAACTCAGATTTATCTATATGCTCTCGCAGTACATCATTCATTGCCCTCTGGAAGATTGCGGGAGCATTTTTGAGGTCAAAAGGCATACGAACGAACTCGTATTTGCCATAATTGACTGAAAATGCGGTTTTTTCGACATCTTTGGGGTTCATTTTTATTTGATGAAAGCCCGATGCAAGGTCGAGTTTAGAAAAATGTTTATTCCCACCTAACTGATCTAATATGTTAGCTATCTCTAGCATTGGATATTTATCAGATATTGTTTTTTGGTTCATAGTCAATTACCAGTCGGAATTTCTTCTCTCGGGATGCGTCTATTTTTTTAGGGACGATCCAAACTGGTGAATTCCACGGAGACCTGGACGGTCGGATAATACCAGATTCAATTAATATCTTCATTTGTTTGTCCACTTCATCTTTGCAGGCCATTGGATATGGGTAGGTTTTTTGGTAAATTGGCAATTCATCTGTAGTGCGAATATCGCATTTGACATTCGTAGCACAGGTTAAAGAACTGTTTGGGTTGTGAAAAACTTCAGCGTACTGCTCTAAAATGGGTACGAGTTTGGATGTTTCGAGTGATGAAAGATGATCGAGTCTTAATTTTTCAGTTGATTTGGTTGAGTTAATTTTTCGGGGTGTTGCCTCAGGCGTATAAAAGTGAATCGGAATATTCAAAGTTTCATTTTTTCCGAATACTTGCAATATGTGTCGATTTGAAATTAAGTTAAAACATTCGTTGAAAATTATTCCAGTGCCTACAATACCGTCGAAAAATGGGTGAAAATCGAAAATTTAAAAGATTCGTTTATCACAGGGGAAAAAATCGAAAGGTATGTTGCCTCTGAAATGATTCCATTTCCAGCAACGCCTCTAAAGGATTGTTGTGGTTTTTTGACAATTGGTTGGCCTGAATTTTTGGCCCATTTTTTAGAAATAATGTTAATGTTTGCACCGCAGTCGATTAATAATTTCAATGTTCCTTTGCTTGTTGGAACTTTGATATATGGCAAAGGTGATATACGTTCTATTCGAACCATTTCGTCACCCAATTTGGTTCTTCTAAAAAATTGGTTTCGATTTCATCAGAGATGGGTTTTCCCTGCTCTGAATCATCAGCGATATTCAAATTTTCCAATGGTTCCAGATCTTCATTGAAAAACTCTTTGCTCATTTCCAATTGTTCTGTGTACCATTTCTTGTATTCTGCCGGGTCTAAATATTCTTCGAATGTGTAAGCCATACGTTTTGCTCGAGGATCAAGAGCTCTCATGGAGTCGCTTGGTCCTCTGCGTTGTGCCGCTGGTCGGTTGCCATAATTTATTTGATGTGTTCTAAGCGTATTCGTGTCCATAGGTTCAGGACGCGGTTGGGGTTGAACGAAAGTACGGTTGGGAGCAGACACATTAGGTGTTACTTGAGGGTTAAAAGTTTGCGAAATAAAATGTCGTGGGGGTGCAATCGGTGGCATTCGGGATGGAAAATTTTGAATTGGTGTGCGCGTTGGTGGTACAGGCGGCTTTTCTGGAGGTTTTCCTTGGTACCCTGGAATTGCCGAAGTTTGTCTTGGTGCCGGTACTGGTTGCCAAGAGGGTATGTTTACAGGAGCGTTACGTGCGTCAAGATTCAAATAATCTACACAGTAACTGTACGCTTTGTGGCTTAAAATTTTTGCAAAAACGAGAAAGAGGATCTCCAAGACCTCGAATGAACGTATCTAACGCGATTTGATTGTACAATCGCATTAAGGTAGCGCTTCGCCGTGGTCAAGTCGAAGCGAGACAACTCACTGCTTCCTCTTGCTTTGTCGATGAAATTTCACTCTAAATTGCAAATTTCTCCAATACTAACCCGATTCACGAAAAATCAAAAACATACGATTGTAGGTAAATGATTTTACTATGCATTTGGCGAAAAATATTAGTTAGAAAGCTTTTCTTTCGCGAGATTTCGTGCGAGTTTTGTTAAACCTTTTGTTTTCTTTTTTCCATTTCTCGTCATAAACAACTCGCATATGTAGGGATGTGCTACGTTTTCAACAAAGCTTCAAAGCTAGTAGCGATGAAAATCATTACTGATTTCTGGTTCTACTGAAACATGAATAGAAATTATTTTACAAAGTAGTAACACTTACTTACATTTTCTACTCATCTTTATTCAACGTTTACACAGAGAGAACGGACAACGAAAACAAAAGAAATGTTGTTAGCGTCTACCGCATGTGGCATTTTTCACACCCCAATGCATGCGTTGACATTGTGTGCGTGCGAAAGAATAAGGAAAAACTCATTTATTTTTAAAACTCGCACGAAATCTTTCGATAAAAACGTTTATGAGGCACAGTTTATATACGAATCGATAGAAAAATTAATTATCTAGAATCGTATGTTCTTGGAATTTCCGTTTCCTTCCCCGTTTTCTCACAATTTTGGGTAAAGTGCGTGAAACCCCGGGATAGGCAGCGAACTCCCGTGACCACGGCGAAGCGCTACCTTAAGATTAATTCATGACCATACCACTGGTCGTCCATAGATATGGCCGAACTAATAAGGGTTACTAACTCTCGAACACGGCTGTAGTAGCTTTCTATACTTTCTAGCTTACTTCTGACTAATGATTTTAATTGGTTGTCAAGAGTCATTAAGTCTCTTTTGTCCGCGTAATAGAGTTTTAGTACCTCTTTAATGTTTTGCCATTGTGTTGGAGTGTTACTTGTAATTAGAGCATCATTTGGTTCACCTTTGATTTTCGCCTGATTGTTTTTATAAGCAGGTGGTATTGAAAACTTTGTTGTAGGTCTTCGAAGAGTTCTAACACATCTTCGACGTCTAGAATCCATTGACTAAGGTCTCGTGGATTCCCGTTAAAGTCAGGCAAGTCTCTGACTATTTGTGGTATTTTACCACGTTCTTCAAAGCCTAAATTTCGATCAATGACGAAACGGGGCTGTGGTACAGGTTGGGGTTGAGGAGCAGGATCTGGATTAGGTGGATTCATGTTGAGGCTATTAAGTAATTCGATTAGTTCTTCTATTTTTACACACTGGAACACTTTATTTTTTTTCGAATTGGGTTAGTGACGCGCCTATCTGTGATATTTTAACGGTTCGCTTACGGTTGGTCCGGGCTTGCCGTTGTGTTGTTAGTAGACGATTCCGCGATTATAATAATTCAGTTTTAAAGTTAAGTTTGCTGATTTTTTATATTAGTACACTCGCGCACTATGTGATATTCGGGATTAGTAGTTATTAAATTGCTTTTTTTATTAACACTATACTCACAAAAAATACAGGAAGTACATCAGTACTGCGGGACAACGCCTAGGTCCTGAAGTCCTATTCTGGAGGAAGCACGGTCCGTGCTGCGGGATAACGCCTGAGTCCTCGTAATCCTATTTCTCGGGTTTCGGTTCCACTCAGCGCATCTCTTCGCGCTTCGAAGTCTCAAATCACCAACTGGATTGACGATGGCACTAGGTGCGGGCTTCGAATTCCGCCGTGCGGGCAGCTAAAGATGTCTTCGTTCTAGCAATGTGTGCTGACTTATACAGTTACTGAGAGGTCAGGACTTCGGGCGCCAGTTACAAATACATGGACGGAATTTCCTTTTTAAAAAAAGAGAGCCGCCACTTCGGATGACAAATTAATTGTGTGCTTTATTTTCATCAATAATTAAATCGAGCCCTACCGAACTAAACATAAAATGCCTACGTAGCTCCTGCTGGTCATCGCTACCGACGGACTGGTGCTGCTTCATAAGCATTTCAGGTGTCGATGACGAGTGCATTCCATTGCGCGTGGCAATGGTATTTTTTTGGGTGATTCGGTTTCGCCTGGTGATAACTTACATAATATTAAATTCTTAGATTTTTAACATTACCGAAGATTTACTAACAGAACGAAATCAACGCAAGACTTGCATCATCTTATACGCTAGGTGTGTGAGAAAATGATAGTGAACATCAAAGTAGGCTTCGTTACAACGATTAGTAAATGGTAGTTTTATAGCTTTTGTAGAATAAGAAACCCACTTCTCCTTACAAGATCGTGTTGCGACGTCATTTTTATTCGTAGTAAGCAGTCTAGATGAAAATGAATGTGATCAAAACAAAACACTTTTGTATCAATAAAAGTCGAATAGTGCATTGTTGAAGCAGCATACACATACACATATATTTAAGAATCCAAAACTTTGAGTTTAATGATTATTCTCTGCATATTTTTAGGGAAAAAAGGAAGAACGATTCATATGTATAGTCAGTAACTGTACGTGTTCAGTTGAATTCAAATTCTTTTGTTTATTTCATATCTTCAAAGTTCAACTAGAGTGGAAAATCTGCATCTGGATACTACATGAAATGAAATCCATACTGCAGTGTATTATGTAATAATTGTTATGGATATGTTGTAGTAGAAAATCACTCATTGTTAGAATTTTTAAAATCATAGAGTGTGGGAAGAGTACTTTCAAATAACTGTTTATTCAGTTTAGCGAGTAAAACGTCCTCCAAAATTTCTCCAGAGATCCCTATCCACAAATCTGATAAAATCGAACATGAATTGAACTGAAATGCACGTTTCACTAATATTTGGCTGGAGTAGCTTATACCACCATTGCTATGGCAAAAAGTTGAGGATGGGAGTCTTTATGAGCAATCCAATGATTCCAAGCATTCCATTTTCAATTTATATTTAAAAAAAACTATACAGAACTGTAAACTGACCGTTTTAAAAACAAACAGAGAATAAACTATCTCTTCCCTTATTTATATAGTCAGATATAGTCAAACATTAAGGAATATGGTTAGGATTCGTCATCGAACACTCGATGTGGATAGACGAATGACCTACTACGACTAATTTCGATTTTGTTTTATCTTTTATTCGCAGCTGTCTGCCTACCCAAGCTATGGGTAAAACGTGCCATAGATCCGAGAAAGATCCAAAGGATGCTAAGCGTCTGAAGCCAAGTGATGTACAGGTAATCGACCGTTTGCTGAGAAACAATCAATACGCGGATCTGCCAGTTGATGTCGAAGAGGAACTGCAGAAGAAGGAAAAATATGCCGCCTTTCTAGCTGAAGGGCTTCCCAAAACACTATACGCTCGGATTTAAACACGCTGATCAGCAAAGGACTACAAGCAACAATCCGTTTATGTACTGAATGTGATGTGATGTGAAGTGAAGCCATTATCAGTTCAAGGACTTGCCAGTGGATGCGGGTAGACTTACAGTAGCTCCGATATGACTCATCCATTCACCTTCTTACTATAGCTGTTACCGAAAAGCGAACAAAAAGGGTTGGGCGGATATGTAAGCAGAGTCACTTACTCGTATTCCGCGGGAATAAAAGATGCTCTTCCAACCATAATATCCAGTGCATGAATGAAGCATATCGCTATACATGCTTGATACCGCCTGATGGTTTGTTTGAGAAAGGCGTGTCAGACTCATGTCAAACCTTCAGAAGGAAACAAGTTTCCTTCAAGTGACTTGGGCTGGCTATCTACAATCCCTCGTCCAGTCATCAATTCGTCAGATGCCCTGATGCTCCTTCCTCTTTACGTCCCCATGATAAAAGTTTTATATTAATAAATACAATGAAACATAGTGTAATGAAATTAAAATTTGAGAAAGATTTGTGCAGAATGGGTGCCGCGTGAGCTCACAATCGATCAAAAACAATAACGAATTGATGATTCTGAGCAGTGTTTGGAGCTGTTATATCGAAATAAAACCGATTTTTTTCGTCGATATATAACAATGGACGAAACATGGCTCCATCACTTCACTCCGGAGTCCAATCGACAGTCAGCTGAGTGGACTGCACGCGATGAACCGAACCCAAAGCGTGGAAAGACTTAACAATCGGCCGGTAAGGTTATGGCGTCTGTATTTTGGGATTCGCATGGTATAATTTTCATCAACTACCTTGAAAAGGGAAAAACCATCAACAGTGACTATTATATAGCGTTATTAGAGCGTTTGAAGGACGAAATTTAAAAAAAAAACGGCCTCATTTGAAGAAGAAAAAAGTTTTGCTTCATCAAGACAATGCACCGTGTCACAAGTCGATGAAAACCATGCTGAAATTGAACGAATTGGGCTTCGAATTGCTCCCTCATCCACCGTATTCTCCAGATTTGGCCCCCAGTGACTTTTTCCTGTTCTCAGACCTGAAGAGAATGCTCGCTGGTAAAAAATTTAGAAGCAATGAAGAGGAAATCGCTGAAGCTGAGGCCTATTTTGAGGCAAAGGACAAATCGTTTTACAAAAATGGTATCGAAAAGTTGGAAGATCGCTATAATCGCTGTATCGCCTCTGATGGCAATTATGTTGAATAATAAAAACGAATTTTGGCAAAAAAATGTGTGTTTCTATTAAACGATACGAACTTTTCAGCCGAACTGTTATGTTGCGTAGTGGTACATGGTACTACTTATGATAAACAAGTGAAAATTCGATTCGATTCGACCTTAGTATATGGTAACAGCGAATATCCTTTTACCTGAAAGCATCGAGCAGAGCTCATTTTGAACAAAAAGAGTGCCTGCTTGTTACTGGCTTGCTTGGCAAGCGATATAACTCACCGGATAGTGAGAAAGAGTTGAATAAACAGACACACCACCTAAAATCAAGCTCTCTCGTTGCAGGCTTGCTTTTAAGAAAATATGAATGCTAGGAAAGAAAAGCATAACACTGGTAAAAACTATGAAACGCGAGTTTTGATTTCGTGAAACGATCAGCAACCTTGATTGAATCATTAATTTATTTGTCGCTGACACTGAATCGCAGTGCTATTGTCAATTGAACAGAATATGTAAAAATGCTTAAGGAACGATCTCACCAGTATCCTGAATCCTGTATTTAACTTATTTTCCGTAATGTGTCTTGGTCGATCGCTTACTTTACCACCAAAATTTCATGCGGTAGACAGTAAACCTCGCGGCCAAGATGACGCGTCAGTAGCAAAAACGTTGAGCACTCGCGATTTCGACGATAGCAATCACTGTGATGATCGTCCGAGTGAAATGCAGCAAACGAATTAGAGAGATCTTACGCGACGAGTGCTCCACACAAAACATTACAGATACATCGTCTGATTGATAAATCATACATGAAAAATAAAAACACTGCGACCGAACGTAGTTTCAGCCAAAACCAAAAACCTTTCTGTGAAAATCTAATCGATTCAAAAATCTGTGTCTAATCGATTTCAAAAGTCTGTGAAAATCTGTGATTAATTTCAGAATCTGTGAAAATCTGTGATCTTTTTCAGAAATCTGTGAAAATCTGTGCCATTTTTAAATTCTGTGCAGAAAGTTGAAAATCTGTGAAACACAGATTAATCTGTGAACCTGGCATCGCTGTTCTCAACAGCAACTTCAACTATTTATTCATTTATTAAATGAGCTTGAGCTTGAGCTTAAGCGACCACCCCTGGTTGCTACTCCGTTACTGATCGGGATTAGCTGAAATTGTATAGGGAGTTTCTAGATGATCCATCCTGGGACTGGTAAATCATACTTCAATGTACATCTTCTGGTAATCCCAGAATTCATTGATCAGTACCGGCGCCGGCCAGGCCCGAACGTAGATCGTCTAAGGAATGGGAAGGGATGTTAGTCCAACACTTGTTGTTACTAGAGGCCGTATATACTACTGCGCACTCCACAAGTGTCACGGGAGAATGATATTTGTTAGTAAAAATTTCAGTATTGGTATTATTCGCGGGCGACTTAGTATGTTCCGGTTTCAAGATGCTCGGATGTAACACTCAAACTCATTGACTTCCCGAGTGAACGTTTCAACAATATCCTAAATTGAAGTCCCGGCATGTCTTGATTCACAGCTCTTATTCGAGAAAACTGAAGAAAAATTTGAAATACTATCGCGTAAAGAATGAAAACTTCCCTATTTTTATATAAGAAATTACGCGATACAAAATAAACGAGTGAATAGGATTTAGACAAAATAGTTGATTCATTGCATTGACATATTCTAAACAGTTGTTATAAAATCATTTTAAATCACCAAATAAAGGTCAACAGATTTCACGCGCGTCTTTATTTATTATCTATTGTTCTTTATTAATTCTTTATATTGGTTGATCTGGGCAGCCGGCTACCAAGAAAAATATTAATTTATTTTTTGAAATATTAATATCAAGTGTTTTTTACTACGTGTTCAATATTGTCTCTGTTATTAACTTTGTAATATCAACGGATTTGCGCAATAGTTATAGATTATTTATTTATTTATCATTCAATTTATAATCCTGACAGACAATCAATAACATGGAAGAAGAAAACATTCCAAATTCCAAACTTTTTTTCAAAGTTAGACGGAAATTGATAGGTTGAATGAAGAGATAATTTAGTAAAATTGAGTAATCAGAAGTAAAACATTGAAAATATCTGATAACTGAAAGGAAAAAGAAACTCCTGCAATTATCGCCTTTTACGACATGGAAGCAGGAACCCAGTGGATCTATTCTTGGTTCAGTTTTTTCCGCCGGATTCCACACGGCATCTAGGCTGATACTGTCCGGAGAGAGCTAATAGGTACTATCAATCTCCTAGTGGACCCCAGCCCCTACAACTATTTATTTATTTATTTATTTGTCGTCAAACTATAGTAGACCATTACATTGTATTGATTACATTTTAACACGTGTGATATTTTCTAAAATAAACATTAATGTGCATTATGTTCTAGGACCTAGGTCGTATTGAATTAAAATATTGTTTGAGCTGGGCTGTCGTCATTGTAAAGTCAATTGCTCCGCAATGCTTATTATAAGTTGACATCATTTGATTTAATGGGCCAAATTTAGCATAGTTGGTACGATAATGACTTATATAGAATATAGCTCGGTTTCGTAATTGTCGGGACGGTATATAAAAATTAAGTTTAGACAGAAGTCCAGATGAATCAACCCGATGTGTAACGATGTTATGTATGGATGAAACCATTAATTGTTCTCGACGCTCTTCTAATGTGTGGATGTCAATGAGCATGCAACGAGCTTTGTATGATGGTAGAGGAAATCTTGCCCAACCTAACTTACGGAGTGCAAATAATAGGAATTGCTTTTGAACTGATTCTATACGTTCCTTGTGAGTGATTGAGAATGAGGACCAAACAATGCTACAATATTCAAGTATAGACCTTACGTAGGCAATATATAATGTTTTAATCGTGTAAGGATCGCAAAAATTATAGCAGAAGCTTTTTATAAATGCAAGCATGTTATTAGCTTTGCCTATTATCGTATTATAGTGATCGATGAAAGTCAACTTCTTATCTAAAATTACTCCTAGATCTCTAATTCTAATACATATTTCTACTGTTTGATCGCCTAGTTTAATTGTGATATCTGGTGTGTTTCGTTTCCTACTGAAAGCTATTACTTTACATTTATTGACGTTTAGTTTCAAAAGGCTTTTGTTACACCAGACATGGAACGTTTGCACTTCATCTTGAAATACCACCTTGTCTACATCACTTTTTATTTCTAGGAAGAGCTTCATGTCATCGGCATAAATTAACACTTTAATGTGTTTTCAAATAAGAGATATATCGTTTACAAATAAAATGAATAATAGAGGGCCTAGATGAGAACCTTGTGGAACTCCTGAGGTTACTAGGACATGGTTGGATATCCTCCCTTTAAATCGAACCATTTGCTGACGATCAGTCAGATACGAATCAAGCCATTTGAGTAGTTCAGGACCAGTTCCTATTTTTTGTAGTTTGAATAATAACATAGGTATATCAATGCGATCAAATGCTTTGCTGAAGTCAGTATAGAGAGCTTCTATGTAATTACCCTTATCCATAGCAGCCAGTGAGTAATTGACAAATTCAAGTAAATTTGTATTAGTCGAGCGACCCTTAAAAAACCATGCTGCATATTAGTGATTCTATTTTTAACTTGATAAAACATTTTTTAATTGATTATCGCTTCAAAAAGTTTAGGAATGCAAGAGATAATTGCAATTCCTCGAAAATTACACACATCTGATTCTTTTCCACTTTTGTAAATCGGTACCAAATAGGAGTCCTTCCATATTTTAGGAAAAATACCGGTCATGAGTGATTTATTGAAAAGCCAAAACAAGGGTGTGGTTAGTTCTAACGATAGTTTTTTCATGAATATGGGAGGAATTCCATCAGGTCCGGGACCTTTAGAGATATCTAATTTATTGAGCACTTGCATAATATCTTGGACACTCATGTGATGAATATTGATGTCACAAGCATGTTCAGGGAAGAAATTAAAATATTCACGGTCTCGATCCTCTTCGGAAAACGTAGTATAGGTTTCTTGGAAGTAATTTGCAAATAGTGTACAAATATCTTCCGAATTGTCAGCAGTTTTACCCTTGAAAAACATTTTTGAGGGAAAATTATTAGATTTCAGTTTTTGTTTTACGTAATTGAAGAAATTCTTCGGGCTAGATTTGATTTCACTCTCCGATTTTGAATAGTACTCCTCGGAAGCAATTTCAATTGCCAGATTCAATTGATCACAAGTTTGTAAGTAAGTTTCTAAGTTGATGCTACTACTGTCTCTTTTATATTTTTTATGGGCCATCTGTTTTCGATTTTTCAG
Source organism: Malaya genurostris (assembly GCF_030247185.1). Lineage (NCBI taxonomy): Eukaryota > Metazoa > Arthropoda > Insecta > Diptera > Culicidae > Malaya > Malaya genurostris. The sequence continues at coordinate 153,112,666 of NC_080572.1, forward strand.
ATTTTTAATGTTATCGTTACACCATATTGGATATTTATAGTTAAGTCGTCGTCTGATTCTCTTGAAACGTACCTGATCGTTAATAGTATCAAATAAAATCTTATAAAACATTTCCATAGAAGTTTCAACATTAGACTCCCTGAAAATGGTTTGCCAATCAATGTTACATAATTTTAACTTTATGTTATCATAATTTGCCAAGTCATACTGAAAGGCATCGTCATACTCATATTCATCGGGTCTATTATACTCATGAACAAATATGGACAACTCAATTGCAGTGTGAAATCTTTCATTTTTCCATAAGGAGGTAAGGGATTCGGTAAGACAGAAGTCTTCTTGTGAATTTGTTAGTAAAAAATCTAAGTAACAGTTTTGCTGATTTTTAACGTGATTAATTTGATTGAGTCCTAAGCATGCAACTTGATCAAAGATATACACCTGGTTCCTGTCGTTTTCTGCATACGAAAAATCCACAGTCAGAACACACCAACACTTGCACTTTCCTGAATCCGGGAGGCAGAAACCCAGCAGTCCGGATGGCGCATCCCGAGCGACATTCAACGAAAGAGTACAGAGTGAAAGAAAAACACGACCGTGCGCGAAGGATGTTATACACGAACTGACAATCCGTTTATGTACTGAAGGCTACAAAATAATTGTTCCGGCTTTGAACCACTACAAAGCAGTGGAAATGTAAGTGAAGCAGACAAAAGCGGAATACTTCACACACGATATTGCCGCCAACAAACCAATGAAGGTTGTATTTCGAGGACTACCCGACATGATGGAAGCCGAACTAAAGCAGGCACTGTCGGAGGCAGGAATAAAGCCTGTGAAGGTGTTTAAAATGAAACGACACAATACGGACAAAAAGTATCGATATCAACTGTACCTGGTTCATCTGGAGAAAGGCTCCATCACCATGAGTCAACTGAAAACGATAAAATCGTCATTCCATATAATCATCGAATGGCAAAAGTATAAACCAGTAGATCGGGATGTCACACAGTGCACGCACTGTTTGAACTACGGCCATGGAGCGAAGAATTGCCACATGAAAAGTCGGTGCGGGAAATGTGCCGAATCACACAATACCAACGATTGCATACTAGATGACATCGTTGTAAAATGTGTGAACTGTGATGGCGACCATCCATCTACTAGCAAATCGTGTCCCAAACGTGAGTTCACAAATATTCGACAACAGGCGTCCCGTAAACAATCAACGCGCAAGCATGTTCCACAGAAGGATGAAATTAAATTCCCATGGCTCCCATTGAAAAGTGATATTCCAAATTTGCCGCCACTTCCTCACAGCAATCCAAAAGATTTAGCCGCTGGATCACAAAAAGATCCTTCCTCCAGAATCCCTCCTGGGTGGGGCAATAATCAACCACAAACAAAGGATGACTCTGGTGACTTATTCTCTGCTGAACGACTGAACGTCATTTTTGAAACAATGAAAACAAAACTACGAAACTTCCGAAGGCGGTTAGATCAAAGCAACGCCTTAGCAAATTCATCATCGAATATGCAATATAATGAGTTGGTTGTAGTAAATTGGAATGCTTGCTCACTCAGGAGCAAAACTGCAGAATTATCCGACTTTCTTCAAGAGGAGAATATCGATATTGCTATTTTAACTGAAACTCTTCTTAAACCTGAAATTTCTATTTTTATTTCCAATTACAGGATTCACAAGCTCGACATGACAACTACTAGAGGAGAGGGAGTTGCCATTGCCATTAAACGATCCATTCAGCACAGGCTTCTGTCAGCCTTTAAATTGCAACTTATAGAAGCCATCGGAATTGAGATTACAATGAAGATGGGACCCATCATCATCATTGCAGCGTACTGCCCCAAACAAACCAATTTTCGAGATGGTATGTGTGCATCATTGAAGCGAGATCTGGCTATGCTCACTCGACGACAGAACAAATTCATCATTGCTTGGGACCTGAACGCACGGCATGAGCTGTGGGGAAACAAAAGACAGAATCGGAACGGATTCGTACTTGCCGAAGATTACAAAGCTGGACAGTACAACATCCTCGCTCCGGATCAACCAACGCGACTTTCCAGATCGGGAGTTCATTCCATTTTGGATATATTCATCAGCAACATCGTCATAGACAGCTCTCCGGTTGTCTTCAACGAGCTCTCTTCCGATCACTTTCCAGTAATATTGACGTTGGGATCTTCACCAGAAACAGTGCCTTTTCAACCACGGAGGAACTATTATCGCACCGATTGGGTCCAATTTCAACAAATCGCCGACCAACTTATTAATATCGATTTGCCACTTGATTCTCCGATGGAAATCGATGCAGCCCTATCTTCCTTCCAGCATTCAATCACAGTCGCTCGTAATAGGACGGTTCCAGTACAACATATGCCGGGTTCCTCTCTTTAAATTGACAGTATCACCAAGAAGCTCATCCGACTTCGAAATATCTACCGGAGGCAGTATCAACGAACTGGCATCCTAGATAAGAAGACTTCTTAGAACAACTTAACTAGGATAATCCAGGAAAGGATATCTGAGCTTCACAACAGGAACTTTCAGTAAAAGCTTCGAGAAATTGTCCCACATTCAAAGCCCTTCTGGTCCTTAACGAAGGTGCTTAAGAAAAAACCGAAGCCTATTCCTCCTCTGATGTCATCCCAGGGCGCAGCTGAAGGAATACCTTTAATCACACCAGTAGAGAAGGCAAATTTGTTAGGCCAGCAGTTTGTGTGTTCTCACAATTCAGGACTCAACATTGTTAGTCCACATGAAAGAGCCGTTGTTGATAGCGTAGCTGAGGTTGACCAATCAGACAGCTTGGTTCCTGAGGAAAGTAGAGTCACTGCGAATGAACTGACGGCTATTGTGAAAAAAAATCCAATAATTTGAAGACCCCCGGTTTCGACAACACATACAACATTGAATTGAAACAATTGAGTATTCGTTCATTTGTTTTCATAGCTAACATTTTTAACAAGTTCTGGGAGCTTGAATACTTCCCTTCAATGTGGAAGTTAGCTAAAGTTATCCCAGTTTTGAAACCGGTAGAAGATCCTTCCTTTTCCAAGAGCTATCGGCCCATCAGATTACTCTCTGCCCTATCCAAGCTGTTTGAAAAGTCAATACAAAGGCGAGAGCTTTCGCAGATGAGCAGGTTATATTACTGGAAAAACAGTTTGGTTTCCGGAAAGAAAGATCCATCATCCACCAACTCACAAGGGTTAACAACGTCATTCAGCAAAACAAATCAGTGTCCAAAACGACTGCCATGACACTATTGGATATTGAAAAGGCATTCGATAATGTGCGGCACGATGGCCTGGTATTTAAACTGCATCGGTATAATTTTCCAATGTATATTATTAAAATTATCAAAAATTATCTTGCAGATAGAGCATTCCAGGTTTCTCTGAATAATGCACTTTCAGAAAGATTTACTATTCCTGCTGGTGTACCCCAAGGAAGTATCTTTGGTCCCATCCTATACAACAATTTTACATCAGACATCCCACTTCTTATGGGTGGTGGTGTTCTGTCACAATTTGCTGATGATACTACCATTCTTTACAAAGGTCGTGTCATTAATGCTCTGAAGAATAAACCACAGACAGGTCTGGACGTTCTAAATGAATATTTTACAAGCTTTTCAGCTTGTGATCAATGCAGCAAAAACTCAGGTCATCTTGTTTCCACATTCAAAATCTCCAAAACTTGTCCCATCAGACGAATGCCGAATACGATTCGGTAATGAGGTCATCCAATGGTCCGACGAAGTTATCTATCTAGGACTCACCTTTGACAGACATCTGATATTCAGGTCATAATAGTTTTTATTTGTGGCTTTCTCAGTCTAATGCATGAGGCAGACGATGTATTCGTTAAATTGCCCGACGTTTCGGCCGTTTTTGATGGCCTTTTTCAAGGGAGATTACAATCAGTGTAAATTTATTACGGAGGAAATTTTGTACAATAAATAAGGGTATACATAGTGTACCGGTGTCGTTTATTGCCAACGATAGGATGTTTGGTCAACATATATTGTGCTGGACGGTAATTAGTGGATGGATTGCAAAATGATCACTTTGGTTTCTCAGCACTACGGTCTCACACTCGAACTGTACGCAATTGTCGCTAACGGGTTGTTTTTCTTTGTCCATCCGTCCAACCGAACGGACGTGTTCACGGGACTCGTGTCGCAGTATATCACGCGCGTATATATATATATATATATATATATATATATATATGTATATATATATATATATATATATATATATATATATATATATATATATATATATATATATATATATATATATATATATATATATATATATATATATATATATATATATATATATATATATATATATATATATATATATATATATATATATATATATATATATATATATATATATATATATATATATATATATATATATATATATATATATATATATATATATATATATATATATATATATATATATATATATATATATATATATATATATATATATATATATATATATATATATATATATATATATATATATATATATATATATATATATATATATATATATATATATATATATATATATATATATATATATATATATATATATATATATATATATATATATATATATATATATATATATATATATATATATATATATATATATATATATATATATATATATATATATATATATATATATATATATATATATATATATATATTTATAATTTTATTTAAACTTTTTTATTTCGACGCAAACGTGCAAGTAGGCACTCTTTTTTAAATAGTAATCATTTTTTAACATACCGTCGCGTAACATGGAGAAGTGCGGAATTAGTAATTGTACTGTCTACGACAATCGCTATCTCTGGAAGTGTCACGGAAAGGGCAATCGAAAATTTCATGCAGCCTGCGTGGGAACACAGAGAAACCACGAAGAATTATTAAGGACCTTCATACCTCTCTGTATTGACTGTCAGCAGGAATTTGCCGAAGAACTGCAAATGAAAAAACTTATCCATCAACAGCAGGAATTGAACCAAACAGTCCGTGCCCAAATTGAAGCAAACCATGCTTTATTCGCACAAATAAAAAGCATGAAAGTATCACATGACGCTCTCGACAGCATGGAATCTCTTTTGCTAAAGCTAGAAACGGACATAAAAAATGTAAACAATAGTACATGCAACGCGGCCAGTAAAGTCATAAATCGCATTTCATCACTTTTGAATGAACGCGACGAAACTTTTTTAGTTGACATAAAAACCGCCAACAAGCAACTGTCCACTAAGACAGAAGTAAACCTTGAAAAAGTGTTTACTTTTTTCGAAAACAAAATTGACGGCGTGCAAACAAATATTAATGAAATAAAAAGTATCGACCCACCATGTAGCTTATCATCGAAAGAATTTTTGGACGACATCAAAGCACTGTGCAATGAAGCAATAATGAAGAAAGAGCAAGTCCCTCAAGCTCATCCATGTATTGCTGAAGAAATGGGAATCAGTGCCCAGTATGCTAAACCTTCACCGGAAGAAAAAGCTGACTCGGAAGTCACGTCAGGCTGGCACTTCATCGGCAGCAAAAAAATATGGAAATGCGACTGGAGCGAGTATGACAAAAAACAGCGCACTCGACGACTGCAAGAAAAACAAGCAGAAAAAGCAAACCTCAGACGAAAACATCGGAAGCGGAAACAGCAAAATAATACAAATTACAGTATACGCAGTAAAAACAACAACTACACCAACAACAGCAAACACGACAACAACAACAACAACAACAACAACAGCAGCAACAGCAACAACAGCAGCAGCAACAACAACAACGACAATAATGTGCACTACAACAGCAACTTGAACACTAATAGTAACAATACCTGCCACAACAATAACAATAATATGTCATTACAACATACCTTACCCTTGGACAAGGACTTATTGGCAGCTGCACGGGTTCAATTCTCCGGGCATCCAGGTGCAGATATTGCCTCAAAATTCATAAATTTTCGAAAAGGTGAAACAATCAACCCTTACAAAGGAACAAGAAGTATTAAAAACAACACTACTCCGGTCTTAGGAAGTAATGACATCGAAGCTGCACCATCCACTAACTATGTGAACACATCTTCTTTATCACAGAACATAAATACATCTACAGTATCACAGGACATGAGTACAGACAGCCAATTCGAAATTGATCCAATGCGTCCTCCAATTGTACGTCTTACTTCACAATCTGCAAATGGCGACGAACGCTTCTTAAAAGCAAGGCTTCGTGACCCGAAAATAACGCACGTCGTCCGTCTGTATTTGTCATACATGAAAAATCAACAACCTACAGTATACATCGAGGGTATGACACCAACTAGTATAAAAATGCTATTAGCATCAGAAGGCCTTCCAACAACACCTGACCACCTCCTACGAATCTTCATCGAAGTGCATCAGGAATATGGAATGAAATCTAAGGAAGCGCTGGCCGACCTGGACTCTTATGGGAAATTTTTGACAAGTGAACGTACCCGCCGACTCCAACTAATCCGGGAAGCCGAACACAATTTTACAAGGCCGAATTTTCGGAAATAACGACGCCCTTTGACGAAGGAGTAGAAACATGAATTAGTAATGTAAGTATTCCAGAATTCTCAAAAACTTCTTCGCTTCATAGACAAAATGTGACTGAAATTTTGGTCTATTGCCAAAATTTCAACCGCATGAAAAGCCCGGCCAAAATGAAAGAAATTCATCAAAATTTTATAACCTTCTCTTTCGACGTAATCCTTGGAACTGAAAGCAGCTGGGATGAAAGTGTTAGAAGCGAAGAAGTCTTTGGAAATAATTTTAACGTATTCCGGCACGACCGAAATTTATCTCTCTGTCAGAAAAAATCTGGAGGTGGAGTCCTCATAGCCATAAACTCTTGCCTTACTTCTGAAGAAATTATTACTCCTAAATATAAAGAATTTGAGCATGTATGGGCCAAAGTCTCAATATTGGGAGAAGAACATATTTACTGCTCTGTCTACTTCCCACCCGAAAATGCGAACAAATTCTCCTTTGAATTATTCTTTCAATCTTTAGACACAATTATTTCGAATATGGAACCTGAAGTAAAGCTTCATATTTTTGGCGACTTCAATCAACGTAATGCGGACTTCATTTCTGACATTGAAAATGAATCAATCTTACTTCCAGTCGTAGGAGAAAACGAAACATTGCACTACTTTTTCGACAAAATTTCTAATTTTGGCTTACATCAAGTAAACTTCGTAAAAAATCAACAAAACGCATATTTGGACCTTCTTTTCACAAATTGCACAGAAGACTTTTGTGTGAATGCATCAAACCTGCCATTATGGAAAAATGAAGCATTTCACACCGCAATTGAATATTCATTATTTACACACAATGCATCCCTTCCCTACGACTTGGAATATGAGGAAGTGCCGGAATACAATAAAATTGACTTTGAAGTAGTCAAGTGTAGACTAAGTATAATAAATTGGCGGAACATACTGAGTACAGAAGTAAATGTCGACGTCGAAGTAAACAAATTTTATCACATTATAAACAAAATATTAGCCGAAACTTTGCCTATGAAAAGAAGAAGAAAAAATCATAACAGCAAATTACCTGTATGGTTCGATTCACAACTAAAACATTTGAAAAATAGAAAACAAAAAGCACACAAAACTTACAAACAACACCCGAAAATGCGAACAAATTCTCCTTTGAATTATTCTTTCAAGCTTCATATTTTTGGCGACTTCAATCAACGTAATGCGGACTTCATTTCTGACATTGAAAATGAATCAATCTTACTTCCAGTCGTAGGAGAAAACGAAACATTGCACTACTTTTTCGACAAAATTTCTAATTTTGGCTTACATCAAGTAAACTCCGTAAAAAATCAACAAAACGCATATTTGGACCTTCTTTTCACAAATTGCACAGAAGACTTTTGTGTGAATGCATCAAACCTGCCATTATGGAAAAATGAAGCATTTCACACCGCAATTGAATATTCATTATTTACACACAATGCATCCCTTCCCTACGACTTGGAATATGAGGAAGTGCCGGAATACAATAAAATTGACTTTGAAGTAGTCAAGTGTAGACTAAGTATAATAAATTGGCGGAACATACTGAGTACAGAAGTAAATGTCGACGTCGAAGTAAACAAATTTTATCACATTATAAACAAAATATTAGCCGAAACTTTGCCTATGAAAAGAAGAAGAAAAAATCATAACAGCAAATTACCTGTATGGTTCGATTCACAACTAAAACATTTGAAAAATAGAAAACAAAAAGCACACAAAACTTACAAACAACAAAAAAGTGACGGTCATCTTCAAAATTACTTAAATCTATGCAATCAAGTTAAAATAGCCATTAACACAGCACATGAAGAATATAACCGCAAAATTGAAAACGAAATAAAGACTTGCCCTATGAACTATTTCAACTACACAAAAACTAAACTAAAAAGCAACAATTTTCCATCTCAAATGCACCTCGACGAACATGTAGGGAAAAATAGTACAGAAATCTGCAATCACTTTGCAAATTTTTTCCAAGAAGTATATACATCTTATTCAGAAACTGACCGTGACCGTGAATACTTCTCTTTCATACCTGCATTTTCCAACTCCATATCTGTAAACTATCTATCAGAACATGACATTTCGACAGCACTGAAAAACTTAGACGCCTCAAAAGGGCCTGGACCTGACAGTATACCACCAATATTTTTAAAAAATCTTGCTGAAGAACTTACACTACCACTACAACTACTTTTTAACCTATCACTTAATAAATGTACTTTTCCTAAAGCATGGAAATCTTCCTTTCTTGTACCAATATTTAAATCTGGTGCAAAATCTAACATTCGGAACTACCGTGGAATAGCCATTATCTCATGCATTCCAAAATTATTTGAAAAAATTGTATATGAAAAACTTTTTCATCAACTTAAAAATGTAATAACAAACAAACAACATGGCTTTTTTAAAGGCCGCTCAACTACAACAAATCTCTTAGAATTTATGACATTCACTCTGAATGCAATGGACGCCGAAAAATACGTAGAAACTCTTTACACTGACTTTAGCAAAGCCTTCGACCGTATTGACATACCATTACTTGTGATGTGATGTGATGTGATGTGATGTGAAGTGAAGCCACCATCAGTTCAAGGACTTGCCAGTGGATGCGGGTAGACTTACAGTAGCCCCGATATGACTCATCCATTCACCTTCTTACTATAGCTGTTACCGAAAAGCGAACAAAAAGGGTTGGGCGGATACGTAAGTAGAGTCACTTACTCGTATTCCGCGGGAATAAAAGATGCTCTTCCAACCATAATATCCAGTGCATGGATGAAGCATATCGCTATACATGCTTGAACCCGCCTGATGGTTTGTTTGAGAAGGGCGCGTCAGACTCATTTCAGACCTTCAGAAGGAAACAAGTTTCCTTCAAGTGACTTGGGCTGGCTATCCACAATCCCTCGTCCAGTCATCAATTCGTCCGATGCACTGATGCTCCCTCCCTTTTACGCCCCCGTGGGCTGCTCGGCCATCCATGGAAGTTGACCATCAATGTCAATTTCCCTCTCTGAGCAGCCTAGATAGCCGTGTAGTGTCGGTAGCGGTTTCCCAACTGGCTAAGAATAACGCTACGGTCCACCTGTACCGGTGGTATAAGTCCACCAAACAGGTAAGCCGTGTGGCATCCGGCGGAATTATTTTTTACCAAGAATTGATCCACTGGTTTCCTGTTCCATGTCGTAAAAGGCCACAAAAATAGGAACTCCTAAGTCAAGGTGTATTTCCGTGCCGATGGCTGAATGGCTGCAGGAGGTTAAACAATGCAGTCGTGAACGGAATAACTTGGGATTTTCCCTTACTGTGTTAAGCGAAGCTCTGGCACAGTGGACGACTTCTTTCTTCGCAACTCGTGGGATTTAAATGATTAAAACATTTAAAAAAATCCTTACATGGTTCGCTATAGGCGATTATAAGCCAATATATTTGGTTTCTTGTAGTTGTTGTACGGTAAGTGCTGGAGGTGGAGTGTTCGTTACTTTAATTGATAATGGTTAGAGTAGCACAAATCAATCTCCAGCATAAACGTACAGCAACTATGAATCTATCCAGACTTCTGCAAGAAGGTAAAGCTTCTTTAGCTTTGGTTCAAGAACCATATTTCCAAAAGGGAAACTTCTACGTTGGAAAATTGTTAAACCCAGTCTTTGTTGCCTTCAACAAGACCGGAATGACTAATCCACGTGAAATGCCTCGAGCATGCATACTTGCAAATAGTGCTCTCGATGTTTCTCTCATATCGGAGCTCACAACTCGGGATATTTGTGCTGTCACAGTTGGTATGACTATTGATGGCATAGACAGGAAATATGTCTATTGTTCGGCATATTTGCCGCATAACCAACCTTCGCCAAGCGATGACTTCAAAAAGGTTGTATCATACTGCTGCAAAAGTGATTTACCGCTTGTAATCGGCAGTGACATAAATGCTCACCATATCATTTGGGGCAGCACAGATATAAATTCGAGAGGCTCTGATATGATGGAATTTGTGAGCAGTACAAACCTGCACATAGTCAATGCAGGAAACCGTCCAACTTTTGCGAGATCTGGAAGAGAGGAGGTTTTGGACGTAACTCTCTGCTCTGATAGAATTGCGCATGAGTTGGTAAATTGGCTCGTCTCCGATGAGCTCGAACCTTCGTTGTCTGATCATAAGTACATCTTCTTCGATCATTCAAACGTTAAATTTGATATTATCACATATCGTAATCCCAAATCTACAAACTGGGACCTCTATGAAGAGGGCTTGGCGACTAGATTTTACGGGTACCAACCAACAATTGAAACCCCAATTGATTTGGAAAATGTTGTCGACGAGACAAATTCACTCATAGTTGCAGCATATGAAGAGGCTTGTCCACTTCGGATTGTGCGAGCTACTAGAGGAACTCCTTGGTGGAATGCTGAACTTGCTAGACTAAGGAAACTATGCAGAAGAGCTTGGAACCACCGACGCAGAAATGGGTCGGAGGCATTCGTGTCGGCTCGAAGGGCTTACAAAAATGCTCTTCGATCGTCTGAGCGAAGTGGTTGGAAAAGCCTCTGCACAAATGTCTCTAGTCTCAACGAGGCTAGCAGATTAAATAAGTTACTTTCGAAGTCTAAGGACTTTAATGTCAGTTTCTTAAGAACTTCAGATGGTGAACACTTGTCTGATGAAGGTGATGTACTTCACTATCTTTTTAACACTCACTTTCCAGGATGTATGGATCCATCACCGACAGCTCTTCCCGAGACTTTATCAGGTAGTTACGATTCTTGGGCCCTTGCTCGAAGCGTTGTGACGATTGAATCGGTCAAATGGGCAGTTGAGAGTTTTGCTCCGTACAAGTCTCCTGGAAAGGATGGAGTTTTCCCAGTGTTACTGCAGAAAGGGTATGAACATTTCAAACATGTTTTGAAGAAAATACTTACTTTTAGTCTTGCGACAGGATATATTCCAAGAGCCTGGCAGGAAATAATTGTCAAATTTATTCCCAAAGGCGGTCGCAACACTTATGAGGAAGCGAAGAGTTTCAGGCCTATCAGTCTAAGCTCATTTCTTCTTAAAACAGTGGAACGCATAGTCGATCACTATATCAGGAATGTTAGTTTGGGCGTGCATCCGCTACATGGAATGCAACATGCTTACCAGCGTGGAAAGTCCACTACTACCCTGTTACATGATGTTGTGTACAACATTGAAAAAGCTTTCTCACAAAAGCAATCTTGCTTGGGAGTTTTCCTAGATATTGAAGGTGCCTTTGATAACGTGTCTTTCAATTCAATTCTGGAAGCAGCCCGTGGTCATGGCATACCTTCAAGTATCACAAATTGGATACACGCAATGCTTAGCAATCGACTTCTTTGTTCATCGCTTCGGCAAGCAGAGATTAGAAAACTGAGTGTCTGTGGGTGTCCTCAAGGTGGTGTACTATCCCCACTTTTATGGAACCTAGTCGCTGATGGTTTGTTAAGGAAACTTAATAACCTTGGATTTCCGACTTATGGTTTTGCCGACGATTATCATATATTGATGACCGGTATAAGCATTAACACTCTCTTTGATTTAATGCAGCAAGCCCTGCGATCTGTTGAACAATGGTGTTGTCAGGTTGGATTATCTGTAAATCCGGGCAAAACATCAATGGTGCTCTTCACTCATCGTAGGATAATCACAGGAGCTCGTCCGTTGCAGTTCTTTGGTTCAGAGGTCACTGTGGTCGATCAAGTTAAATACGTCGGGGTTATTCTTGACTCAAAACTGAATTGGTCTGCTCACATTGATTTCAGGATTAAAAGAGCTTGCATGGCTTTCGGCCAATGCAGACGAGCTTTTGGAAAATCATGGGGACTCAAACCCAGATATATTCATTGGATCTACACAACTATTGTTAGACCAATTTTAGCATATGGATGTCTTGTATGGTGGCAGAAAGGAGAAGTCGCGACAGTTCAGTCAAAGCTAAATCATCTCCAAAGGATGGTCCTAATGGCGATGACAGGAGCATTCACGACAACTCCTACTGCTGCTCTAGAGGCGCTACTGTGCATTAAACCACTACATGTGTTCCTAAAACAAGAAGCATTATCTTGTGCATACCGTCTTAAGGTTACAGGGCTTTGGAACAGTAACCCATTAGATTATGCTACCAGCCACACTCGCTTGTGGTCTCAAATGGTTACGTGGGATGAGTATTTACTCGCTCCTAGTGACCTAACTCTCACATGCAGTTTTCCTTTCAAAACATTCAATGTGAGCTATCCTTTTCGTGAGGAATGGTTGTCTGGTTGTCTGGAACGACAACTTGATGAACACATAGTTTGTTATACGGACGGTTCTCTGTTGAATGGTCGTGCTGGTGCTGGTGTCTACTGTCGTGAAATGAGGCTGGAGCAGTCTCATTCACTTGGTAGATACTGTACTGTGTTTCAAGCAGAAATCTACGCGATTCTGTGTGGAGTACAATCGGCACTTCAGCAGAGGATCTGTGGTAAGCGAATTTATTTTTGTTCCGACAGTCAGGCAGCCTTAAAAGCACTCAGTTCGAATGACTCACGGTCGAATCTAGTGATCGCATGTCGAACTCAAATTGAAGACCTCAGCATTTCAAATGCTGTTTACTTCTTATGGGTACCCGGCCATTCTGGTATTACTGGAAATGAATGGGCTGATGAGTTGGCTAGAGCTGGTGCAACGAATGATTTCGTTGGTCCTGAACCAGCTTTACCACTTTCAACTAGTTGGATAAAGCACAAGATTCGTTCTTGGGCTGTATCCAAACATGCCAGCTACTGGCGCAGCTTGCAAACTTGCGCTCAGACAAAAGCATTTCTACCAGATTTAAATCTGAAAATGTCAAAGTGTCTACTGCATTTCTCCAAGCATCATTGCAGTATTCTGGTCAGAGCTCTGACTGGACATTGCAAACTCAATTATCACATGGCTACTATTCAACGTGCTGAGTATTATTCGTGTGATTTGTGTGAATGCGATTATGGTACTTCATATCATCTGATATGTAACTGTCCCGCATTGACGCAGCTACGTATCCGGGTTTTTGGTTCTCCATACATGGTTGAGTCTGTGTATGCGGAGCTAAAATTGAAGGATATTCTCTCGTTTCTTACCCAATGTGGTAAGGAGCTATAGTCAGAAGGGTTCATCGTTCTTCCTGGAGTGAATGAATCCCTTCTGTATTCACCTTAAATAGGGTTTAGCAGATTGTTTGGCATCCTTTAGGGGGTGCCGAATTTACTTCTGCTCGTACATACTGCGAATCGTTCTGCATTCTTCCGGGAGTGCAGAATGGTGTCGCTTTTGTAAGATCTTCAAATCCTCTCGGGGGTTGGAGGTTTTATTAAGAGCAGACTGTTCGGGACCTCGTAGAGGTTCAGAATTTACTTCTGCTTTTATGTGTTTTTGTGTCGTCAATTTTTCCCATCCTCCTAGTCCAACCCTTACCATTTCCTTTCAATCCTTCCCTCTTATATATCGGGAAAATGATGCTAAAAACAAATTGATGGCAAGGCACAAATCTCCAAATATCAAGGGGAACGTGCCATTTGAGCCAATTTGTTCTGATTCCTGATTCCTGATAATAAATTGGCGGAACATACTGAGTACAGAAGTAAATGTCGACGTCGAAGTAAACAAATTTTATCACATTATAAACAAAATATCAGCCGAAACTTTGCCTATGAAAAGAAGAAGAAAAAATCATAACAGCAAATTACCTGTATGGTTCGATTCACAACTAAAACATTTGAAAAATAGAAAACAAAAAGCACACAAAACTTACAAACAACAAAAAAGTGACGGTCATCTTCAAAATTACTTAAATCTATGCAATCAAGTTAAAATAGCCATTAACACAGCACATGAAGAATATAACCGCAAAATTGAAAACGAAATAAAGACTTGCCCTATGAACTATTTCAACTACACAAAAACTAAACTAAAAAGCAACAATTTTCCATCTCAAATGCACCTCGACGAACATGTAGGGAAAAATAGTACAGAAATCTGCAATCACTTTGCAAATTTTTTCCAAGAAGTATATACATCTTATTCAGAAACTGACCGTGACCGTGAATACTTCTCTTTCATACCTGCATTTTCCAACTCCATATCTGTAAACTATCTATCAGAACATGACATTTCGACAGCACTGAAAAACTTAGACGCCTCAAAAGGGCCTGGACCTGACAGTATACCACCAATATTTTTAAAAAATCTTGCTGAAGAACTTACACTACCACTACAACTACTTTTTAACCTATCACTTAATAAATGTACTTTTCCTAAAGCATGGAAATCTTCCTTTCTTGTACCAATATTTAAATCTGGTGCAAAATCTAACATTCGGAACTACCGTGGAATAGCCATTATCTCATGCATTCCAAAATTATTTGAAAAAATTGTATATGAAAAACTTTTTCATCAACTTAAAAATGTAATAACAAACAAACAACATGGCTTTTTTAAAGGCCGCTCAACTACAACAAATCTCTTAGAATTTATGACATTCACTCTGAATGCAATGGACGCCGAAAAATACGTAGAAACTCTTTACACTGACTTTAGCAAAGCCTTCGACCGTATTGACATACCATTACTTGTGATGTGATGTGATGTGATGTGATGTGAAGTGAAGCCACCATCAGTTCAAGGACTTGCCAGTGGATGCGGGTAGACTTACAGTAGCCCCGATATGACTCATCCATTCACCTTCTTACTATAGCTGTTACCGAAAAGCGAACAAAAAGGGTTGGGCGGATACGTAAGTAGAGTCACTTACTCGTATTCCGCGGGAATAAAAGATGCTCTTCCAACCATAATATCCAGTGCATGGATGAAGCATATCGCTATACATGCTTGAACCCGCCTGATGGTTTGTTTGAGAAGGGCGCGTCAGACTCATTTCAGACCTTCAGAAGGAAACAAGTTTCCTTCAAGTGACTTGGGCTGGCTATCCACAATCCCTCGTCCAGTCATCAATTCGTCCGATGCCCTGATGCTCCCTCCCTTTTACGCCCCCGTGCAAAATGTTTTATATTGATAAATACAATGAAACTTTCTCTTCATGTGTTTTCATATGTAGGGTAGTTTAATTGGTAAAACAATTTCCCCGGTTAGGAGTTAGCTACGGGTTCGAGTCCCGTCTCTGCGGTAACATTTTCGCGGTTTTCATTACATCATTGTGTTCACATGTCGGTTTTCCCAATCTGTTTCCCCGTTAGATACTGATCATATTAAAACTAGCTCAAGACGGCTTTACGTCTTAACAAAGCCTAAAACAAAATCGTTGAATATTTACGAGATTCTTCCTGAATCCGATTGTAACGACATAGAAGAAAATTCTTCAAATATTTCAAATAAGGACGCTTGTCGTTCTGGGAAGAAACAACAATCTATGCCTTCAGTGGCGGTGATGATTTCCGACTTCAAAGCATTCCGTACTGAGCTTTCTACTTTTCTCCCGGAAGTAAAAGTCTCATTTCAAATCGGACGAAGAGGAGAATGTCGAGTCTTGGTTGATGGATTGGAAGATTACAAACGTCTTATTCGATATTTGCCCGAGAAGCTTCATAAATATTATTCATATTAGATAAATTCAGACAGACCCTTCAAGGCTGTCTTGAAAGGCTAATGAAATGATGAAAGAACTGATAAAATTAAAAATGAACTAAAAGAATTGCTTGGTTTTGCCCTTTCCCAAGTAATACTTATGAAAAAAAAAAACGAATGGTACTTCTAAACCACGCTCTGGAATTTCCTACGAACTTTACCTAATACACTTCAATCGAAGTGGCGCAAACAATTTGAGAACTTTAGAAAAAGTACGGTAAATTTCCCACATTAAAATTCATTGGAAACATTATAAACAGCATAATCGTATTGCAAACTTAACGCAATGTCGTCGTTGCCAAGGCTTCGCTCATGGAATCAAAAATTGTCATATGGATATACGGTGTTTGAATTGTGGTAAATCGCATTCGAAAGACGTTTGTCCAATGAATGAAACCACTGATAAATTTTCATATTCAAATTGCGATGGAAATCATAAATCCAATTATTTGAAATGTCCTGTCAGGGAAAAAATTTTAAACGCTCGTTCACTTAGACAACAAGTCAAATCAACGACCTTAAATTTACAGAACATACATGAAAATCAAAAAATCATTACAAATGCCATGCCTTATTCTTCTAAGGCACTTATTTCTTCGAATTTAAAAAAACCAGGTTGGCATTCAATTCGTCTTCTAACGAAAACAATTTTTTGACAGGTAGATCGATCGACCTCGTCATCATCTTCTTCTAATGACAATTACGCTTTGGTAACAGGTAGAAATCTACCACTTAATTTTTCTAAAGTCAATAATCAAAACACAGGAACGCCATGCAGTTCATCTTCCAACGAAAACAATTTATTTATAGGTAGATCGGCCAAATCACTTACTTCTAATTGCAGTCTACCTACCAATATTCCTTCAATGCCATTCGCTTCTTTAAACGATGTCGATTTAGGCGATATTACTGAAAATAAAATGATCTACCTACAAAATCAACTTTTTCAAATGTTCATCCGAATGAATTCGACTTCATCACTTTTTGAAATATTTCAAATCGGATGGCAATTTGCAAATAATATTATAATGAATTTAAAATTGAACAGTGACGTTAAATAATTATTTGAATATTTTAAATTGGAATGCTCGATCTTTAAAATCGAGTGAAGATGAGTTTTATAATTTTCTCAAAGTTCACAAAATTTATATTGCCATTGTGACAGAAACATTTCTTAAACCAAATGTCAAATTGAAAAGTAATCCACATTATGTGGTTCATCGATTTGACAGGTTTACTAGAATGGGTGGTGGAGTTGCCATTTTTGTCCAACGGCAAATTAAACATCGAATTTTTCCTTCTTTCAATACTAAAGTTATTGAAAGCTTGGGCATCGAAGTTGAAACCATTCATGGAATTTATTTCATCGCTGGAGCATATTTGCCATTCCAATGCACGGGCGAACAATTAAATTTCTTTAAAGGCGATTTGCAAAAACTCACAAGATATCGACCGAAATTTTTCGTAATAGGGGACTTAAATGCTAAGCATGTCCAGTGGAATTGTAGGTAAAATAACAGTAATGGTTAAATACTTCATAATCAACTCTCAGCAGGTTACTTCACAGTTCTTCATCCCAGTAATCCGACTTGTTTCTCTTCCGTGAAAAACCCCTCTACAATTGATCTGGTTCTAACAGATCAAAGTCACATTTGTATTGAACCAATTACACATGCTGACTTTGACTCAGATCATCTTCCTGTAACATTCAGACTTTCCAACGAAGCTATAATTAATCCAATTAGTTCTATATTCAACTATCATAGAGCTAATTGGTTGGATTACAGATCTCACATTGAAAATCATGTGGATCATGAAACTATTTTAGAAAATTCTGCGGACATCTACACAGCAATTCATAATTTGAATCATTCCATTATCGAAGCTAGAAATCTTTCAGTTCCCAAAGCTCGAACTAAATTACATTCTCCTATCATCGATGACTATCTTCAACTGCTCATTCGGTTGAAGAATGTTCGTCGGCGACAATATCAACGTTCTCGTGATCCTGCCATGAAAAACATAGTCAAGGATTTACAAAAAGAAATCAAACATAGATTTACTCTTTTGCGAAATGAAAATTTCGCGAAAGAAGTTGAACAAATTAAACCATATTCTAAACCTTTCTGGAGACTTTCTAAGGTTCATAAGAAACCTCAGAAACCAATTCCTGCTTTCAAGAAAGGTAATCAAATACTTCTTACATATGGCGAAAAAGCTCAAAAACTTGCTCAGCAGTTCGAGAGTGTCCACAATTTTATTTTGAACGTTGTGCGTCCTATTGCAATATGATATTATTTCAACTCAAGTGTTATTACAGGATGACATTATTGAGACGAATTTTGATGAAATTAAGTCAATTATTAGGAAACTTAAAAACATGAAGGCTCCTGGTAATGATGGAATTTCTAATATTCTTATTAAAAATCTTCCCGATGTTGCCTTGAGACTCCTAGTTAAAATGTTCAACAAGTGTTTTTCATTAGCTTACTTCCCAAAAAGATGGGAAAACTCTAAAGTAATTCCTATCCTCAAACCTGATAAAAACCCAGCAGAAACATCAAATTATCGACCAATTAGCTTACTTTCTTCTATCAGTAAACTTTTTGGGAAAATTATCTTGTTGAGAATGATGTCTCATATAAATGAGAATTAAATTTTTTTACAAGAGCAGTTTGGATTTCGTCATGAACATTCAACTACTCATCAACTTGTCAGAGTAACGAACATGATAAAAGCAAATAAATCTTCTGGGTTATCCACTGGAGTTGCTCTTCGAGACATAGAAAAAGCATTCGACAGTGTTTGGCACAAAGGTTTAATAGCAAACATGTCTGATTTTCAGTTTCCTATTTATTTGATCAAAATGATTAAAAATTTTTTAACTGATCGTAATCTTCAGGTTAGCTATCAGAATTGTAAACCTGAATTGCTACCCGTACGAGCAGGTTTTCCTCAGGGTTCGAGCGTAGCTCCAATCTTCTATAATATTTTCACTTCTGATCTTTCAAATCTACCCGTTGGTTGTCAGAAATCGCTATTCTGTGACGACACAAGTCTGTTAGCCCCAGGTAGAAATCTAATAGTGATCTGCAGTCACCTATAAAGAAGCTTAAATATTTTCAGTGATTATCTGTCAAAATGGAAAATTAAACCAAATGCTACAAAAACGCAATTAATTATCTTTCCTCATAAGCCAAGAGCTTCTTTTCTTAAACCAAACAATAATCACACTCTCAAATTGAATGGCTTGGAATTGACATGGTCTGATCAAGCTAAATATGTACTTAGGTTTAACGTATGACAAAAAACTCACTTTCAAGGATCACATTGAAGGAATTCAGGCAAAGTGTAATAAATATATGAAATGTTTATATCCTCTTATAAACATAAATTCTAAGCTCTGTCTAAAAAACAAATTGTTAATTTATAAACAAATTTTCAGGCCAGCCATGCTTTATGCAGTACCAATTTGATCAAGTTGCTATTCCACCACGAAGAAAACGCTTCAAAGGATTCAGAACAAAATTCTGAACATGATTTTGAAGCGTCCTCCCTGGTTCAGTACAAATGAGTTACAAAGACTCACAAATATAGAACCATTAGATGTAATGTCACATAATATTGTAAGCAAATTCCGACAAAATTCTATGCAAACTTTTTCACTGGAAATTTGGCGTTCTTCCATAATTTTTTATGAAAAATATAAAAAAATGTTTGTAATGATTTCGAAAATTTACATTATTTTGAAAATATGTAACAGATTGAAATATTATTTCTCCACCCTAGAATTTTTTTTTCTACGGTATTAAATTTTTTTATATAGTCCTGGTAATTACCTAAAACATTGCAGAAGACACTAAATCGGCTGGACCTACCGTTTCTGAAACTTATATTATTGAAAATTTTCAAGAGAGTTTTTCTTAGTCCCTTCTCAAAAGTAAAGCTGGAATAAAAAGGGTAAATTGTTGATGCAAATTGTTTCGTTTGGCGGGTGGGTTATGTCAAAGACATAACTGGATGTCGTGAATACGGAAACAACTGGCGTGTTCCTTAACACTTCCGAATATCAATTACTTGATCAATTGTATGAATTATGCAAGCATTCCCCTTTTTCACTACTAGAATTTGAAACGATGCACCTAAACTGAAGTTCAGATTAGTTACGTTACGTTCTGAGACACAATTGAATGTTATTAACACTCCTAATACCAAGCCTAAAAAAGTTACGCGAAGCATCAAGCCTCAAAAAAAGTTGGAGCGGTAACTTTGAGCTACCATAGCTCAGTTGTTACTTGACCAATTTCGATAAATTTTTCACCCTCGAATTTTGTGAAGTTTGTAGATTATTTTAAGTATATCATTATTGGCAATCTTTTAGGAAAAACTAATGAAAATCAGATTTTTCCCGTTCCAAGTTTTTTTTCGAGCTCAAAACGTGCCCTATCTGCATTCATGCGGCACCTGCATCGCGAATCGGATATTGAGGACTTCAACTTTACCGAGTCATAACTTTGTTGTTAGTCAACCGATCTTCAAAATTTGTTCACCATTGGAAAGGTAATACTTCCAGAAATAAAATGCACTGAAAAAACCGAAAAATAGGGTTATCTACCCAAAGTTATAATGAAAACTGTAGATAGATGATCTAAGAAAAGATGAGACTTTTTACTATGATCGTAAATATCTCGAAATTCAAAGCGATGACCTATATATTTTTATACATCATTCGATTGCTAGTGATACCAGCTACAATTTTCGCTCAACTACCTTTCCTGCACAATCAACAGAAAACATTAAACAATCGATGAATTTATGAATATATATGAATTTTTTAATTTTTTTCACATGTTTGTATATAACTCAAAAATTAAAGCGATGACATGTACATTTTTTTGATTCAGAATATTGGAATCATTACCAGAAACAATGTATTGATGATCAAAATTATATATCCGTTCAAAGAATCTCAAGAAATTTGGTACAAATACAGAGAATTTGTGTTATTGGGAAAATTTTGCCAAACAACATGAAATCAAAACTTTTAAATTTTATGACATATATTTTTTTATTATTTTAGTTGGAAATTTATTATAAACAAAATTTTCAAAAAAAACTGAAACTTGGATTTCACTGAAAATTTTAAAATTTTTAGTAAATAACCTAAAACTCTTAAAATATTTTTGTATTGGACAAACGATCTAAACAATTTTTATGCACAACACAAACGCATTTGATAACTACTAAAATTCTGGTTTTGTTGTAGGTTTGCCGTAGAATCTCAAAAATAGATTTAATAGGTTATTTTAAAGTTTCCGAGTTAAATTGCATTGCACAGTGGTCCGGATCCACAATTTAGGGGGACAAAAACATTTGTGGATTAACCTTATACTTTAGAGCTATAATGTCTTCAAAACAAATGATCAGTGAAGATAAACCATATGTCGATGTACATGGTATTAGGGTGGCTCTTATTATTAAGGTGATCCAAAACTTATTTTTTTATTTTATGTTTATAAAAAAAGGCGGAGGAGATATTTTTTTAAATTGTTTTAAATTATGTTCATACATTGGATTTTTTCATTGAAAAATATTCGTATCAGTCATTTATTAGCTATATAAGGTATTTTTGTCTTCTAAAGTGTCAAATTACTTCAAGTGCATATTCCGGAAGAAATCGTTCTGCATTCTTCGGGGAATGCAGAATGGTGTCGCTTTTGTAAAATCTCTAACGCCTCTCGGTGGTTGGAGATTCTATCAACCGTGCATTTTGGCACCTGCAGATCGTTCAGCATCCTTTAGGGGATGCAGGACGACTTATTTCTTTATGATTTGTGCTGTTTTCTCACCTCACCCAATTCTCAATTCCCTTCCATGTTCCTTTTATCCTTCCCTTCTCATCAGGAAGTTGATGAGAAGCTACGCAAGGCACGAATCTCCAAATAACTAGGGGAACATGCTACTTGAGCCAATTAGTTCTGATAACATAGGTGCAGGGTTTCATTCAGTAAAAAGCATTCAAACGAAGAGGTTGTTTTTCGAGACGAAGACAACTGTAAGCTGCGAATAGATTGGTTGGTAGGTGCTAATCGCAAAGGCTGCTGCAAAGCCAATATTAGGGGCGATTCAAGTTTCATAAGTGCCTGAAATATTGGAACTCACTTCACTGAGAAAGATGGCCTAACCGATTTGAAAACTGTTTCAATTTTTAGGTTACACTAGTTCATGCACTAGCTTTCATGTTTTTCAAAAATCAAACAAAACTGTTTGAAGAATACATTTTTATATGAGAATAAGAGAGATATGAGAAAGGCATCATTACACAACTAGGTGGATAAAAACAAATTTTACTTAATTTCGTATGATTTTTGTGCTAAATTCAGAATTCTACTTTTTCTAAATTGTTTACTAATAGAAAATTCAAATAATTTTCGAATTCTATACATTCCGAAATAATTCTAAGTTTGTGATATTTAAATTCTAAAATTCTATCGATTATAATTGATGTCGTTTAGGATAGCGGAAAATTTAAGATATATTTTTTTGTTCTTAATTGCTAGTAAAACAAAAATCGAGCAATTTTTTTTTTAATTTTGGTTGGTTTCTTTGGCCATGGGTTAGTATATGGAATTCGTATAAATTTACGTTCTATTTCTTTTTGTACAAAGCCATTGAAATAATTTAAAATGTTTGTGTTGTCACAAAATTTAAACAAATTCTACGTCTCTTTGAAACAGATGAAATCAAAACGGATTCCAATATTTTCACTTTGATTTGCAGAAACGTTATACGCAATATATATCAGAAATTTTGAAATTTCCGATCTTCTACCGATTTTCTGAGATTTTACGGAAAACCTAAAACAAAAAAACCTAATTTTAGTAGTTAACAATTCCGTTTGGGTTGTGCATAAAAATTGTTTAGATCTTTTGTCCAATACAAAAACATTATTATTTTTAGAGTTTAGGTATATTTACCAAAATTTTTAAGATTTTCAGTGAAATCCAAGTTTCAGTTTTTTTTGTAAATTTTGTTCATAATAAATTTCCAACTAAAATAATAAAAAAATATATGTCTTAAAATTTCAAAGTTTTGATTTGTTTTTTTTGGCAAAATTTTCCCAATAACACAAATTCTCTGTATTTGTACCATATTTCTTGAGATTCTTTGAACGGATATATAATTTTGATCATCAATACATTGTTTCTGGTAATGATTCCAATATTCTGAATCAAAAAAATGTACATGTCATCGCTTTAATTTTTGAGTTATATACAAACATGTGAAAAAAATTAAATAATTCATATATATTCATAAATTCATCGATTGTTTAATGTTTTCTGTTGATTGTGCAGGAAAGGTAGTTGAGCGAAAATTGTAGCTGGTATCACTAGCAATCGAATGATGTATAAAAATATATAGGTCATCGCTTTGAATTTCGAGATATTCACGATCATTGTAAAAAGTCTCATCTTTTCTTAGGTCATCTATCAGTTTTCATTATAACTTTGGGTAGACAACCCTATTTTTAGTTTTTTTCAGTGCATTGTATTTGTGGAAGTAGTACCTTTCCAATGGTGAACAAATTTTGAAGATCGGTTGACTAACAACAAAGTTATGACTCGGTAAAGTTGAAGTATTCAATATTTTCTATGCGACGTTTATGCCAAAGGAAAGAAAATTGGAAAGCAGATAGGGCATATTAGGCGCGTGAAAAAAACTTGGAATGGGAAAAATCAAATTTTCATTGGTTTTCCTTCGCCAATCGTCTGCTACAAAGTTTTGGAATCAATCTACGAACTTCACAAATTTTGAGGGTGTAAAATTTATTGAGATTCATTGAAAAACAGCTGAGCTATGACAGCTGAAAGTTACCGTTCCAACTTTTTTTGAGGCTTGGTATTTGGAGTGTTAAATAACCAGTATAGTTCTTTATAATAAAAATACAGATTAATCTGTATAGTCTATTGCTCGGCATATTTGTCGCATAACCAACCTTCGTCAAATGATGATTTCAAAAAGGTTTTATCATACTTCTGCAAAAGTGATTTAACGGTCTTTTCGCCGAGTAGGTCATTTCGCCGAAAGTCGTTTCGCCGATAGAGTCATTTCGCTGAAAGGGAAGTTTCACCGAAAGGTTAATTTCGAATACATCATATTATTATTTTTTGTGTTTTCATGTCTCCTTGTGTTTTTATGTGGCGCAGCCGCATAACCGAAGCCAAGTTATATAACCGTCGTTATCTGATCATAAGTTTATTTAATTAAATCTTATATTGTCACATTCCGTTTGAATGTTTAATTTGATATTGTCACATAACGTAATTCTAAATCTACAAACTGGGACCTCTATGAAGAGAGATTTTACGGATACCAACCAACAATTGAAACCCCAATTGACTTGAAAAATGTCAACGAGAAAAACTCTCATAGTTGCAGCATATGAATAGGCTTGAGCACATCGGACTGTGCGAGCTACTAGAGAACTCCTTGGTGGAATGCTGAACTAAGGAAACTATGCAGAAGAGCTTGGAACCACCGACGCAGAAATGGGTAGGAGGCTTACAAAAATGCTCTTCAATCGTCTGACCGAAGCGTGCAGCGCCCTCACCAGAGTTTTTCAGTAAATTTCATTGAACTCGCAGCATTGCAAAAATAGCAACCCAGTCGTGAAGGAAAAACTCGTCACCTTTCAAGCAAGCCTTCACGTCAGCGTAACCTCGACGAGTAGCAAAAAAATACCTTTTCATGGACACTGGTTTCAGTTTCAGTTTGTAGAGCCCAGAAGAAGCTATATGAAACAAGACGGCGTCGAGTGTAATCTTAGTTCAGTAAACTTCAGTAAACTTCAGAAAAATTAGAACAGTAAAGTGTTCCATCTAATATATCAGCAAACCGAAGTAAAGTGTTTTATACAATATATCAGAGAATCAGAGATTGATTGAGAAGATTATTCATTCTCTTTATTAGTGTTTCTACCACGAAAACAGAAGGATAAAGTCCGGTCATTAAGAATATTCGGACACTTAAACACGATTGTTGCCATAGTGTAAAAGCATTAACACAGAACCGTGCTGCTAAGTGTGCAGTAATAAAAACAATTGCGTCAATGCGGAACAGTTTTTACTCTGCACTGGTGAGTCTAAGACGAAACGTGAAGAAAAGTAAAAGCGGTTATGTACCCTAAACACAAACTTAGGTTAAACGCCAAACGAAGAGAACTTGGTTTTTCGTATTGCGATTCGAAACACCACATATTGAACGTCAGATCTATAAATAGTTGGAATTTGACGGGAAGAGAGTTTGAGAGTTCGATGAGTCAATAATATAAATTTGCCAAAGGCAAAAAAATGCTTGCTATTAACACTGATATGTTCTCATTTTCTCAATATACAGCAATATATTCATTTCAGGGCATATATTACAGTACGATTCACCTAAGGAAAAACTGACATGTAAAGTACTGGAAACTATGTATTTGTGCCCACGACTTTAATGTTGATTCAACCTTTATTTACGATCATATAACAGAAAAATTAATATACATACCTGTCGATATTCCATTAGATAGGATTGTATCATGCCTTGTATAGCAGTTGCCTTGGGTGCATGAAGAACTAAACGAGCTCCATTTTTCAATACAAGTTGAAAGGTTGACGGTCTAGGTAAAGTCGTAACACTCTGCAAATCCGTGAATGGAATAATTTTTTGAACGGAAATAAAATCCTGCTCTTTTCTTGCTAAATACATGGAGATATGCGAAACAGCTAATAGAGTACCACCAGAAATAGACGGTGAACCGTTTAATATGAAAATGCGAGTAAAATATAGCGGCCAACTACGTGCCATGTCTAGAAGATGCCGTTTTACAATTGCTCTAACTTGCGCAGTAGTGTTTTCGCATGAGTTCACACCGTGACTATTTAACAAATTTATAGCCGCGCGTTTTTCTGGTGGAGATATACGAATACAAGGGTTTATACTAAACACATCGGCAGTTATTTGCTGAAACAATAAGTCTAATGCAGCAGGTGCAGTTACAGACTCACTAGGACGAAAAACTTCTTTTCGAACACGGAGTTTCCATGCCACTTTATTGTAAGTGAGGCAGGCAGCAGCAGGATTTTTTAACGATGGTGGAGATGGAGAAGGCATGATTGGGGCGGGTGGATCGTGTACAGGCATGTCATTTCCATCTAGCATGTCGTTAGTAACTGTAGACAGCGTTGTTGTTGATAATTTGCGCTCCTTTTCTTGCACACTTTTTTGCACCATATGAGTTTTGAAGGTCGCTACAGACTGATGATTACTGGTCATTGATGTAGATCGCTCTTTTGGTTGGGATGGTTGATATATTTTGTTACTTTCCTTTTCTCGTTGTATCTGTGACATTTCATAATTGCGATCGCGTTTTTCGCGTTCTTTGTTTTCACGATCGCTGTTAGTAGATGGTGGGCCTTCAACTTCTGTACGATCCCAAACTGATTCAGAAAAATTCTCGCGATCTCTTGATCTAGAACGGGATCTAGATCTCTCTCTTTGCAGTGCTATTTCTTTCTTGAAGTCTTTTCCCCAAAAAAAAAATCTTGTTTAGTATATACATTTAAAAAAAAAACATGCATAACTTACTCGTTTCGTATACTAACTCAAGTTTAGCTGCTTCAGAACGACTCCATGAATCGTTGAACGGATCTTTCGCTCCGAAAGTGTCCCGCTCTTGTCGTTGAACAAAAGAAGGAATTTCTTGAAGATTAAGTTGTAAGTGCTTCGAGTAGCTGGGGTTTAATGGCGGTGGTGGTACTGGAGGCATCGTATTTGGCGGACGAATTGGTGGAGGAGGAGCCGGGCCCGTAGGAGCAGGCGGTAGTATCTAAAAAAATTGTTTACTTTAATTTAATTCAGCTGCATTCAATCTTATCATGTAATCCTAACAAAGCAGACAAGAAAAAAATGGAACAGAATATGTTGCAATGCTTTTTCAACGGTCTTGTATTATAAAAAAAAATCCTTATCACAGAATAAATACATACGTTTAAATGAATAAAGAACACCACTGTAAGGTTGCTTTGAAGCCGTGGGCAGACAAACATTTCGGTGGCAGACCATGGACATTTCAGCAGGACTCGGCACCGTCTCACAAAGCTCGAGTGAACCAAGAATGGCTGAAAAACAACGTTCCGAACTTCATCACGTCCACACAATGGCTCTCGAATTCACCAGATGCGAATCCAATGGATTATTCTCTTTGGGCCATTTTGGAGAGCAAAGTCCGAACTAAAAGATACACCAGTCTCGAGGCGCTGAAAAATGTTATTGTCCGCGAGTGGGCCAAAATACACCTGCAAGTCACATTCGGGCACCTTGCGATTCGTTTTTTGACCGTCTCAAGGCCATAGTCAAGGCAAAAGGTGGTCATATCGAGCAAAAGTGAATTGATTCTGAATTTTGTATTATTTTTACACATTTTGTACTTTGAATTAAGTAAAAGTAATTTTCCAAACTGAATTTATGGGTTTTTTAATTGGTTACACTTCAAGTGCCGGACCCTGTATTTTTATGTCGATAAATTCGTCTTCTTGTTCGGCTTTTTGTTTCACCTTTAAAAAGAAGATTCCCGTCTTAAACAACAAAAGTTAAAACCAAAGACTGTGACTTCTGGTTTGTCAAATTCACAAACCAATCCAGGAACTAACACAGAAAATGATATTAATTCAGACAGTTTCACTTGACAGCCACCAACAGGATTACTGAAGTTTTCGGAAATTGTAAAACGGATTTTCATATATTTCTAAACCCTTAAAGACCTTCATAACGGCATTTTTCTCAATAGCTAGAACTTTTCAGCTCAATGGCTAATTCTCTCAGGGTTTGTATCATTTGATGAATAATTTGAGAAAAAGACATTTGTATATCTTCGGTTTTTATTCCTCCAAGAACGATTGATTCTGGGGGTTTTCAATTCACACAGAATTATGAGGGGTTCCGTTTACAATGATAACAGATCATCTTCAATATATAATATTTGCGAAAATTTTAACATGACAGTATTCAAAATGGGTAGCATGTCACGGACACCAAGATCTCCTGCACGTCCAAGTGCATCAGGATTATCTCTTTGCTCGACTTCAATTCGACTAGTTTGCTCCTAGAAGATACTTCCTGATTTACACGGTAGCGATCATTTACCAATCATCGTCTCAATTAGCAGTAGCAATTGCATTGCTACTTCAGTTAATATTCCATATGATTTGACAAAAAATATAGACTGGATTATATACCAAAGTAGTATCTCTAGCCGCAATGGAAGAGCTCTCACTACTTGAAGAATATGACTTCCTTGTTTGTTCGATTCTGTAGGCCAAAAAACAATCCCATACTAAACGTTTTCTTGGGCC
This sequence comes from Malaya genurostris, assembly GCF_030247185.1. NCBI lineage: Eukaryota > Metazoa > Arthropoda > Insecta > Diptera > Culicidae > Malaya > Malaya genurostris. The sequence continues at coordinate 153,141,328 of NC_080572.1, forward strand.
AACGACTAACAGAAGGCCCCCAACCCCTAGTGGAACAAAGAGTGCTCAGAGGCTATACTCGATTGCAAAACGTTTCTAAAACGGGGAGGAGGAACCTCTCAGAATTTTGAAAAAATCATGGTTTTAGAAACTAAGTAAAAGAGCATGCAGGTTTGTCTAGAGAAACCTCAAATAGCACTCTTTGGAACACGGACAGACAAATGAGGATTCGTAACGTGGGAAATGAGAGTGAAGAATACTCGAACCGATGGATATTTGACTTTGCTAGGAAAGTTTGCCCAGATTCTGTTCTTATGCAGAGCATTATTCGGGAGTCTACTCCAAATAATGGTTTCATTAAAATCCCCTTTTCAATGATGGAATTTTTTATACCACTCTTGTTTTGTAACAATAATGCTCCTGGGTTGGACAAAATTAAATACTACTTTGTGAAGAATCTGCCCGACTTCGCAAAAGGACATTTGTTGGAATTGTTCAACGATTTTATTGAGCAAAACATTGTTCCAGCTGACTGAAGGCAAGTGAAAGTTGTCACCATTCAAAATCCGGGGAAACCAGCTTCCAATCGCAACTCATACAGACCAATTGCCATGTTGTCCTGTATCAGAAAATTATTCGAAAACATTATTCTTCAACATCTCGACAATTTTTTTTTATTTCAAAGATATTTTGTCCAGGCCTATTTGCGCACAAGCTTTACGTGGCCGATTTAGCTGAGTTTTTAGATAATTTTTTTTTGTATTGGATCTCGTTGTCACCCTTTCTCTAGGGGAAGAGGAGCTTCCATTTTCCTCCTGCGAGGATTGAGGGGCAGTTTATTCGTGGTTCGTCTCGTCATCCATTGCCGTGGTATTGTTGTTGATTTTGTTGCTAGTTGCTGTAGATGCGCCTTGATGTACATTGTTTGCAGTTGCTGGTTGGTTAGATGGTAAGCTGTTAATTGCAGCTTGTGTACTTTGTTCTATAGGGGATACGTTGGATTGTTTCGTTGAAGGGGATGCTTCACTGTTGTTGGTGACTGTCACAGGTGTACTGGGGTTGCTTGGGGTTGGTGTGAAGGAAGCTCCGTTGTCCTTTGGTATAGTTGTCTCCTTGTCCGGTTTATCACATGGCTTACCGTAGTGAACAGCTTTTTGGAAATATTGACATGAAGTCATCTGATTGTCATAGGTAACAAGTGATTTGCACGGTATTCTTGTATCCTGACCGAATGTCACATAAGAAGGTATAGGCCTCCTCAAGCGCATGCGTAACAAACGTACGCCATTTAGAATACCGGGGAAAAATTCTTCCACTTTTCTTTTTCGATAGAGAGAATCTCTCCGTATTGGGACATAGTTGCGCGAATATAAGAATCGATGACACTTGAGGGAAGATCATGCACACGCACTTCTTTAGCACTATCTTCCATATATACTGGAATGTTGTACTTGATATTTTCATGCTCCACATAGTGCACATTATTATTGTCTTTAGCGAATTGAATTGCATCCAACTTTTTATAGAACTCTAAACAACATTATTGGTCTTATTGCATTGAATTAAATGCACACGTTTAATGTCAAGATGCATTTGCTCCTTAAGCAAACCTTCAAGTTCTCGTATCGAAGGTCGAATTTTGCACTGTCTGAAGTCAACAATAATTGTATTCTTTCGTACCGGCGGTAGCTTTTGTTCGTTTGGTCCGCTCATTTCGAGATCGTTCTATTGTTCACTACACAATACTGTATTTGGTTTCTTCTGTCCCGACCGTAAGCGGTTTTGGTTTATCGACTGACTTGGATGAGATGTGAAACCGAACTGATCTCGACACTTGTTATATACTCAGTTTGGAATCCGTAGAAATAAAGGGATGAATGATTGCATTGCATTGCTTTCATTTATTTATTTATTTATTTATTTGTTTGGGAGCTGGGAAAAGCCCGATGGAAATGAAATTTGGCAATCTCTCTCTCCATCAGGCATAAAACCTCCTCATCAGTATCAACAGATTACAAAGATCCAACAGATACATTTGGACTTAACACTAACAATTAGAACTAACAATCAAAATTAACAATTAAAACTAAATCTAAAACCCTATAACTAGTTGATGGCACCAAGCATTACATGGCAGTGATAGTGCTCTTTGTTAAGAGAGAGAGAAGAAAAAAGTGGGTAGGCGAATGGAGTACGAGGGTTGGTGGAAGAGGTGGTAAAGGAGCGTGGACTAACGAGTATGTTAGAAACGGCATGTAGATCTAATTAGTGATTAAAAATATGGTGGAAGAAAAAGAAAACGACTATGTTAGAATCGGCATGTAGATCTAATTAGTGATCGAAGAAAGCATGGCAGAAGACAGAGAAAAAGAGGAAGGTACGACCGGGTTAATTTCTGCTAGCAAATCTAGTTAGTGTCCAATTAAAATGGTGGAGAGACGAAATGGGGGTTGAACGAAAAAAACAATATTGTCGGTTACAAAATAAATACTGAACGTAAGGCTAATCTAACAAGTGATTACGAAACAATCGTTTAATCATATTTCGAGATATATGAAAGTCGAAAACATTGAACCAGTTGTTGAAAGTTCGGCACATATTGGAGAATGGTTCATTGTACCCATAATTTGTTTTTGCAATAGGTAATCTAAGAAAGGGGTGGGAACGTAGATTATGTCGATGAATATCGAGATTAATCAACTGCAAAAGCTTCGTACAGTCGATATGTGATTGAAGTAAATCAGCTACGAAAGATGCCTTGGAGATATTTCGACGAACAAATAACCGATCCAAGTCAATAAGCTTACAGCGATCTATGTAACTAGGAAGTTTAGCAGGGTTTCTCCAAGGTAGGTTACGCATGACAAATCTAACAAATTTATGCTGAATGGCTTCAATCCGCTCTATGTCGATTTCATAATGAGGTGACCAGACAACAGCTGAATATTCATGTGTCGAGCGGACTAAAGAACAATATAATGCTTTTAGACAATGTACATTGACAAAGCTCTTGGTGATGCGGAAAACGAAACCTAAAAGCTTGGATGACTTTTGAAATCTAGCTTGATATCAAGAATTATACCTAGATCTTTAACGATAGACTCAGGTTTAAGTATGTTCTGCGAAATGTTATAGTCGTACCTTATTAAAGAGTGTTTGCGAGTAAACGACATAACGGAACATTTCGAGGAAGTTAAAACCATTCTATTGCTAATACACCAGTTCACGAATATATCAAGCGGTGACTGCAAAAATATGGTGTCGTCAGGTGATTTTATTGGATAATATAGTTTAAAATCATCTGCGTAAGATAGTTTGTAGTATTTCAATATAAAATTAAGATCGTTGAGGTAGAGCAAGAATAAAAATGGTCCCAAGTGACTGCCTTGAGGGACTCCAGAGCAGACTGCGAAAGTTGTTGTAATGCAGTCTCCAATTTTTACTGACATTTCACGACCAATTAGATAAGACTATAGCCATTTAAGTAGTGATCCGTCGAATCCAAGCCTATTGAGTTTTGCAACTGTTATTTGATGGTTTATTTTGTCGAAAGCAGCGGAAAAATCAGTATATATAGCGTCAACTTGTCGACGTGCTTGTAGACATCGAATAATGAAGGATGTGTAAGTTAATAAGTTCGTTGAGGTTGATCGATTTGGCATAAAACCATGTTGACTTTCAGAGATGTAGTTGTTGCAGTTATACGTAACAAATTCGAGAACAATAATTTCAAGTAATTTGGATACGGTGCATAGTGCGGCTATCCCACGATAATTAGAAACATCAGATTTGTTTTCCTTTTTGAACACAGGGAAAATGAATGATTTCTTCCAGATGTCGGGAAACGTTCCTGAATTAAGTGATATGTTGAACAGTATTAATAGTGGAATTAATAGGCTGTTCGAGCTTTTTTTTTAATACTAAAGAGGGGATTCCATCCGGACCAACATTCAAGGATGATTTCAATTTAGAGCACGCTTTTGCAATCATAATATCAGTAATTAAAGGGTGTGGTCCAATTGGAGAACGACGAGGAACGTTGATAATAGCTTTGGATATTTGATCATCGGATAAGATTTCGTGCGAAAATACACTGTTAAAATGTCGTTGAAATAGGTTACAAATATCAATTAAAGCCGATGATTCAGCATCGCCAAGAAACATCTGGTTTGGTAGTCCTGTTTCTTTCCTCTGTTCGTTCACATGATTCCAGAAGCGTTTCGGGTTTATTCTTAGATTATTTTGTATACGAAGAAGATGGTTTTGATGTAATATTTTGTTCAATCGTTTATAGCGGTTGTTAAGGTGCATATAATGAGATCGTAATTGGATCGAAGGACGCTTAGTTAATTTTCTCAGCGCAGACCGCTTAGCGCGCTTATAACGTTTCAATGTCATATTAGACCATGGAGGATGAACCGATTCTCGTCGAATTTTTTTTTGGGTATGAATTGTTCGATTGAGTACGACATTATATGAGACCATAACGTAGCAACGGAATTGCAATCGCTATCAGAAAAAAGGCTAGACAATTCATGACTGGCAAAGCACAGATCTAGGAGGCGATTGTTACTGTTGTAATTATCGTTCAACTGAACTAGACCAGCAGTGTTATAATCATCGAGCAGTCGTACTGAAGTATGCGATTTTGTAGTGCACGTCACATCCGGATAGAGATAATCGCAAGAACCTCGAATCCTTTTAATACCGGGTTGATTGAAATCCCCCAAGATAACGATTTTATCGTTTAAACGCATAGTATCGCTTATCAATGAAAGTGAACTCAGGTGCTGTTCGATCAGGTCTAGATCATTCACGCGATCAGGAGGGAGGTAAAGCACACACAAGTATAGCGTAAAAAGTGGGAACGTGATAGCGATCCAAATTTGCTCGACATTGTCGCAGTTTAAGGTAGGCACCAAACGAGAATTGAATTTTGAGCGACAGGCGATCAAGATTCCACCACCGCTCCTTTTGCAACTATTTTGACAGTTACGGTCCTGCCGGTATACGGAGTAAGAACGATCGAAGATCTGCATGTTTAACGTATTTTCATTCAGCCAGGTTTCCGTAAAGGCATATACATCGTATTCTGCGTCAGTACATACAAGATGATAGTCGTTGATAGAACGGTTCATTCCCCCAATATTCTGGTATTAAATATTCAAACCAGTGTCTCTGTGGATGTGCGATGCGGAATCGATAATAACGAGTTCATTATTGGAGTGCGGGGGGCAGTTTGACGAAAGAGACGTGGAGCGGGTAGAAACAACCGAGGGGATTTTGTGTACTGGTGCTGTGCAAATTTTGTTGTTTGTACGGGGGCCGAGAGGGGATTGATCTGCGTAGGGGTAGGGAAAGATAAGTTTGCTCTGCTCTCTGTTCGGGTTTGCGCTCTAAAAAAGAAGTGATTGCTACTCCGTTCGGCAAAAAATTTGGTGACGTAATCTGTTGCTCGTAAGCTTGCGGAACACTTAATTTAAAAGAGATGAATGATAGTGGCCTATCTTGGTACTGACTGACGAGCTTGTAGCACAAAATTTGGCTACGATCACATTTAGTTTTGGAATGAATGTAAAGTATGATATTTTCTTCTGACTCACTCGGTAAAAATTTGCTAAGATAGTACCAATTTCTATTGTTTATGTTGCTAAGAGTCTGAGGTGCAGCTACCAGAAGTGTGGTGCTCTGGGTATTGGCTAAGCCTGTGCTTTTTATAATAGGTGTCGGAGGAGGTACAATGCACTTGACCTGTTTGCGACTAGTATCAACTATTTGGAACTGCGTGGGGCCTACGTAAGGAATGTTAGAAATAACTGATACATGTTTTGTATTACCTATTGGTATCGTAGCGTGCCCTGCATTGCTGATCAGGTTATTAGATTGAGATGAAATAATACGTTGCCATGGAACAAAATTCGTGTGGATGTTCGGTGCATCGGCTGCATACTCGAATGGTTTACTAACAGTGTTGACTGATGGAGCGACCCAATTTATTACCGGTGTGACAGCATTTCCAAAGGGGGTATCGGTGTTGCACGTACTAGTCGAATTTGTGAAGGTGATGGTGGCATTGGTACTTGGTGGTAAGAATGGATATGAATTGAATTGAATTGTGGTCCGTGTGGTGTAACCTCTTTGGTGGTGTGTTCAGTAGTGACTGCAGTTGCAGCTGACATTGTAGTGGTGTCCATACTAGCATTTTCATCAGTAGGAAAAGTTATCAAATTTGAGGAATTGCTTTTATTTGTGTCTGAAACAAACGGGGTTGTAGAATGCGAAATAGATTTATTTAAAACTGGAAGGTCGACTCTCGGGATTTTATCTGGCTGCGATAGAGATGGTCTGCTGGTGCTGCTGGTTCGAGGTCGCTTATTAGTGTCTTCCAGTATAGATTCAAAGAGGTTGGTTAGATTAAGTTGTGGGTCATCAAGACGTTCAAGAAATGGAGTGCTGTCGTTGACATAGCGTTCAACTGGATCTCATGATACAGATCGATGGACACAACTAGTTATATTACAAACATTGAAGTGCAAGCGGCAAAATGACTGCATAGTATCCGTCAAAGTACTAATCATCTTCAGCGCTGAGGTAGTACGTTGGAGTATTAACTGCATAGTTTCTTCTGATAACTCGTTGCGATTGGAAATTTCCCGGCACGGGGTGCACAACCAGAAAATTCCCGGGAATTCACGAATAGATTTAGCTAGCGAGTTATTTAGATTGACGCATTTCACATTGAAACTTTTAAAGCAGAATCGACAAGCTATTTTGGTACCTCGGGTACTAGAGGAATCAAAACAAACAACGGCTTCGCATTTACTTTTTACCATTGTATTCGTTGTGACGCACGATAGATGTCAAACGTATGAGTGCTTGAGAGTACTTGTGAGTGCCACTGACTTCGATTGGCTTAGGGGCTGCCCATAAAAGACGTCACGCCTTTTTGACGATTTTTGACTCCCTATCCCCCCTTTGTCACAAATTGTCACAGAAGCAAAGACCCCCCACCCCCTCTATGTCACATGTCACGAATTCAAAATAAATAAAATTCATCTCAATACCAATACGTATGACAAACCATACAAATATGAGAGAAAAATAAATTTATTACATGCTGTCATTAGATTAAAAAATATCCCTAAAACTACAAAATCATCGGAATTATTTTATTAATATCAATTATATAAATTAACAAAAGTATTTGGTTGGAATTGATGAAACATTTAAATCATCTGTTTTATTCCTACTAGGGGTACACAGATATATTATTGTTTTAGGTAAAGAATAATATTTCCTTAGTGTAGCATACAGGGCTGAGAAAATAAAGATCAAAACCTCATCAATACGAGATCACTGCCGGAGAATCTTTTCATGATGAGTTGATCAGTGAATTTTAAATCACATCGATCAATATCGGTACTGATCTTCCGTGATTTTGAGCTGAAATGATTCTTGATTTATGTAGGTTCAATCATTGGATGATTCGATCAGCTTTGATCTTGGTGGAGGAAAATCACATATGATCAAGATAAGACATGACATGATCTACGTCTGAAATCGTTGATCTCCCGCCTTTTTTCAAATGGGGTACAATTGAATAAACTGCATCAAAATCAGATAAGAGGAATTCTTATGATATACTATTATCAATGCTAGAAAATCAAATTACTGAAAAAATTGTCAGTGCATAACTTAAGTTAAACCGTTTGAAGGCATCTTTTTCTTTTTTACTCATATTAGGCAGAATTTATTAATTTCGCGTGCACTTTTGCTGATCACAACAGAAATGATTTCCTGCATCACTCATTTCCGAATTTACAAGAAGAACCTTCTACATCAACAAATACACGTTTTCCTATAGAATGTAAACGTTTATTGTGGAGATTTTTTCAGGAAATAGGGCAAAGCAGTAATATAATTAGGTATTTCAAAAATGCGCTCATTGAAAATATTGGACGTCACATTCCAAAAACCTCTCCCCCCTGTCACAAAAGGTTACGTTTTATGAAACACCCCCCTACCCCTTGCGGCGTGACGTCTTTTATGGACAGCCCCTTAGCAAGAAAGGCTTCCCTTTGTGTGATTCCAGAGATAACTTATTACACAAAAGCGCACTTAATGATTTATTAGTCAGTAGCAGAGCTTTCACCATTCATTCATCAATGCGAGGGACTTGCAACAAAACGGTTCAGCGCAGCTACAGCACTCATACCAACAGACTGAGTTACCGGCTTCGATGCAGGAAATATACTCGAGTGAACAGATTGGAGAACGAACCATTCCATACATACTTGCCGACGAGCGTGCCGTATTACGTTTAATACTATTAAACCTTTCTGAAAAAGAGTATGCAGTATTCTCTTTTTTCTCAAATATAAGCAATTCGTTCAAATAATTCATCAGTAGTATAAGTGATTCAAGCACACTATCGCTGGTGAACCATTCATCATCTAAGAATACTGTTGAATTTGAATGCAAAAATAATTTATATCATTAAAGTATTTAGGCATAACAAAATTAAATTTAGAAGGTTTCACGCTGCTGTAGAATAGACTTTCCGCGTCATCTTTCACTACCAGTAGCTATAATTCATGTTTTTGAGTCAGTATGAGCTTGTGTTCCTTCAAGTGTACATTGAAAGAAATCGCCAGCCGCATTTTGAATGAAACTTCATTCAATGCGATAAATAACTGAGAATTCCGACTATTGAATTATAGAACAATTTGTATGATCATATGATCATTATTCATAGAGTTTCACTTCTTTTATGTGTGGTTTCCATCCAGATGTTATAAAGCTGTCAGTTACTTTTGAAATGTTAGTGAACTGTGTCATGTGTCATGAATCAGACTGAATGTATATTACCAATTGTCATTTTAATCTTTCAGAAAAGTTTATTCCTAAAAATAAATTATGGAACAGTTCGAATAATTTTATGTAGAACAATGAAGGAGTTTTATACACGTTTCTTCGTATCCTCTTCCACTATTTTTATGAATGGCATAAAAATATGGAATTGTATTATAATTGTATGAATGTTCTATTGATTCGAAATTAATATCGTATTCCTGTTACAAAAATCATTCCATGCAAGCAGTATTTTTATTTTGCATACAATAGAACACACACGAACTTTTTTCTCCCTGAAGTTTAATGAAGCTTTGATTATGAGGGCGTTTTCTTCACATTATAAAATATTTTTGTCCGTATGTTGCATGACAGCTTCAGATGAGCTTGACAATTTTATAATTGTAAGTATGTCATCTATAATCATACCAAACATTGAATAACTTGTAAGAAAACCCAATAACAGAGTGTAAACAAATGAGTTTATTTTAACCGAAGTTGTTTGAAGTTTTTTTCGATACGTATTGTGGTGGTGTCAGAGTAATTTGGTGAGTATTCATTGAAGTGAGAGTCTTAGAGTTCATGTGGTTATAGTGCAATTTCAACTTTAGACAAACAATTATTGCGGGAAATTTTGTTTTTCTAAGATTGTATATGATATACTAAATTCAAAAAATTCAAAAAATGTATATGATATACTAAATTCAAAATCTTCTAGAATCCATATACCGGATAATTGACATTCTATTTGTATCTATCAGTATCATTTATTTTGTTTTAACGAATTTCATGTCAAAGAATTTTCCAACCACATAACATTACATGTTCTTGGACATTAAAAATAAGCGTTTTTCGAAGTGTATAGTTTTTGGCTTGACATGACAAAGTACATTGAATTGAAATTTTATTTCACTTGATTCGACCATCTCCATTATTACCAGTGTAGTGTAGTTACAATGAATCTTATTGATTTTTTTCGGTGGTTAAGTAGCATATATGAAAACTTATTAATTTATTATTTTCACTGCCATGATGTGGGAAGGTAAGTTTCTTGAGACATTGAGACATTATCAACTATTCCACCAATTGTCTTTCTGTTATTTCAGTCAGGGGCGAAATACGAAGAAATCTACTGTGCGGCCGCATACAGCCAGCCATTAGAAGTTTATCGATGAATAATACTACCAATGCTGGGACATGTTTTTCAGTTCGAAAATTATTTCATAGAAAAATAGCTCACTTGGTAATTCCAGGTGCAATAAGTGTAAGTGGATTTTCATAGATTTGATAATAAATCATTCAATTATTATAAACCGTTCTATCAACAGCAAAAATACGACCAACTTCGCGAAGCGGATCAAAACTCTAAAAAACTATCGAAATTGCACGAGTGCCCAAATAATTAGAAGCAATAGCCTACCTGATGAATCGGGTGATAGTGCTGATCGGTTCAAAATATGTATATATTTTTATTATAATTACACGTATGTGAAAATGAACCAAATTAAAGTTTGAATAAATTTAATTTTACTCTTGCTATTTTAAAGAAATTGTTTTCATCTTCAATAATCAGTATTCTTTTTTTGATATAAAATACTTAATTTAATGAAATATATGTTAAATATTCAAATCTATTAATGGAAAACAAATTGCAGCTTCAACCAGTTCAATTCATTAAAGTAAACTTGTTATTTTTATAACTATTTCAACGAAATAAATTGAAGCTGCCTAAATTATTCGTACAATATTTTACATTATATGTAAAAAAAAAACTACGTACAAATATTTGTGTTCAAGTATAAAGTTTTCAATAATACAAATGGCAATTATCATTAAATTTTGTTTGGCATCCTTCGATTCTAATCCGAAAAGACTCTTGCAAATACTCTTAACATATTGTCCCAATGTTTGTGAATCTTAGTATGAATCGAAATTCTTTCCGTCATCTTGGTTGACGAAAATGTGTGGGACATAAATTGTCAAAATTGTTTCATCAAATCTGATCATTTCGACCTTTGTTAGGAACACTTATATATCAATTAATCCATTTTGAAAAATGTGAAACCTATTTAGGCATTTTAAAAATTTCTAATTCATACTCATTAAATACAATTTCAAAAAGATTTTTTTGTATATGAAATGTGTCGAAATTGAACTGGAGCAAAATCAGAGCTTTTAAATGTAGATCATTTGCATATTAAATTATTTTCTTTTTTAGCTGCATAATTTCAATCTTAATTTATTTTTGCTTCAATGTTGGTCCCTTTGAAGAACGATTTTTGCTTTTTGTAGCCATAGCCATCACAACAATCCTGATACTATTAAAGCTCAAACAAAAGTGCGAATGCGAGCGAATTTGATCAATATACACCGAATGTGAAATTTCATACAATTTTATACATTCGTTCTCCAAGCCGTGGCTCCTTGCGATGCAGAACGAACGATATTCGCTCGTAGCTTCGCCTTGTAATGTGAAAGAGAATGAGCAACTAATACCACTTCTATACGCTCACCTTCCACGTCCAGTAGTGCGTTAATTCACAAACACAAACAAATGTTAACCAAATCCATCAGACCAGAAGTGGATGGTGAATGGTTCAGTTGCTAGTACATTCATGAACCAAGAAGCGTATGAAGGATATTCACTCTAATTCGGTTCATTCGTTTTCCAAGCACTGATCAGTAGATATTTGCACCAGATACGAAGTGCGCGGTCATACACTTTTCACGATGGAAATTATAAACGTTTGCGATTAATTATCACTGGACGATTAATAATAGAGCGAAAGATAAGAACTTTTATTAACTCGGTATACACTGAACCAAACTGACATCCAAATTACCTTCGCTCAAAAACAACAAATGACATCTTTATTTTTGGACATAAAAGGAGCATTTGATTCAGTTTCCATTGATGTTCTTTCAGACAAGCTCCACCAACATGGACTTCCAGCAGTTATAAATAATTATTCGCAAAACCTTGCATTTTTTCACATGGTGATATGGTAACGCGTTTACGCGAATGACATTGACAGCTGCCTAGTAACCCGATGCACACTAAGGCAATTGGCAGATGATGGCCTGGTTTCATTTACTGGAACCAAGGCTGCTAAACTGCGAAAACCATTGCAAAATACCTTAGACAACTTGTACGTTTGGGATTCCAAAGGCGCGTGAGGAGGACACATTATAACTTTAATTTGTTTAAATCGCGCTCACAATGACCAACATTATTTTTCTAACCCCATTACACACAATTCATCAACTGGTAAACGATATCAGAACTTTTTCTCATGCCTACAGCGGGTTTGTAGAACAGTTATATACATTCCGTTGTTGAATCATTTGGCAAGCAATAATTTTGTTCAAGTTTCCTTGAAAACTGCGGACGTATAGATTACGCTCACAGTTAATTTGTTTACGTTTTGACCACGGTCAATACGAGCGCTGTTGTTGAAGAAAAAGGCGGGTGGGTAATGTCAGAGACATAACTGGATTTCGTGAATACGAAAACAACTGACATGTTCCTTAACACTTCCGAATATCAATTGTATGAATTATGCACGCATTCCCCTTTTTCACATTTTTCGCGAAAACAAAGAAAGCTTCACTTGATCTCGATTACTGTGAATTTCACACAGCGAAAAGTGCACAAATCTAAGCAAACTGTTCTTGATTTGTAGTAAACTGAGGATATTTCCCTACGATTTGCAAACAACAAATCCTAATAGTTCTTTAGAAAACTTTTAGAGCCATTAGAACGGCAGATATTGTGCAATGCTCTCCACCGTTGTTTTTTTCCCAATGCTAATGACTGGCAGCTGTGACGAATTCGCTGTTGTCGAAAGCGAAACTAGCTGTGCAGACGACACAAAACACATCTGCTCATAGGGGCGATAGAATCCAAACTGATTCAATTTTTGTTAAGAGATTTCCTTTTATGTGATTTCGTTTGTAGCTTTTTCACTAATGGGCGGTCCTAACGGCTATAAAAATAGCCGCATTCAGAATTTTAATGTTGATTATTTCATTTCGGATTTGCATAATTTATTGAAAGAAACTATCAATATGCTGAAGGGACTCGTTTCTAGCATTCAGAAAAGTCAAATTGCGTAATTCTCTACGACATTAAACTCTGGAACATTTTTCGCAAAAACAAAGAAGGCTTCACTTGATCTCGATTACTGTGAGTTTCACACAGCGAAAAGTGCACAAATCTAAGCAAACTGTTCTTGAATTGTAGTAAACTGAGGATATTTCCCTACGATTTGCGAACAACAAATCCTAATAGTTCTTTAGAAAACTTTTAGAGCCATTAGAACGGCTGATCTTGTGCAATGCTCTCCACCGTTGTTTTTTCCCAATGCTAATGACTGGCAGCTGTGACGTAATCGTTCTTGTCGAAAGCGTGCAGACGATACAAAACACATCTGCTCGCAGTGGCGATACAATCCAAACTGATTCAAGTTTTGTTGAGAGGCTTGTTTCTACCTGATTTCGTTTGTAGCTTTTTCACTAATGGGCGGTCATAACGGCTATAAAAATAGCCGCATACAGAATTTTAATGTCGATTATTTCATTTCGGATATTTTATATCCCTACAGCATATTTTTTTGAAAGAAACTATCAGTATGCTGTAGGGATTCGTTTCCAGCATTCAGAAGAGTCAAATTGCGTAATTCTCTACGACATTAAACTCTGGAACATTTTTCGCAAAAAAAGGCTTCACTTGATCTCGATTACTGTGAATTTCACACAGCGAAAAGTGCACAAATCTAAGCAAACTGTTCTTGATTTGCCGTAAACTGAGGATATTTCCCTACGATTTGCGAACAACAAATCCTAATAGTTCTTTAGAAAACTTTTAGAGCCATTAGAACGGCTGATATTGTGCAATGCTCTCCACCGTTGTTTTTTTCCCAATGCTAATGACTGGCAGCTGTGACGTAATCGCTCTAGTCGAAAGCGTGCAGACGATACAAAACACATCTGCTCGCAGTGGCGATCAGGGCTTGTATTGTGAATCCTCAAACGAACGAAGCAACAAAAAATATCTGCTGTGAACACTTTGCTTGACATAGCTGAATGAGAGACCTATATTAGAGAGAAAATGGATGCGTGAGAGTATATGCTACTGAGCAGACCAATTCCCCTTGCCAAGTAAATTGTCTGTGCTCTCATTCTCAGTTAACACATGAACTAAGCAATCCATGACAATGTAATGAAATGAAGGGTTCACTCTCGTTAGTATTGTACGAGAAAGAAGACCATGCCTCACGGTGTGCTACAAGACGCGAAGCAACGTCATATAGGCAATGTTTACGGTTTATTTTTAAAAAGTAGGTTTACAGAAATCATTTTTAACATAATGTTCGCATTCCAAGACCAAATTTGATCACATTTCAAACAGACTTTAAACATTTTATAGCAGAAATTTTGCATTTGAGCCAATTTTCAAAACGATCCATTTGTTTCTTGGCAGTTTACACTGTGTACATATCCTAGAAACACTAAAAGCAATGTTCTTTAAATTAATATTCATCGGAATTAAAAGTTATGAAACTAGTTTCCTCATAGGCATCTACAATATGAGAACCATTCATCAAATGCTAACCTCATGAAGCATAGGTCTCAGCAAGCGGGCATATTCATGAACTAACGAACGAACGAAGCAGCTCTCCTGGCTTGGGTTGCGCTGTGAATTCTACCTGACATACGAATGTGTGTGAATAGCACAGATAGTGAAACCCTTTCGTTCATATTCGTTGCTTCAATATGCAAGCCCTGGTGGCGATACAATCCAAACTGATTCAAGTTTTGTTGAGAGGCTTGTTTCTACCTGATTTCGTTTGTAGCTTTTTCACTAATGGGCGGTCCTAACGGCTATAAAAATAGCCGCATACAGAATTTTAATGTCGATTATTTCATTTCGGATTTGCATATTTTATTGAAAGAAACTATCAATATGCTGAAGGGACTCGTTTCTAGCATTCAGAAAGATCAAATTGCGTAATTCTCTACGACATTAAACTCTGGAACATTTTTCGCAAAAACAAAGAAGGCTTCACTTGATCTCAATTACTGTGAATTTCACACAGCGAAAAGTGCACAAATCTAGACAAACTATTCTTGATTTGCAGTAAACTGAGGATATTTCTCTACGATTTGCGAACAACAAATCCTAATAGTTCTTTAGAAAAAATTTAGAGCCATTAGAACGGCTGATATTGTGCAATGCTCTCCACCGTTGTTTTTTCCCAATGCTAATGACTGGCAGCTGTGACGTAATCGCTCTAGTCGAAAGCGTGCAGACGATACAAAACACATCTGCTCGCAGTGGCGATACAATCCAAACTGATTCAAGTTTTGTTGAGAGGCTTGTTTCTACCTGATTTCGTTTGTAGCTTTTTCACTAATGGGCGGTCCTAACGGCTATAAAAATAGCCGCATACAGAATTTTAATGTCGATTATTTCATTTCGGATTTGCATATTTTATTGAAAGAAACTATCAATATGCTGAAGGGACTCGTTTCTAGCATTCACAAGGACCAAATTGAGAAACTCACTGCGATATTCACCACTTTTCGGAACATTTTTCCCGGACGATTTGTTGTACAGCAGCAGATATTTTGTTCTCTTCCTTAGAACGCGTTCTGATTGGCTGGTGTTGACATGGAGCAAATGAGACAGGTTTTTCAATAGTGTACTATTGAAATACTTCAATGCTTTTGCTATACACGTTTAAATTGAAAAATTTCGATTCTCATGGTAGTTAGATTATATAAATCCTTTCACAGATCACTGAACTATGAGCTTTAAAAATACGAGAAAGGCAAACGCGCCTTATGAATTATCCTCTTTGATACTCGTTTATACCAAACATTTCAGAAATGTTTAATTTTGAATTATTTGAGACTATGTCACAAAAATGAAAATTTTATCATAAAATTGTGATCATATTTCCATGTCGGCATGTCGCAAGAATTATGTTGATTCATTAGACACAACAATAGATATTCACGATCAAAAACTTATCACTCTCTCAGAGTGTAAATTTTGAAAAGGCACCCCATAGTAAAGTAAGTCGTATTCACGACAAAAAAGGGTTGTATAGAGGTACAGTAAAGTAAATTCCGCATAATTCTTTAGGAGTATTATTATGGTTTTAAGAAGAACCGAATAGAAGTCTGGAATAGAGAACTGGACCCTGAGTTCAAGACCTAAATTTAGATCCAATAACAGACTCAGAATCCAGTTTCAGTCGCTGCTGGTTCTCGCCTTGATGGCCAGCAAGCGAATGAGAGATGCGACCTGAGCGTTTGAGGTTGTAACCACGCAGAAGGTGCATTCTCCGTCACTGCTGGTTGATGATTCCACTCCCACGACGTCTGCTTCCATCGAACGCACGAAAATTTTATACGCATTCAGTTGAAGATATGTGTCTGACTACCTCAAAATCGTCGTCCTTGCGCGAAAAACTCAAGCGAAAGTAAAGAATTTTCCGCGTTGTTTTCAAATTTTAAGAAAACTTAATTTTTGAGTTGTTTGTGGTTATCGCACACTGTTCAAAATATTATCCTGAATTCCTGATCATATTTTTGATGAAATGGTGAAAGAATTATGTTGCTACCATTAATACAAGTCGAGATATTCACGATTAAGTTCTGCCCATTCTTCCATATGGCTAATTTTGAAAAGGCGCCCCATAGTAAAGTAAGTCGTATTCACGACAAAAAAAAAAACAACCGCGATAATACTTACAAAAGTGGCCATACTAGCATGAAGGCCTAAGAAGTTTTTTTTTGCCTTCGTTGAAAAAACACGAAAATCAGGATCAGCTGAACAGTTAGCACTGGTGTAATGATTATAAGGTCAAGGTGACCAACCGAACCTCACGCGTATGAGCGAAGGAATCGGTAATTTGAATCATCATTTTGCGAATAAGCAAAAGTAGCCGTACTTCGACTGACATAATAAAGCAAGTCAGCAAGCTAGGCACCAGGAGTGCATGCCACGAGGTATATATATATTTAAAACGGTGGTGAACCAACCCGTATGGGCGGAGCCTATAGAAAAATGCGTTGCTAAGTAACACACCAAAAACAATCGCGGCCATATTTGCGGGTAAAAGTCTGGCAACTGAAATAAAAACAGAGTACGGTAGCGGTATATGACAATAATAATAATAATAATAAACCGACAGTGACTTTGAGTCGCGTACGGTAAACTATAATGTTAAACCACGAGTATGGTACGATGCGATGTTGAAGCCTATGCCGTCGACCCTTATAACAGAATTAACAAAAACAGTTTATTTTTGCGCACACGGCGGGCATGACAAATTTGAGAGCACCGAGTTGGGCTGGCTCAATAATAAACAAAAATGCCAATGCGAACGAAATTTGACCACGTAGGGCTCGTAGCAGTTGAAGCTTTGTACGATACAATGACCAGTAATGTGAGACTAGGTCAAGTTTGTTTACATGAATTAATGTCGAACATAACCACGGTCAAGAATCAAGATTGTAATTATTTACAGCAAAAATGAATATCGTCCAGGGGGATTCATTTCAGCATTCTCTAAACATACGGCAAGCCAAATAATAATTTGGAGGCTTGACAGAGATATCATAGTACGAGAATCAAATTCAAACAAGCATGGAATTTCAATTCCCTAAAGCGGAAGCACTGCAGTGCATTCCAGAGTTCGATGGAACTACCGAACAGTTAGATGCGTTCATCTATCATATTGAACATTTCGAAAAACAATTCCCAGAAGAAACATCTAGAGACGATCTGATCTACGTAATATTATTGAAGTTGAAAAAAGAAGCAGCAGCTAGATTACTGCACATAAAAGCCGAAAATTGGCCTAAAATCAAAGGAAATCTTATACGTGAATTTGGGGAAATCGAAAGAATCGAAGACGTTGTTTTAAAAATAGAAACTTTGCGGCAAGAACCCAATGAACCATTCAAAAATTACAAAAAGCGCATAATGAAAAATAAAGAGCAGTTGGACAATTACAATGAAGGGTGCTTTGCTCGGGAATCGCCAATGGAAGTCAGTCTAAGACTACATTGCTTAGCAGGCTTATACAACGACGAATTAAAACGAATGGCACAAGGCCACAAAAAAAAAAGACATTGTATGAGTTACTGGAGTATTTAGAAGAAATTGATATAGAACGAAAACATATCGAAGTACTTGAACACAGACTTCAAGCAACAGAGCTGGGCTATAGAGTTCTTATGAGGAATCAAAAGTTTAGAACTCACGAAGGGTACCAATATGAAAATAATGAGTATCAGCAAAAATACGATTTAACAAATCGGTATGATAATAGAAAACCACCTAATAGATACAATGGTAATATTCGAGAGAAGAATAATGCACTTGATAGAAAACACTACGAAAATAATGAAGCACAGTTATGGGTAAATTGCATGACTTACGATAATAGAAAAATATTTCGAAGATATGATCATAATATCAGGACCAGAAATATGCCTGATCAAATGAGATATGGAGCATCAAGAACTCCGAATGCAAATTTAGCCAAGCAAACATGTAAAATGCAAAATTGGGATCGATACGGGGAGAATGAAAAGGACGATAACAGTAAACCAATGAAGAGTGATGTGTACAAAAAACGTAAAGAAGACATATGGGTCAAATTACATAAGACGAAAGACAACGAATTTATGATGCTGTTGAGATCGGCAAACGAACCAAATAACGAGATGCGGTTGCTGGTAGACACTAGAGCATCTGGCAACTTGATAAGTAGACGAAATGCAGAGTACATGGGAGCATATGCAATTAATGATAACGAAATCATAGAATATTCCGGGATAACAGGTACTGTTATAAAAACATTAGGTACCGTAGAACTAAACTTCATCATCGCAGGAAGAATTTTCCAAACGAAGTTCGACGTAGTGGAGAATTTGACTCCAGGGGGCATTTTGGGAATTACATTTATGAATAAGTATGTGACTAGCATACACAACGACCAAGGTTGGATTTGCTTACGGAAAATACCTCTCACCTTTGAACCAAAAACAGAATCATATGCAGCTCGTCAGAAACGGGAGAACAGAGTCTCAAAATACGAGGCAGAGAACAATGCCAAAATACAGGAAAAAAACCAAGCGGTTGATCAAACCAAGCTTAGTCCACAGGATAGGCTGTGTACAGAAACGACAAAAAATTACACGCGGCAATGGCAAGAAGGTATGCCGCCTCACGAAACATTAAAAATAGATTGTGATAAAAACAATCAGCTATTTGTAAAAGTTGCTGCAGCAAATAGGCCTAACGAAAAAATTAAATATTTGCTCGATACTGGAGCATTTTATAACGTAATGAGATGGGATACTGTCACGAAAATAGGATCAGAGAAAATAAACTATAAAGATAATTTATACATTGCAGGCTTTGATGGAACTCAATCACAGACTATTGAGTCAGTAAAAGTCACGTTGGTAATTGGAAAAACTCATTCAGGGTGGCAAGTGAATTGCCGATTTCAATTTCCCGTTTTTTTCCCGGTTTTTTGAAATAAAAATTCCCGGTTTTTGGAATAGGCTCAAATCGCTCCTGTTTAGTGTTTTTTTTTAATATTTTTTAATTCAAACTTTAAACAGATATCCCATGTCCAAAAAGGATCATTGTAATAGGCCCGCTAATTGAGGTTTCTTATACGTTCCAGGCATTTCGATGTATAAATAGAAAATATTCATTATAACATGTGCATATAAGAAAAGTATAAATCCTTTTTCAAGTCATTCAGGGGTTTGGGTTACACGTAACCGATTTCTTCCGAGTGCACATGACTGTTTTTATTATTTTTTATATACATATGATTAAGAATAAATCAATAAGGAATAACAATCCCAAAAACGAACGCTTGACACTCGGAGAAAACAACAACAATCTATGCTTGCAACTTCAAATCATTTTGTACAGAGCTTTCTTCGCTCTTTCCGGAAGTGAAAGTGGAAATCTCAGTTCGGTGGGAAAATTATAAACGGCATGATGGCCAAGGCTGGCTTTTATCGTATCAAAGAACGCTCTCTACAAACTCTTCACACTATTCAATCAGTACCATCAAAGAGAGACGGATATCATCTCAGCAACAAAACACCATCATGGTTCATATAACATAGACTGGACACCGGTGCGAAAGCAAATTTCTCTCGATGACCTGTCTGAGAATCAAAGGTTAGCTCGCTGCTGTGGGGATTCTCTCCGAAGCAACAAACGGTCGCTCATTCTCGTTTTGCGATCCGATTCTATACGGGCAGTGGATAATTGCGATAGAATCATTTTACTATTGCCACTTATTCTAACTATGTGCATATAACCTTTGTATAAGTTGTATCTATGAAAATAGCTGCGAATGCTCCAGACCAGGGTTTTGAAATATTGTATATTGTGACCTAGTATGAGAATCAAGTCGAATTATCTGCGATAATCATCAACTTGCGATTCTCTCTTGGTAAATTCCTCACCGCGCCGATCGTTGCCGGACTGTACATATTTTGTTAAGGGCTGCGAAATACTCAGAGTATGAAGTGGAGTGAATTCTCTCACGGCTCATGCATTGAGAGACATCGAGTTCTTGTAGCATCTTTTACCAGATTGAAAATTTTGTATACAATGTAGAGCAATATCGAGCCACTTTCTGCCAAATTATAGGCAACAAACACTGATGATGGCACAGCGAATCTAACATAATATCGTCATTGCCAATGCTGCGGCCATGGTACAATAAATTGTTATATGGACATATACTGTTTACAGTATGTCGCTTGCAAGCACATCTGTTCAATGAACGATCTCATCAGATGAATTATCATGCTGTGATTGTGATAAAAACCATAAAACCAATTATTAACTAAGTCCTGCCAGACAAAAAATTTTAAATTTTCATGTAATAGAATTGAAACTAAAATCGTTAGATGTATTAGATGTGTATATTAGAAGATTTCGCAAAACCGTTCGGCTGCCACGACTTGCTCTTTTAAAACACCAATTTTTTTCTAATGTATCTGTTAGTCAATAAACAATGTTTACTATTTCAATGCGTTGATGGGCAAATAAATCAAATGACAGCAGTTAAAATGCACAATATATCGATCTGTTTTTTCCTAATATGATTCTAAATGCTCGTAGAGTAATCAGAAAGAACGAGTTTTTCATGATAAACTCTCCGCTGGTTTTAAACCAGTTTTATTTCCAATAGCTCAACTAATTTATCCTTATGAGAACTTTTTCTACAATGGATCTGATTCTAGCAGATCAATCAATAACATTCAGGGTCTCAAATTAAGCAATGATTAGCTCAATTAGTTATACATTCTACCAGCTTAGAACTAATCGACTAGAATACTATCGAATGTAAACCCTGAAATTGTTTTGAGAAAAATAGATATGGCCGTATATAATTTCAATCATTACCTTATTGAAGTTTCAAAAGCTCAAACTAAATTCAATTCACCTTTATCTACATCAATATCAACGTTTTTGTGATACTACTATGGAATAGTTGAGGACCTTTAAAAGAAAATTAAACATAGATTCACTGAACAAATCAATCCATTTCCTAAATCTTTCTAAGATTCTAGTCCTCAGAAACCAGTTTCAAATCTCAAAAAGGAACTCAAATACTTCCTGTAAACGGTGAATAAGATCAAAGTCGACAACTCTTCCAATCTTGCGAGTCCTTTTGACATCTCACAGAAATATAAGCATAACACAAATATTGCCTAAAGATGACATTACTGAGACAAATTGTGATGAAACTTAAAAGCATGAAGGCTACTAAAATGTTCAATAATTTTATTAAAATTTTTCCCTATGTTACCCTGAGATTTGCCAATTTTGCAAGTGTGTTGAATACTTATTCAAAAATTTAATAAAAATCCAACAGAAGCATCCAAATTATCCTTATTTTTCAAAATGAGCTTTCATTATACTGTTATTAATAACAACTAAAAAAAATTCTGATGCTTCCTGTTTGATTTAAAACTGCCTGCAAGCCTCTAAAAATCGTTGGACGAAACATGGGGTGTTGGCCCAATTTCCAATGGACAATAAGTTATTTCAACACTTGTACTGAACATTTCGCTCAAACGCAAACTTGGGTATTGTCTCCTACTTTTCAATGGTTGAAAAAATCATTATGCTAACAACTGTTACTCATAGGTGAGCTAGTAATATTTTTCCCGGTTTTTCACTAAAATTCCCGACTTTTTCCCGGTTTTCCGGTGAAATCAAATTCCCGACTTTTTCCCGGTTTTCCCGATTTTCCCGGTCACTTGCCACCCTGCTCATTACAGAGTTAGATTTTATATAGTAAAAGATTTGTGTGTTCCTGGAATCATTGGAGCAGAGTTTTTAAAGATATACACAATTTATGTCACTCAGAATTTCGAGTACATATGCCTAAGTGTACCAAACGAGCACAAGAATGTGGCAAATACACCAGTAACAGGCAAAGAAAAGGTACACGCAACTGAGCATTATGGGATGCGTGCTGCAGATAAGAATGAGTGCAACATTGAAATAGCCACCCGCATAAATAATGAAAGAAATAATGAAGTAAATGATAATAATGAGAAGCCAAAGATGTCTTCAAACAGTGCAACTAAAGCAAACAATAATTGTGAAATAAAAAAATCTCCAAGTAGAACTAGGACAACCGGAAAACATATTAAAACTGATCCAAAGAGTGGCAAAAATAAAGTAATTATCGTCAATGCTGAAGTCTTGGAGGGCAGTTTAGCGAAGCATAATAAATATGAAGTGAATAAAAAGCACGTGAATAAAAATGATAACATTAATGCATCGTATCAGAGCAACTATGAGTTATACAAAAACGACTATCGTTCAGATAGTATGCTCCCCGGTTGTGGGACTAATATTACTCATGAAGAAGAAAAAGATTTTATAGGTGGAGAATGTGACGAGGAAGACAAATGTTTCCTTGATTTAGATTCAAATCAAGATGTAATTATTACGGAAAATAAAAGATACGGTCAAATAACTGGTCGAGACCGAACGGAAAAAGTATTAGAATCACTAAATATGAATCATCTAAAAAGAGAAAATTTTAGAGATATAGAGAAGATTATGGCATCATATAGCGATGTATTCTATCTGAAGGGGGATAAATTAATTATCACTGATGCGGCAGTGCACGAAATTGAGACCACCTCAAACGTGCCTATCAACAAACGGCAATACAGATTTCCAGAAGCTACAAAGAAGCACATTAATGAAGAAATTGAAGAAATGCGTAGACAAGGTATCATAAGGCCTAGCAAAAGTCCGTGGAATGCACCAGTCCTATGTGTTCCCAAGAAGGACGATGAATTTGGTAACAAGAAATACAGAATCGTGGTTGACTTCAGGGCTTTAAATTTAGTTACGAAGCCATTTGTATACCCAATTCCACTAATTGACGAGATTCTAGATAATCTTGGAAACAGTAAATATTTTTCTACCTTGGATTTAAAATCAGGGTTTTACCAAGTACCAATTAACTCAAAAGATGCAGCCAAGACTGCGTTTTCAACTCCAAAAGGCCACTTTGAATTTACAAGAATGCCTATGGGCCTGCGTAACAGCCCGTCGACGTTCCAAAGATTAATGAACACGGTACTTTATGAGATAGAAGGGGTTAAAGCAATCGTCTATCTGGATGATATTATTGTTTTCGGTGTTACCATCGAAGAACACAATGAAAACCTACGCAAAGTTTTATACCGTTTTCGTTTTTGAACCTAGACGCGGGCTACTCTGACTCCGAGTAAAACGAACACGTGTTACGCGCCCTAAACAACAACTCACGAAAAAAAGAAAAAATAAACAAACTCGGCTGGATGCGTGGTGCGACCCGAGAAAATTTTCAGAGCGAAACTACGCGATTGGAGTCCAATCTAGAGCGACCTCAAGTTGCTAAAACAAACATATCAAACGTTGTTTGGGCGACTCTGGGTCAGCTTTCGGGCTGCTCTGATCAATAAACGAAAACGGTATTAGAGGCTCTCCGCCGACATAATTTAAAAGTCGAGCCAGGTAAATGCCAAATTTTGAAAAATGCAATAAAGTATTTAGGACATGTAATTCACAAAGAAGGAATTCGTCCGATGGAGGACAATATTAAAACAATAAAAGAGATGGCGGCACCAAAAACAGTCAAAGGTGTTCGGTCATTTTTGGGAACGGTAAATTTCTATGGAAAATTCATACCTCACATCGCAGAGAAACGTAAACCATTGAACGATCTCTTGCGAAAGAATGTTAAGTTTACTTGGACAGAAGAGTGTCAAAAATCTTTTGAGGAATTGCGGAATTTTTTAACTTCTGACACACTGTTAGTTAGACCGAACTATAAAGATACGTTCGTGATCACGACAGATGCAAGCGAGTACGCTATTGGAGCAGTACTCTCGAATGAAAAATCGATCGACAGGCCTATTTCATATGCAAGCAGAGGTCTAGTAGGTGCTGAAAGAAAATACCATACGATTGAAAAAGAGTTGTTAGCCATCGTATGGGCAGTGAACCGTTTCAAACATTTCATTTATAATCAGAGATTTATTGTATACACTGATCATAGACCGCTAATTTCAATATGGCATCTAAAAGAAACTTCGCCTACGCTAACGCGTTTACGTCTGAAACTTCAAGGGTTGGAAATGGACATTCGCTATAAACAAGGCAAAGACAATGTTGTGGCAGACTTTTTATCCAGACTGCCCGAACAGGCCGAGTCCTTACACCCTATTTCAATAGTCACTAGACAACAAAAGCGTCAACAGCAGCAAACAGAGAAAAATGAACTTGCGAAGCGGAAAGACGCGGAAAATAAAATAACTTCCCCAAAACAACTGAAAGACGAATCAGGCAGGTTTACGTTATTTAAAAATAAACAAAAGACAGAATGGAATCCGCACATGGACGGATTAGAAAACATCGATTTTGGATGGGACGAAAAGGAAGATTTGGGAGCACTCTCATATTTCGAAGAATATGAAATATGCATAAATAACAATGACATCAAATTTGATCTGTTGAAATTTTCAAAACAAAAAACTAACGAAAGTGATATTGATGGTACTTTCGTAATAGTAAACAGTAGATCAGCATATAAAGAACTAGCCGAGCTGATACACTTACCACACGGTTTAAAAGATTACCTGAATGGAAGAGTATTTTCAATTCCAGATCGTGAAATATGGGGATTGGTTCTAAATGGCTCGAGTAGATCAATAACCGATACAAGAATTCTAATAGATGGGTTAGTAGATGCATTCACTAATTGCCCTGAAGACATGAAAAATGCAAAGAACATGCAAATTATCTCTTTTCGAAACATGCAGAAAACCCCTGAGGCAAATGTGTTGAGATTTATTGCCGAGAAATTTGATAAAATTTTCACACTATATGCACCGGAAAAAGACAGGATGTGGGTGCCAGAAAAAGACCGCCAAACTACATTGAAAGAATTCCACGATGCTCCTCTAGGTGGACATGTTGGAAGCAAACGGATGTTGAAAAGAATGAGTCCACTATTCCATTGGACTAATATGCGGAAGGATATCGAAAATTATGTTAAACAATGTAGCTCGTGCCAGAAAAACAAAATCGGTCGAGCGAACAAAATTCCAATGAAAATTACCACGACATCGTCCGAACCGTTCGAGAAATTGTATATGGACATAGTGGTATTACCCGAGTCAGAATGGGGGAACAGATACGGACTTGTGATGCAAGACGATCTGACTAGATTTATTTATTTATTTATTTGGAGCAGGAAAAAGCCCACTGGAGCTGAAATAATAATCTCTCACTCCAGCAGGCATAAAACCTCCTCATCGTTTATATCAACAGATTACAACAATCCAACAGATACATGTATGTACTTAATACTATCAATTAAAACTAATCCTAGCTAACTAACTCCGACACTAAACCCATCGGGTAAACGTTGGTGATTTGCATTAAAACTAAAGAAAAAAAGAAATATGCTTTAAAATGGGAGGTAGAAGGAGGGAGTGGTGATTGAGAGTTGGCGAACGAAACGGGGTTAGGTTCGGCATGTAGATCTAATTAGTAGTCGAAAAGATGGTGGAAGACGGATAAAAAAAGAGGGCTAGCAAACGAGGTTAGAACCGACATACAGATCTAATTAGTGTTCAAAAAGATTAGAGAAGAACGATTAAGAGCGGAGAAGAGGAGATACAACAGGATTAGTTACAACGAGCGAATTTATTAGTTTTCAATGGAGATGGTGGAGAGAACGAAGGGATGATCGAGCGGAAAGAATTAACATTAGTATTATAACTGCAAAAATAAAGAATCATGGAATAATCGTTGTATCGCATTACGAGAGAGATGAAAATCAAATTCCTGTGAGCAACTATTGAATAAACGGCACATACTGGAAAAGGGTTCATTATATCCGTAATTGGTTCTAGCATGGGGAATTCGTATAAATGGATTAAAACGAAGACTTCGACGATGAATGTCAAAATCGATCAATTGTAGGAGATCAGGACTGTCAACACGTGATTGAATTAGATCAGCAATAAAGACAGCCTTGCATACGTTCCTACGTACAGACAACGGATCTAGCTCAATAAGCCGACAGCGATCTTTGTAACTAGGAAGGTTGAATGGGTCCCTCCATGGTAGATTGCGGAGTGCAAATCTTACGAATTTGCGTTGGACACTTTCGACACGATCAATGTCGATTTGATAATGAGGCGACCAAACGATAGCTGCGTATTCTAATGTTGATCTAACTAGCGCACAATAAAGAGTCTTCAGGCAGTGTATATTGGTAAAGTTCTTAGTGATCCGAAATATGAAGCCTAAGAGTTTAGAAGCCTTCGAAATTACATAATCGACATGATTCTTGAAATCCAATTTGTGATCGAGGATAACACCTAAGTCCTTAACCGAGGATTCACGTTTGAGGACATTTTGCAAGAGATGATAGTCATATGTAATTATTGAGCGTTTACGGGAAAAAGATATAATGGAGCATTTGGAAGCGTTTAGTACCATCCTGTTATTGTGGCACCATTTGGCGAATGTGTCAAACTGAGCTTGCAGAAAACGTGCATCTTCTAGTTCTTTTATAGGATGATATAGTTTGAAATCATCAGCAAATGATAGTTTGAAACATTTCACGGAGAAGTTGAGATCATTGAGGTAGAGTAAAAATATAAACGGTCCTAAGTGGCTTCCTTGAGGTACTCCTGAACTAACAGTAAAAGGAACTGTTGTGAATTTTCCTATTTTCACCAACATCTCGCGACCAGTAAGATATGAACTCATCCAATCCAGTAAAGCGCCACTAAAGCCCAGTCTGTCGAGTTTAGCAATTGTTATTTGATGATTTATTTTATCGAATGCCGCTGAAAAATCTGTGTAGATAGCATCAACCTGTAGATGCGATTGTAGAGATCGGATGATAAAAGATGTGTAAGCTACAAGGTTTGTAGATGTTGACCTCTTAGGCATGAAACCGTGTTGAGTTTCAGATATGTAGATATCTAATTGTAGCACCGATGGATAATCAAGAGAGTGCCACGGTTGCGCAAACTTTCGTGAATAATTATATTTATAAATATGGAACACCCGTCGATTTTCATGTATGATGTGCAACAAGCTTCTTGTTTCATATGTTTCACAACAGTAATATTTGCGAAGAGGAAACCGGAATTTAAACTGCTCAAATGATCATGTCGTACAGTCAGTTGAAAAACCGGATGTGGAACTTAATCCATTCAGGTTTTTGAGTTGGTTTCACAAGCAGTAATATGAATGAATTTTACATTCCTTTTAAAACGTGTTGAATCAATTGTCTAACTTATCTAACAAAAATAACCGATATGGAGCAATTGTGAAATATGCCAATTATAACAAGTTTTAATTGTTACTTGGGAAACTTGGTGGAACGCTCGAATAGGGAACTGAAAACCTATTTAAGACAATACGTAGGTAACGAACCGAAAACATGGGATCAATTACTCCCATTCTTCAGTTTCGAATATAATACCACTGTAAATTCCTCAACGGGTTATACACCGTTTGAATTATTATACGGAAGACGGGCGAACATCCCAAACTCCGTCTACAAATACAACAATGATGGAATGTATTATGAAGACTACGTAAATGAGATGCGATCATCATTCAAGCGATTGCATCATCAGGCACTAGAAAATTTAATTAAGTCCAAAGAAAAACGTAAGGAGTTGTATGATAAAAACTCGAACGAATGGCAACCAATGTGGGGAGACTTAGTATTAGTAAAAGCCAATCCCACAGGCGCAGGACAAAAATTGCAATCACTTTGGAGATGACTGTATGAAGTAGTTGCTCTTCCTAGTGAGCAAACAACAACTATAAAGAATGGGAATAGACTAGAAAAGGTTCACAATAACCGATTGAAAAAGTATACGGATTGAGAAACTGAATCTTACCACAAAATATTGAGATAATTAAGAAATTATCCAAGAAACATTAGAAAAGTAATAAAAAGATTCAAAATGTATACAAAGTGATTGGAATAAAGAAAATTAGGCTACAGTTATAAAAGAAATTAACAGCAAACATCATACAATGATACGTTGACATAAGAATTCCACGAAAAACTTAAAACCACAGTGTAAGGAAAACAATGGATAAGATAAAAACATGAACAATATACCGAGAAGGGAAAAATATCAGCGAAATATGTAAGATGAAAGTCGAAATGAATCAATTCGAACACGAAAAAAAAACATGATTGCGAGCAGAAGGATATTAAACCTATTAAGAGGGTAATAAGAGGAGGTCAATAAGAAATAAAATTTTACTTATGCAATGAAACGAACACAATGAAAACAAATGGACACCAAACGAAGAATGAAAAATATGGTGAAACTGATGATTATAAACCGATGATGAAGATACATCAGAGAGACAATAAAGCAATAGATTACATTGTCAAAGAAGATATATAATAGGGGGAAAACATGAAGAAGAAAAAAAAGAGGGTATACTTAAAGAAAATCAAACATATAGTTGAAGTAATACAATGTGGAAATAAACTATGGGAAAATATGGGATTCTAATGATCCTAGATGAGTCAACCAATCAAGAAAATTCAAATATATTATAAACATGGGAATCATGTCATACACAGCAATACCGTGCTGGTCATAAGTTAAATTCAAGAGGAAGATTATAGATGTGAAAAAAATTTGTTTTTGGGAGGAAGCTATAATGCTACAAATTAAAATGAACTGGGGAAAAGTTACAATGCGTTTAGAAAAAAAAGCGTACATTACACAAGGGAGGTAAACATAATGGTATAGAATACGGAAACAATGTTATAAATAAGGAGAATTTCTATGGTGAAATAAAATGGTTTATCATTCAATAGCATAAAACTAACACTGGAAATATACTAAAAGAATACTTCGAATAAAAAAAATAAATAAAGTAGTGATGAAATATGACTGATACGACAAGAAAAGGATAAGACACAAGCGAACAGACTATCAAAATGACGCTGGCCAGCAAATAATTTCTATATAATGTATGCATTTATGCAATGATATTAGTATGAGTGATCAAGTATATGTGAACAAGGAGATCGCGACCCCGGAATGAAAAAAATGAAAGATGAATGCAATATGAATGAATTAAGGATTTCTTAAGTGCAAATTTCGCACTCAAATCAAAATGTCAATAAAATACAGATACGACAATATGGACATGTGAAAGTTACGAAAACAAAATGAAAGTAGGATACAACAAATAATTAAAATATTATATACCAAAGAATTCATGGGGGATTACAAAAATACATATATATATGAAAACTCTGCCACTAACAAACTAATAATATTTTAATACTTTATGGGTTACCGTTATTATTGGAAAAATATTAAAACCCAGATTTGAGTTTAATTTTAGAAAGAAAAAACAGGAACACGTACCGAAAGAACCAGCTCAGGTAGTGGGGGAGAGAAGCTGCGGCATGAGCACTACACAACCGACCAGATGGAAGGACGACTTCTGAAGCTATGGAAGCAAGGATGGTAAGACACCATTAAAATGAACACGCTATAGAAGCTAGTTGCGAGAAAAATTTAGAAAAAAAAGGTTAAGAAAAGATTCATTATAACCTGCAACAAGCATTCGCATGCCGCAACTTTAATAACAATTTTATATCCACAGACAGACGTATTGTCGACAGACGGGTTGTCGACCTGTATCTACGGATTAAAAGAGGTGCGAGGTACCTCAAAGAAAAAAAAGAAAAGTAAACATTAAAACCTCTCGATTAATGGAAAAGTACACGAGATAACATATAGACGAATAAATAGATCGCAGAAGCATTAAAAGGCATAGAAAAAAAACACATAGATTCAACTAATAGAAAGAACATGTATAACGAAAAAAAAATATTTACGATGCACAAAGATATGACAATGGGAAAAAATTTATATATATATATACAAATAATAACAATCATAGAATAGACAATAGATCACGTAATACGTATATAAAAATAACAATGATAATATCAATCATAGAATAGAAAAATGATTATACTAAAGGCACAGAGTCATACAAAACGTATAAAAGTAGTTTTTTTTTTGAGTCCCAAACTGTGTGTGTGCCCGAAAATAGTCGTCGCAGAAGGAAGGATGTCAGTAGCTTAGCCAAGCTACCTAAGAGAACGAGAGGGTGTGATCGGATGCGGTGGCAAGTTGAAGACAAAGGGAACCGGGGAATCACCAAGATGTCAGAAGGAAGAACAGCAGAGTTGAAAATCGAGGCAATTACGAGTTGAAAAAAA
Source organism: Malaya genurostris (assembly GCF_030247185.1). Classification (NCBI taxonomy): domain Eukaryota; kingdom Metazoa; phylum Arthropoda; class Insecta; order Diptera; family Culicidae; genus Malaya; species Malaya genurostris. The sequence continues at coordinate 153,172,035 of NC_080572.1, forward strand.
AATCGAGGCAGAAAAATTACGATAAAGTTTTATATGGAAGACGTGATAACAAATCGAAATAATGGCAATGCTACAAATTGCTACATCAACAAGTACAAATGATAACAAAACAAGAAGGAAGTAAACGCAGTCAACACAGTTAAAAATGACTTGCGTGGGTATGACACAACGTTACAAATTGCTACCACATAATTTATTCAATGAGCATCGTCAAAGCTCAACTAAGTACCATAAACCAATATATGAAAATCAAAGTTTATTAATACGTGAAAATTTAAACAATTGGTTGTTTAAAACAATACACTACGAAGAAAATAACCACGAAATCAAATGAAATGCATAAAAGCTGCTAGGAGCCGCAACACATTGTACCCAACGAGAAGCCATGATGAGAAGCAACAATACAGAATACCAATACCTGACTAATCAACGAAAAAGCTTCATCACATATGTTTTTACGGAACTATTATTACTATTGACAGTAATCTCAATGATGCCCAAAACGCAAAGGAGTCAATAATCAATTTTCAACTATGCCCAATGAAGCGAGTACATCAACAACGAGAAGCCCTAACACGTATCACCAACACAGAAGACGAGCTATTAGGAACGAGAACGACACGGGACCCAGAGTCCGAGACTAGCAACCGTTCGATCACCCCCACAGATGAAGTAACAATAGAAGCATATCATGGGACAGGATGGCATCAGAGGAGAGCACTCACACACGGACCACCGTAAGGTTAGGAAATTTAATTTGCGTATAGCCAAAACATGTAAACAAGTCCGGCAATAGTAATTAGAAACACAGAAATTTGTGATCCAGCTACAAGCCTTAATGTTATAAACCAGCGCATTCGACTTGATGTCTACCCTTCAAGTAACATCAAGCTCAGTAAGTAAGGGGGCATGCAGCGCCCTTAGCAAATTTTCCTTCGAATTTGCTAATATTGTAGAAAAAGTAGGAAATTGTGAAGGAAACTCTCATATCAGCGTAGCTGCAACCTTCAAGTATAAAATTTGTTATTGAAGCGTGCACATTTTCGAGTATTAGTCAGCGCCACGATGTTTAGAAAATTTTGTTATAAATTCATAGACAGTTCCGGGCATTAATCAGCGCAGCAATGTTGTAAAACAAAAGCTATTGTTATAAAACCATAGACAGTTCCGGGCATTAGTCAGCGCGGCAATGTTGTAAAAACAAAGTTATATTTTTTTACGGACACTGCCTCTGGCCTAGCGACAGTGGTTTCGGCTTTCGGTAGAACTTCGGGAGAAAGTCGGATGAACTTCCTACTTGAAATCACAAGCTCGGCTTGTACTAAAATCTTCGGGCTTCACCCGAAAGTAAATGTTAGGAGCTTAAAAACCCATAGTTGGGAAGAGTTAGGGGCAGTTCAGTTTTAACGAGTGCGCGGTAAATAGCCGTTGGTCTCGGGCGTCGGCCCGTAGACAAATTAGCAGTCAGTTCAGTCTCAGAGTGCGCGGAAAATATCCGTTAGTCTCGGGCGTCGGCCCGTAGACAAGTTAGTAGCTAGTTCAGTAGCGGAGTATGATACAGTATGCATAGGAATATGTGTGCATTGTGAGGCTTGAGGTAGTTCGTCGAAATTACACAAATGGTTCGCATTATAATTTTGTATTATGGTTCAATTTCGCCCTATTGGCATTAAAAGAATCAAGTGACCTCAAAGTCAAGTAAGAAATATTGTTTAAAATGGGATATAATAGATTTCTGAAGACCTTTAAAGAATTGGGTGAAAGATTGCTGTGATGAGTGAAAATTAACAGTTTCATGTGCAGTGTTTGATATTCACATGCGAAAAAAAACAATAGTTAGACACAACCATTGCTCGTGTCAGGGTAGTGTTGATAATATACGACAACAAAAGTATGTGTTGAAGAATAACTTCTTTTATTAATGTAAACAAGTAAATTTTGAGACATATATTCGACGAGATCACCAAATACGCCTAATCCTTCACTATTGAGAATAAGTAGCTGTCAAGTGAAAAGCACAAAAAAAAATTGAAACTCAGAAAAGGTGAATTTCGTGATATTAAACTCAAGTACATGGATGGATCAATACAATGACATAAAAGAGAAACCGAATTGGAGAGTGTTACTCCATATAGAACTGAAAGAAACATCCTCGCCGTTATTCCTCTCCCGCCACCGCTCGGCCGGGAGCTTGCACATGTGACCTGAATATCAGATGTCTGTCAAAGGTGAGTCCTAGATAGATAACTTCATCGGACCATTGAATGACCTCATCACCGAAGCGTATTCTGCATTCGTCTGATGGAACAAGTTTTGGAGATCTTGAATGTGGAAACAAGATGACCTGAGTTTTTGCTGCATTGATCACAATTTTCCAGCTTGTAAAATATTCCGTTAAAGCGTCTAGACCTGTCTGTAGTTTATTCTTCAGAGCATTAATGACACGACCTTTGTAAAGAATGGCAGTATCATCAGCAAATTGTGACAGAACACCTCCACCTGGAAGAGGTGGGATGTCTGATGTGAAAATGTTGTATAGAATGGGACCTAGGATACTTCCCTGGGGTACACCAGCAGGAATAGTAAATCTTTCTGAAAGTGCATTATTCAGAGAAACCTGGAATGCTCTATCTGCAAGATAATTTTTGATAATTTTAATAAGATACATGGGAAAATTATACCGATGCAGTTTGAACACCAGTCCATTGTGCCACACATTATCGAATGCCTTTTCAATATCCAATATTGCCATGGCAGTCGTTTTGGACACTGATTTGTTTTGCTGGATGACGTTGTTAACCCTTGTGAGTTGGTGGATGGTGGATCTTCCTTTCCGGAATCCAAACTATTCTTCCAGAAATATATCCTGTTCATCTGCGAAAGCAAGAATTCGCCTTTGTATTGACTTTTCAAACAGCTTGGATAGGGCAGAGAGTAAGCTGATGGGCCGATAGCTCTTGGAAAAGGAAGGATCTTTCCCCGGTTTCAAAACTGGGATGCCTTTAGCTAACTTCCACATTGAAGGTAAGTAACCAAGCTCCCAGCACCTGTTAAAAATTTTAGCTAAGAAGACAAATGAGCGAATACTCAAATGTTTCAGCTCAATGTTGAATGTGTTGTCGAAACCGGGGGCCTTCATATTTTTGGATTTTTTCACAAAAGCCATCAGCTCATTCGCAGTGACTCTACTTTCCTCAGGAACCAAGCTGTCTGATTGGTCAACCTCAGCTACGCTATCAGCAACGGCTCTTTCATGTGGACTAACAATGTTGAGTCCTAAATTTTGAGAACACACGAACTGCTGGCCTAGCGCATTTGCCTTCTCTGCTGGAGTGATTAAAGGTATTCCTTCAGCTGCGTCCTGGGGTGACATCAGAGGAGGAATAGGCTTCGGTTTTTTCTTAAGCACCTTCGTTAAGGACCAGAAGGGCTTTGAATGTGGGAGAATTTCTCGAAGCTTTTGCTGGATGTTCCTGTTGCGAAGCTCAGATATCCTTTCCTGGATTATCCTAGTTAAGTTGTTATAAGTAGTCTTCCTATCAAGGATGCCAGTTCGTTGATACTGCCTCCGGTAGATATTCCGAAGTCGGATGAGTTTCTTGGTGACACTGTCGATTTGAAGAGAGGAACTCGGCATATGTTGTACTGGAACCGTCCTATCACGAGCGACTGTGATTGAATGCTGGAAGGAAGATAGGGCTGCATCGATTTCCATCAGGGAATCAAGTGGCAAATCGATATTAATAAGTTGGTCGGCGATTTATTGAAATTGGACAAAATCGGTGCGATAACAGTTCCTCCGAGGTTGAATAGGCACTGTTTCTGGTGAAGATCCCAACGTCAATATTACTGGAAAGTGGTCAGAAGAGAGCTCGTAGAAGACAACCGGAGAGCTGTCTATGGCGATGTTGTTGATGGTATATCCAAAATGGAATGAACTCCCGATCTGGAAAGTCGCGTTGGTTGATCCGGAGCGAAGATGTTGTATTGTCCAGCTTCGTAATCTTCGGCAAGTACGAATCCGTTTCGATTCTGTCTTCTGTTTCCCCACAGCTCATGCCGTGCGTTCAGGTCCCCAGCAATGAGGAATTTGTTCTGTCGTCGAGTGAGCATAGCCAGATCTCGCTTCAATGATGCACACGTACCATCTCGAAGATTGGTTTGTTTGGGGCAGTACGCTGCAATGATGATGATGGGTCCCATCGTCGTTGTAATCTCAATTCCGATGGCTTCTATGAGTTGCAATTTAAAGGCTGACAGAAGCCTGTGCTGAATGGATCGTTTAATGGCAACGGCAACTCCCCCTCCTCTGGTAGTTGCCCTGTCGAGCCTGTGAATCCTGTAATTGGAAATAAAAATAGAAATTTCAGGTTTAAGATGAGTTTCAGTTAAAATAGCAATATCGGCATTCTTCTCTTGAAGAAAGTCGGACAATTCAGCAGTTTTGCTCCTGAGTGAGCAAGCATTCCAATTTACTATAATCAACTCATTATATTGCATATTCGATGATGAATTTGCCTAAGGCGTTGATTTGATCTAACCGCGTTCTGCAGTTTCGTAGTTTTGTTGTCATTGTTTCAAAAATGACGATCAGTTGTTCAGCAGAAAATAGATCACCAGAGTCATCCTTTGCTTGTGGCTGATTATTGCCCCATCCAGGAGGGATTTTTGAAGTCAGCACGTTTGGGACACGATTTGCTTGTAGATGGATGGTCGCCATCACAGTTCACACATTTTACAGAGATGTCATCTATGTCAGGCATTTTTTCCTTGCGATGTCCCTTCAGGCATTTTTTCCTTCTTCTGCAGTTCCTCTGCGACATCAACTGGCAGATCAGCATATTGGTTTTTACTCAGCAAACGGTCGTTTACCTGTACATCACTTGGCTTCAGACGCTTAGCATCCTTTGGATCCTTCTCGGATCTATGGCAGTTTTTACCCATAGCTTGGGTAGGTAGACAACTGCGAATAAAAAAATAAAACAAAATCGAAATTAGGCGTAGTAGGTTATTCGTCTATCCACATCGAGTGTAAGATGACGAATTCGATGTCCAGCCAGCGACTGGCACCATTAAGAAGGTGACAAGCGATTATAAATACACTCTCCTACTCAATGCTTGATCGGAGAAATAGGTATAAAGCGAGAGGACTAGTGTTTGATAGACAGAGAAGATGTTTGGATGTAAGGTGTCGGTCGGGTGACGGCCAGGATGTAGACCATGTTCGATGTACGTTGCTACTATGTCTGTTTCGAGTTTTGGAGTGGCTAAAACAAGATCAGAGTGGCGAAATGGTAGCGCGTATGCACGGAATGCATAAGAACGCAGGTTCGAGTCCTGTCTCTGAGCGTATCTTTTTCCAAAAATTCATCTTTTCTGTTAGTTTTTCTTTCACATGGCTTCTCTAATATATATTTCCGCTCAGTCATTGCAAAAACAGTATTTTAATAGTTAACACAAGGTCAATATCAAGAAAACAAGAACTCATAAAAAGGGAAAAAGAACATAACAAATTAAATATTAACAAAAATACTAACCATATGAATAACTCAAGCACTAATAATAATCCTTGCATCAACAGCAAGCCTGATCAACTCTCTGTTTATTCAACGGAAACTCCTAGCGAAGTAAGAAACTTATTGAAGATGAGATGTTTTTTCGAAAACAATCATATTATAATTGACACATATAAAGGAACACAGAAACAAAAACCGATGCATCGTGTAATTACAGAAGTAAGAGATATCATACAAACACTCGTGTTTGCAATCTCCATATATCAAGAAGAAATGAGGAAATTAAAAGTTAGCAGAGTAGCAATCTCCTGCAATGATAGAATATTTGAAATGGTATCCATGGAAATATTTAAAGGACTCGTCCTACAAACAGTGCTGGAAACTGCTGACATTTTTTTTGAATGTCGTGTGCTGGAAACTTTCATGTTGCCTACTATTCGGGCTGTCACACATGAATGTCGCACGAACCATACAGATGAAAGTCGCATGTGACAGTCATGAGCGAGCGCTTCATGAATGTAGCGGCGACAGTCTTACTCGTGTTGGACGATGAATGTAACGAAAGAATGATAGTCCTCAATAGAATCGGCTGCATTTTGTCTTCGGTACGAATTTCATTTCTGGCAATAAACATTCATGAAGAAATTCAAAACGGCGTCATTAGTGACGGGTTTCATATCCATACCGTTCCATGAAATGGTTGAATTTCAAATTGCTGCTGTGGAGGGGATCAAATACCGTAGCTTTTAACTTTGTTAAGGTGCGTAGGGTTGTCAACGAATGTAAAAAGGAATATTTTGAAAAAAAAAATTAAATAATAATTGAATAATAAAATGAAAAGGTTTGATGAGTGGATGTCAGCAAACAATGTTTGAAGCCGTTTCTAAATACAAGATGGTGGCTTCCGGCGTAATGATATTCGTTACAAACCATCACAATATGAATATTTTTCGAACAGATTCGATGAATGGATGTTAGAAAACGACGTTAGAAGCCGTTTCAAAATCCAAGATGGCGGCTTCCGGCATATCGATGTTCGTTACAAACCATCACAATATGAATATTTTTCGAACGGATTCGATGAATGGATGTTAGAAAACGACGTTAGAAGCCGTTTCAAAATCCAAGATGGCGGCTTCCGGCATATCGATGTTCGTTACAATTGATCCCAATATGGGTATTTTTCGAATGGATTTGATGAATGGATGTTAGAAAACGACGTTAGAAGCCGTTTCAAAATCCAAGATGGCGGCTTCCGGCATATCGATGTTCGTTACAATTGATCCCAATATGGGTATTTTTCGAATGGATTTGATGAATGGATGTTAGAAAACGACGTTAGAAGCCGTTTCAAAATCCAAGATGGCGGCTTCCGGCATATCGATGTTCGTTACAATTGATCCCAATATGGGTATTTTTCGAATGGATTTGATGAATGGATGTTAGAAAACGACGTTAGAAGCCGTTTCAAAATCCAAGATGGCGGCTTCCGGCATATCGATGTTCGTTACAATTGATCCCAATATGGGTATTTTTCGAATGGATTTGATGAATGGATGTTAGAAAACGACGTTAGAAGCCGTTTCAAAATTCAAGATGGCGGCTTCCGGCATATCGATGTTCGTTACAATTGATCACAATATTAGTAGCCGTTTCTAAATACAAGATGGCGACTTCCGGCATATCGATATTCGTTAGAAACCATTCCAATATGAGTATTTTTCTAGCGGATTCGATGAGTAGAATTATGAAAATGAGTAATTCCAACATCCTAGATGGTGGACAGAATGAGCGAATTTAGTTTTTGGTTATAAACTGTCATAAAGAAATTCATAAATTGTTTTCATCTCGATATTCTTCCAAATCTTATATTGCTGTTATGAAGGCGATCGAAAATCGTAGTTTTGTACTTTTTCGAAAGCAAACAATTTTTGAAGAAATAACATTGTAATAATATTTGAACTACAACGGAATTAAGGGATCGAAAATCATTAGATTTTGCTCATACCAACGAATATTCACAACCTTCCAAAAAAATTTAAACATGAATTGAATGGAAAAGAACGCCAATATTGATCTATGACTACGATATGACCAGTTTGTATTTCTGTTGGCTGCCAGTATTTTGGCACAAGCACACCAGCATAATTTAAACGCTTGCCAACTCGATTTGTTTACTTATGTAAGATTCGCCCTTCTTTGAAAAACAGCTGACATATCATGTCAATTGTATGTCATACATTCGTATGTTAGGTAGAACTCACAGCGCAACCCAAGCAAGGAGAGCTGCTTCGTACGTTCATTAGTTCCTGAACATGTCTGCCAGCTGATGAGTATGCTTCATGAGGTTAGCCTTTGATGAATGGTTCGCATATTGAAGATGCCTATGAGAAAACTAGATTGATAACTTTTAGTTCCAATGAATATTAACTGAAAAAACATTGCTTCTTGTGTTTGTAGGATATATACACAGTATATTCTTCCAAGAAAAAAATGGATCGTTTGAAAACGGACTCAAATGCAAAATTTATACTATAAAATGTCTGAAATATTTTTGAAATGTGATCAAATTTGGTCTTGGAGTACAAACGTTATGTTCAAAAATGATTTCTGCAAACCTACACTAAAAAGACACCGTAAATATTGCCTGTATGACCTTGCTTCGCATCTTGTAGCACGCCGTGAAGCGTGAAGTTCTTCATTCTCGTACAGTACTAACGAGAGCGAACCCTTCATTTCGTTGCATTGCCATGGATTGCTTAGTTCATGTGTTAATTGAGACTGAGAGCACAGGCAATTTACCAAACAAGGGAACTGGTCTGCTCAGTAGCATATACTCTCACGCATCCAGTTTCTCTCTAATATAGGACTCTCATTCAGTTATGTCAAGCAAAGTATTCTTAGCGGGTGTTATTTTGTTGCTTCGTTTGTTTGAGGATTCACAATACAAGCCCTGTATGCAGTGCTGTTATTTTCACGCGCGAATTTTACATTTTCTCATCTACTTGTATGTACGAGTTACGATGCGGACACGACTGGCAGCACCATGCTATCAAAAAAGTATGTCGCTAATGATTTGTTCGGAAAATATGAGAGCTGAATATCTTGATTATATGATGTCTTCTATTGCTGTTATAAAACACGTACACGCCAATCGGAAAGTAAATCGATTTCAATTGGTAATATTAAGAATACATCGCAACGCTCCAGGTAATGTTGCACGATACGATTGAATTTATTTTTGTTTTGATTTGTAGTAGAAAAACATCATACTTTTTCAAATGGACTTTTTATTGCTATAATCTAATTTCGATTTAAGAGCGAAATAAGAAAATTGTCGCATATTTTGATAAAGTCTAATAAGAAGACACTTGTCAACAGTCATACCAATAAAAAAAATTTCTTTTTTTCGGGTTTTTAGATGTATACTCTTCTATCTGTCCCAGCAAACTTCGACTTTGCTTAAAATTTATCTTTGGATTTCAAAAACAGAGTCGTTGCACGCAATAACATATCATTCCAAACTTATTACTTCTTAAAAATATTTTTGAATCAGCATTTGTCATATTACAAACAATAAGAAATCCTACTTGAATCGTTCTAAACAGGATGTGCATTTGTTGTGAAATTTATTGTTGTATTAATATATACTAATATTGCTGTATAATACTACTATCTGTATTCCTAATTTTTTATATTGTCTCCATTTATCGGAACAAATCATGAATTCCGTTAAAAAGTGCAAAATTTTCATTCTGTCGATATCTTGAATTTCTTTACCAGCATCACTCGCTAGCATTTAATTCAGAACGATCGAAAATTTTGATACTAGTGACAACCAGCAGTAGGCAAGCGATAACATCATGCTGGTGTGCTTGTGCCAAAAAACATCTTTTTGAAAAACCACAAAACTGCGGTTTTTGATCGCCTCCACAGCAGGAATATAAGATTTATAAGAGTATCAAAATGAAAACAATCACGAATACGTCGTTATTAATTTCTTTATGACAGTTTATAACGAAAATGGAATTTGCACCAAAAATATAATGCAACTTATTCTCATTCCCTCTATCTTGGATGTTGAAACGACTGTAAGTGCCGTTTTCAACTTCTACTCATTGAATCCTTTCGAATAATACTCATATTGTAATGGTTTGTAACGAACATCGATATGCCGGAAGCCGCCATCTTGTATTTTGAAACGGCTTCTAACGTCGTTTTCTAACATCCGTCCATCAAATCCGTTCGAAAAATACTCATATTGTGATGGTTTGTAACGAATATCAATACGCCGGAGGCCGCCATCTTGTATTTAAAAACAGCTTCTAACGTCGTTTTCTAACATCCATTCATCAAATCCATTCGAAAAATACTCATATTGTGATCGTTTGTAACGAATATCAATACGCCGGAAGCCGCCATCTTGAATTTTGAAACGGCTTCTAACGTCATTTTCTAACATCCACTCATTAAATCCGTTTGAAAAATACTCATATTGTGATGGTTTATAATGAACATCGATATGCCGGAAGCCGCCATCTTGTATTTAGAAACGGTTTCTAACGTCGTTTTCTAACATCCATTCATCAAATCCATTCGAAAAATACTCATATTGTGATCGTTTGTAACGAATATCAATACGCCGGAAGCCGCCATCTTGAATTTTGAAACGGCTTCTAACGTCGTTTTCTAACATCCACTCATTAAATCCGTTTGAAAAATACTCATATTGTGATGGTTTATAATTAACATCGATATGCCGGAAGCCGCCATCTTTGATTTTGAAACGGCTTCTAACGTCGTTTTCTAACATCCATTCATCAAATCCGTTCGAAAAATACTCATATTGTGATGGTTTGTAACGAATATCAATACGCCGGAGGCCGCCATCTTGTATTTAAAAACTGCTTCTAACGTCGTTTTCTAACATCCATTCATCAAATCCATTCGAAAAATACTCATATTGTGATCGTTTGTAACGAATATCAATACGCCGGAAGCCGCCATCTTGAATTTTGAAACGGCTTCTAACGTCATTTTCTAACATCCACTCATTAAATCCGTTTGAAAAATACTCATATTGTGATGGTTTATAATGAACATCGATATGCCGAAAGCCGCCATCTTGTATTTAGAAACGGTTTCTAACGTCGTTTTCTAACATCCATTCATCAAATCCATTCGAAAAATACTCATATTGTGATGGTTTATAACGAACATCGATATGCCGGAAGCCGCCATCTTGGAATTTGAAACGGTTTCTAACGTCGTTTTCTTACATCCACTTATCAAATCCTTTCGAAAAATACTCATATTGATATGGTTTGTTACAAATGTCGATATGAATATCCATTATATTATGTCGAATAATGTACATAAGATAAAAATTATGTGGAAAATCTGAAATATCGTCAACTTATTCTACGTAATGAATTTTAAATTACATAAACTTTTTTTGTTTCTTGATTTTGTTGACGTTGTTAATAATCGAGGATTATTACGAAAGAAATTTAAATTTTTTCTTGGTAAATTTCTTTAACTATTGACTTTACTTTTTATTGAAATAAATCTAGAAACTGTTCAAAAGTAGTAAATTTTTGCTGGTTGACAACTCTATGCCCTTTTAAAGTGCATGAATATAGTAAATTTTGTACTCTAAAGACTTACTTTTTATTTATTGCTATTTTACATTTTTTTTCAAAAATTGAAAATTTGCGCTAGTTGACAACCCTATGCATCTAGTAAATGTTTAAATGTTGTGATTTTCGATTAATATTCACTTCTTTTTCCATTTAATTCATGTTTTTTTTTAAATTGAGAATTTTCGTTGATTGACAACCCTAACTCGCGCTTTTTCATTGACATTGACGTTCTCCTTTTGCAATAATGGTATGAAATTTGACCATTTCATGGAACAGTATCGAGATGAAAACTATCACTAATGACGGCGTTTTGGATTTCTTCATGAATGTTTATTGCCAGAAGTGAAATTCGCACCGAAGACAAAATGCAGCCGATTCTATTGAGGACTATCATTCTTTCGTTACATTCATCGTCCAACACGAGTAAGACTGTCGCCGCTACATTCATGAAGCGCTCGCTCATGACTGTCACATGCGACTTTCATCTGTATGGTTCGTGCGACATTCATGTGTGACAGCCCGAATAGTAGGCAACATGAAAGTTTCCAGCACACGACATTCAAAGTAAACATCTACAGTTTTAGGTACCAACATAGGAATTTCACTTAAAACTGTCACGTGAAGGGACCGTTTCCAGCACTGCCTACAAACACTAAAAACATTACAAATCATTATCTACAAACCACCGAAGTTAATTAGTAACCTTCGCGAAATACAAGTAATATTAAAGAATCACCATAAATTACCTACAGGAGGACACATCGGACAAAACAGATTGTACCTCAAATTAGGAGAAATATATACATGGAAATTTATGAAAAGTTCAATTGCTAATTTCATCAAGGCCTGTGAAATTTGCAAAAAGAACAAAATCATTAAGCTTACTAAAGAAAAATTACAAATTACGAATACACCTAATAAACCATTTGAAATAGTGGCAATCGATACCGTAGGACCGTTGCCACAAACAACCCATAATACCCATACGCTGTAAGCATACAGTGTGAACTAACCAAATACGTTGTATACATACCCATACCTACCAAAGAAGCTAACGTTGTAGCTAAAGCTTTAGTAGAAAATTTTATTCTAACTTACGGTAAGTTTCTTGAGTTAAAAACCGACAGAGGAACCGAATATAAAAACGAGGTTCTAGAACAAATTTGCCAATTGTTAAAAATTAAACAAACATTTTCGACAGCTTATCATCCTCAGACAATTGGTTCTTTGGAAAGAAATCACAGATGCCTCAATAGGTCCATTTAAAGTTACACAACTTCAAGATTCAAATTGCGAAATACAAAGTTTACAATCAAAAGAAAAAACCATTGTTCACAAAAATAGACTCATTAAGACATGAAATACAAAATTGTAACATCAAACTTTTAGAATTAAGATTCAGCTACTGAGCTAAACCCCAGGTAAAACACAAAAAAAAAAGTTTTACTCAGCTTCTCTGAGAAAAACTGTCAAATTCGGTTATTTAAACTATAAGAAAACTATGTAATATACATTAAAATTGTTAGGGAGTTCGAACGCATAACAGTAACCTAATCCCATAAAGCACTATAGAATGATTTCCATTCGTTACATCATTCTTCCAAAAGAGGGATGATGTAATATGAGCATTCAACGCTAAATCTCCTCACACATTTCAGACCATAAATCTCCTCACACATTTCAGTCCATGTAATATAAATATTCAAGACTAAATCTTTCTCACATCCCAGACCACATGCACTTGACAAAATTTAGTAAAAACACCATTCCACGAAAACCTAGAAACCTACATAAAACAAATACATTACCTACATGAAGGCAACTAAAATATCAACACTTGCACCTCACGCTGACCAAAAGAAAGGAACGAAGTCGACATAAATTTCGACTGCAAAGAAACAAGGAAGCATCAAGTTACAAATGGTTATATCATCGTCAAACAACAAAGTAAACATGACCTACTGTGTCACTTCCCCTTCTCTTGTCACCACTCATGCCCACAATTGAATACCAACCGGCACGACCGAGAATAACAGTAACTCAAGAATGCACACTAACGACACTCACGAGAATAACCCAACCTGCTATCGCCCGCTCCTCTCCGTATCACACCCGCTCACTCTCATCAAAAAGCTTATTTCCCCTCTTACTCTTCAAGTATACAATGACCGACTCGATACAACTAGTCCCATTGGTTAAACCCGGCTTACACTGTGCTTTCTAACTCCTTCCCAAGATTCTCACCAATTGTAAAAACTAATTAGCTAGACTAGGAGAGGATAGGATATATAAGTTAACAACTGATACAAATAAAAGACATTCTTAATCGCAACTTAAAACAGAGTTGTTTGGTTTGTAAATTTCGAAAGTTGTAAAAGCCTTTATTTTGTAATCATTGCAATGAAAAGTTCTGCCCCAGCCGCCATTTTTTTTATTAGATATTGTTTCATACGGTTGCCATTTGCTCCAATCCATGGCGCATAACTTGTCACGTCAGTTTTAAAAACTACGACACCGACAAAATTGGATCGATTCATTTGTCGAATCTGAGAAAAAGGAATTTTTCAAAAGTGGTATCCGAGTCTTACCAGAAAGATGACAGAAAGTGGTACATAACGATGGACTATACTTTGAGAAACGGTACTGCAAAGATACTCTGACTAAAAATCATGAAACTTTGCAGAAAAAACGCTACTTATTTATTCCAACGCCTGATATTATAAATAGATTTATATAACGACATTTATATAGGTGTTTTATGTTATGTATGTTATAAATGTCCTGATTTTATTTATCATATAGCCGTTTATTTAAATTTTACTTGCACCGACTTCACTTACAAAAGTATAGCCCTTGTCTTTGTGATTTTTATTGTCGACCTCGCCAACAATTGAAAATAACCTTTAAAGTGCAGAGATGTGCAGAATCGCATAGTGGTTTTTGAAAAGTAGAGAAAAAATGCTATAAACTCAAATACTATTAAACAGTGGCAGCCCTTCCCTAAATATATAGAACTCTAATCGCAAAACATCATCATTGCGCCATATATTTTGTATGGGAGGATGAAAAGAAAGTTTGTAATACCCTATCTTTGAGAGGATATGAAGAGATTATTTCTTATTCAAAAACTTTTATACTTTAAACTGTAATCCTTCGCTTATCTGAGAATTCAAAAAATTAATATAATGCAGGAAAAAATAAATTTATTTTTTGGATTTCTGCCACTTTGGCATCACTGTGCGCCGATGCCCAACCGAGGCTCTTGGGGGAATGTGAATAGAAGCAATGCAAAAGCCTTTTTTGCCTTTCATTGTTACCTGACATGCAACTACATTAATGTCTGGTATCGTGGGGTTAGTTTTATAAAAGAAATAGCACTTTTTGATTCCCAAAAGTACTCCTCCATAGGGGGTTTCTCGATCCAAACGAATAGTATTAAAACTGTGGAAGTTGAAAGATATTTCAGAAGTTAACCAAGTTTCGCACAACGCAAATGTAACGTAATTCATGATATATAATAGATGTTTGAAGGAATCAATTTTTGGGATGATACTTCTGCAATTCCATTGTAAAACAGTCAACTGTTTTACAATGGAATTGCAGAAAATTTAATAAATCCAGCATTTGGTAGATTCTTTGACTGGTCTTTGACGTTGGACACGCAAATGAAGAACTTAATTAAAGCAAAAAAAGCGGTTACTGGCGTCGGTTTGTTGACGGATTAACAAAAGAAACATTCGGACGACAGTTGAAAACAATATTTTCGGAAATCTGCTATTCTATATTAGCAGATCAAACTAAATAAAACTCACTTTATTATTCGAAATTTCTCATTTTTTCTTCTACTACTTACAATTGTTTGTTTTCTCTACTTTCTTCTCTTCCCGTTGTATTCGTTTTGGTAATGTTGAACTACAATTTGGTAAATTGCTTTTTGTAACAATTATGCATTTTCATTTTAATCTATTTTCATTGTTTTCAACTTTTTTTTTTATTTCAATTATAGAGGCTTTAACATTAATGTCATTCACCTCTTCGGGCCAGAAAAAATCGTCAGATCAGCGAAAAAGAATCCACCGGAAGTTCCTTGCCATTTGGTTTCAGGAAAATTGAAGTGGTCGTCAAATGGTGAGATAACTAAGAACTCACAAGTACCTATCTCATGCCTCCCCGAGCGTCTATGGTGACATTTGATCAATAGAACGGCGTCGACTGGGTGCTATCGCCTTCTGCGTTAGTAGCAGAATGAGAGGGTGCGAAATGGCTTGTAGGTTGAAGCCCATCCTAAAGTGCAGTGTTTATCATAGTATATTACAACATATAATTCTGTTGTTTATTACATCATGTATTATTATGATTATTATTATTATTATTATTATTGTTATTATTATTATTATTATTGTTATAATTATTATAGTTATTATTATTATTATTATTATTATTATTATTATTATTATTATTATTATTATTATTATTATTAGAAGAGCGTAACTTACACTGCGACATTAACTGTTATATTGTATCATAGCATATTATTTCACATATTATCGTCTTACACTATTTTATGTTATTATATACTATGTTGTATGGTATTATACTGCATTGCATTATATCATATTATATTGTATTATATTATATTATATTTTATTATATTATATTGTATTCTATTATATTATGTTATATTGTATTGCATTATGTTGTATTATATTATATTATATTATATTATATTATATTATATTATATTATATTATATTATAGGCTTTATTATGAGTAGTACTACGTACCTCTGCGCAAAATATAAATTTGTTTTCCTTATAAGTTATCATTTTTAAAGTAAATTTTAACTAAATATCAAGGTCGTCACAAGGTGAGCTTGGTCCTCACTGGTTCCTGTTTCATGCCTACACGTGTATCTGTGGTGACAATTGGTCGATGGAATGCGTTAATGGCAGAATGAGAGGATGAGAAATGACATATAAATTGAAGTAATATAATATCATAGCATATCGCAACATATCATTTCATTCATTCTATTATTTATTATATAATTCATTGTACTATATTATGTTGTTTTTTTATTATTATTTTCATTATTATATTTATTGTTTCTATTATTAATTTGTCATCAATAATAATAACATATATTATTTTTATAGATGTGGATATTATTATTGTTATTAGAAGAGAAATATTCTACTTCCTGCAGTATTGCGAAGATAGAAGAGCATAACTGACACTCTACATTAACTGTTATTTTATATATTGATTTGTAATATATTATATTGTATGACATTGTATTATATTATATTAAATTAAAATATATTATACTATATTATGTTATATTATATTATTTTGTAGTATTTAAGTATTATTATTATTATTATTTTTATTACTATTATTATTATCAATCATATTATTATTAGTATTTCTATTGTTTCTATTAGTATTATTTTTATGATTATTATTATTATTATTATTACTATTGTTACCATTATTATAATCTTTATCATTATCAGCTACATTTTCATTTCCATACTACACATTTCACTTTACACATATATTATTAAATTGTATCATATTATATTACGTCATATTTTGTGGTATCATATAATATTACATTGTACTATATTATACTATATTATGGTACAATGTTTGGTATTGTTTTATATAGTATTGTAATGCATTTTTTTTAATACACAATTATAAGTGTATTATATTGCATTGTGATGTATTACATTTTTATATTTTATGCATAATAATATTTTATTATATTCAGTGTCGTATAGTGACCAAACTATATTATAATATATTATGGTATATTTTACTATATTATGTCACATAACATTATGATACTATTATATTCATCATAAAATATTATAGTAGACTATAATACACTGTACCATACGATTTTGCACCGTTTTATACTATATTGTGTTTTATTGTATTATACTGCCGGAAATTATATTAAAGTGTATTATGTTACATTATATAATACTATGCTCAAGTACATTGTAAGGGAAGAGGAATGGGAGTGCATCAGGGTATCTTACAAGTGAATGACTGGATGAAGGAGTGAAATGTCAACCCGATTCATAGGGGAAAGCTGTGTGTTTTCCCCAGAAGGTCTGAAATGAGTAAGACGCACCCTTCTAACAAACAAACCATCAGGCAGGTTCAAGCTGGTACAGCGAATTCTTTTATTATATGGCCGGATATTATTGCTGGAAGGCGCCGGGTCCTCAAAGCCCATTTTGGCCTTCTTAACAGCAATAATATGAAAATTATCTGATAATCAAATTCGGATCTACTGTAAGTCTACCTGCATCCACTGGTAATGCCTTGAACTGATGGTGGCCTCACACATACATACATACATACATTTGGTTTCAGGAAAATTGAAGTCTCCAACGATTAAAATTTCGTCGATAGAACGCGCGTGAGTTGAAAAAATTTCTTGAAGGGATTCTAAGTGAGCATTGATTAGAGCAAGATCGCGACATCGATCAGGTGGAAGATAGACTACGCAGAGGAAGTGTGAACTCGGCGAGCTTGACACAGATCCACAATTGCTCGACACGACAACCAGGCGTTGATTCGATCAAATGCGCTTCAAATCGTCTATGTACCGCAACGAGCACTCCGCCTTCGATAGGTTTGGGACTGTTAAGAGTACTGCGATCGGTTCAGAAAACTTCGTAACTGGCACCAAATCCCTGGACAGACAGCGTGTTTTTTCGGAGCCAAGTTTCGGTAAGAGCGATAATGTCAAAACAATCGTCTGAACTTGCTAACAAATACTCGTCGATACATGAGTTCATACCACCGACGTTTTGGTAGTAAATCTGCAGATTGGAGTTACTTGATCGGACTTGCGATGAAAGACTGGAAACGGGGATAGGATCAGTGCTAGAACCATTCAATGCAGATGAGTACTTGCCATTTGTGGTGGTTTGGAAGACCCCCTTTTCGTTTCCGCACACAGGACCGGGACGGCTGACGATCGCTGGCTGCAGTGGCTATACTGTGGAGAACGTATCGGGCTTCCATGATGCTAACTATGTTGCGTCCCAGTTCAACCTCTGACGAAATATTACGCGCATCAATGGTGCTGGGCAGCAATAGGTTTCCAACGAGGGACAGACATCTACAAGCGCGAACAAGATCAAGACTTGGATGCAAAGAGAAATACTTGCCGTGGAGAAATGTTTGGAAGACTCCTTCATCACACCCACACACAGGACCAGGACGGCTGGAGAACGCTGGCTGCAATGGCTCAACTGTGGTGAGGGGTTCATATATTTGGCGAGATATTTGCTGGCTATTTTTTGTTATTTCGGCTTTCAGCTCAGCACCTTATTGACTCAGTTTTTTCAGCAATAGCTGAGACAGCACACCCAATGGAGGAAACTGTCTCGCCAATACGAGCAAGTTTTATCAATTTACAACATTCGTCACAAATCCAGAGCGAATTGGGATTTTCGTCAATTACTTTCAAAAACGGCTTGTTCAGTTTTGCGCACTTCATGTGGACTACATGATTGCAAAAACCCAAACACCCTATGAATCATCATCTGATTTAACGGCACTAGCCATCGTGCACAAGACTCACAATGCTGACACTGAGGTTCAGATAACGCTTCGAACGGGAAAAATAGAGTGAGTAGTAGGATTTCTATATAAAACGAAATCTTCGGTAGCCGGCACTATCACTCCAAACAAATCACAAACAGCGACCAAATGGATCGAAAAAACACTTCGAAGTCCTCCGCCTCGACACGTAACGAAACACAATCCAGATCTCGTCAAAATCATGAATAACGCAGTGGGCAAAACACTCAAAAAAAACTCCGAAATATTCAGAAAAACCATCAGAGCGAACAAACACACAACAATGGCGGTAAGTTGTTTTGATACACTGGTGATGAAATCGCAGATAATTCGACTTGATGATTCTCATCCTACGTTACAATATACAATATTTCAAAACCCTGGTCTGGAGCATTAACAGCTGTTTTCATAGATACAACTTATACAAAGGTTATATGCACATAGTTAGAATAAGCGGAAATAGTAAAATGATTCTATCGCAATTATCCGCTTCCCGTATAGAATCGTATAGAGAATCCCACAGCAGCGTGCTAACCCGTGATGCTCAGACAGGTCGTCGAGAGAAACTCGCTTTCGCACTGGTGTCCATGCTATCTTATATGAACCATGACGATGTTTTGTTGTTGAGATAATATCCGTCTCTCTTTGATAATTTTCCCACCGAACTGAGATTTTCACTGTCACTTCCGGAAGGAGCAAAGAAAGCTCTGTACAAAATGAAGTTGCAAGCATAGATTGTCCGTTTCACAACAATTACTTCTCTATTTTTTTATTTCTTCATACCATTCGGCAACATCACCAGCATTGCCACGGAAAGCCGCTCCAGTCGATGATTAACATGCGGGCCACCCGCAAGGTCTTCGCAGCCTGGGGCTGTTTTCCGCGGACCCACTGAAGGATGCAGCAATTTTTGATACATTTTCACGTCACCTGGCTGATTCCAAGAACGGAGGACCACTCCTGTCGATAACTAGCACGCGGGCCACCGGCCGGGTCTTTGACTCGGGGGTGTCTTCCGTGCACCCATACGGACAAGCATACGGTCACTACCATTGAGTAGCAACGTCACCAGTAAAACATGAGAGGCCAGCACCTACACAATCCTTATTATTACAAAATGCCTTTGGCATCATAGAGCTAACGCATTGTGCCTTAATAAATATATTTTATGAAAAAAAAATCATATGTATACCAAAAAAATAATAAAATCATTCATGTGCACTCGGAAGAATTCGGTTACGTGTAACCAAAACACCTGAATGACTTGAAAAAGGCTCTATGCTTTTCTTATATGCACATGTTATAATGAATATTTCCTATTTATACATCGAAAATCCTGGAAAGTATTTGAATCCTCAATTAGCGGACCTAATGCAATGATCCCTTTTGGACATGGGATATCTGTTCAAAGTTTAAATTAAAAAATATTTTTAAAAACTAAACAGAGGCGATTTGAGCCTATATCAGAAACCTGGCATTTATATCTAAAAAACGGGAAAACCGGGAAATTGAAATCGGCAATTCACTTGCCACCCTGATAGCGGTTTCCCAACTGGCTAAGAATAATGCTACGGGCCACTTGTACCGGGTGTATAAGTCCACCAAACAGGTAATACCGCTGACAGACATGTGATTTCCGTACAATGATTTCTGTACAACGCTGTACGCGTACAACGATGAGGTGACAGACATGTTTTGCGCACAGAATGAATATACGCGTACGCGTACAACGATGAGGTGACAGACATGTTTTGCGCACAGAATGAATATACAGTGAAAAGAAACAACTCAAAGTTATGCTTATGACAGACATGTGATATCGGAATCACTGTACACCGTGAAATCACATGTCTGTCACCCTAAATCACGGTGGTATCACGCGAGCATCATGATACAACGGTGATTTCCGTACTACGGTCATTTATCGTTGTACTGTGCAAAATCACATCACTGTTTACTGCTACCAGCGCCATTGAGCGATGGTGAACTCACGAAACAATATTTCCTTCTTCATAGTATCAAATAATAAACAACCTTTGTTTTATTTTGAAAAAAAAAATCTCTGTAAAATGCTAACCAGTAGCATAAAGTTTTTAAATACAAATAAGGAAAACAATATATTCATATTTGTACATATAATCAGCACTATTGAGTTATTGTTTTCTATTCAATAACATGTAAATTTATTGTTGAAAAGGATTTAGAACACATAAAGATTCATATTTTGAATGCACATGTGGTAATAATAAACGATAAATATACACAACATCAATAAACCAATTGTGTAGTCACAACTTTAAACTCCTCAAATCCTAATAAAACCATTATGAGATTATATTCCAACCTAGTAGACCATTTTTCATGCGTTATGAAGTAAAACGAAGCATCAAACCTATGTCAAATCTATTTCGGAATGATTTCAAATTCAAGAAGGTTTTGAAATCAGCTTTATGATAAACGTAATCCTTTTTATAAAAATTTCGTAATGAATAAAATGTTTCGTTGAAAGCATTGTTTTTAATATGTGTGTGCCATGCCGTTTTTATTGGTTACATAATAATAATATCTTAATTTATTTACTATTTTGAGGCTCAATGTTAAAAGTTTATGCGATCTTATTTTTATTGTGAATATACAGGTAAAAAAGGAATTATTACTGAACAACTAGAAATTTTTGCGGATTGTGCAAAAGGCGGCATGATTTACAAACAAAATTCGGTGATTAATCACCTTTTCGGTACAAATCAGCTCCGCTGCATTAAAAATAGTGCTAGTGTTCCGAAAAATAGTTCTGAAAGCCTATCATACTTCCTCCATTTTCTATTTTTATTTGGTTTTACGGTAGAACATCAAATTTGTGGACATCAAATTTTCCCTAAGGGGCTGTCCATAAAAGACGTCACGCCACATTGGGGAGGGGGGTGTTTCATAAAACGTGACCTTTTATGACAGGGGGGAGGTTTTTGGAATGTGACGTAGAATATTTTCTCAGCGCATTTTTGAAATACCTAATTATATTACTGCTTTGCCCTATCTCCTGAAAAAATCTCCACAATAAACGTTTACATTCTATAGGGAAATGTGTATTTGTTGTTGTAAAAGCTTCTTCTTGTAAATTCGGAAATGAATGATGCAGGAAATCATTTCTGTTGTGATCAGCAAAAGTGCACGGAGGAGCGAGTAAATTAGCAAAATAATAAATTTTGCCTAATATGAGTAAAAAAGAAAAAGATGCCTTCAAACGGTTTAACTTAAGTTATACACTGACAATTTTTTCAGTAATTTGATTTTCTAGCATTGATAATAGTATATCATAAGAATATCTCTTATCTGATTCTGATGCAGTTTATTCAATTGTACTCCATTTGAAAAAGGGCGGGAGATCAACGATTTCAGACGTAGATCATGTCATGTCTTATCTTGATCATATGTGATTTTCCTCCACTAACATCAAAGCTTATCGAATCATCCAATGATTGAACTTACATAAATCAAGAACCATTTTAGCTCAAAATCACTACCCATTGTGTGGCGGAAGATCAATACCGATATTGATCGATGTGATTTAAAATTCACTGATCAACTGATCATGAAAAGATTCTCCGGCAGTGATTTTGTTTTGATGAGATTTTGGTCTTTTTTTTCTCAGCCCTGTATGCTACACTAAGGAAATGTTATTCTATACCTAAATCAATAATATATCTATGTACTAGAGATGGTCGGGTGTCGGGTATTTTACCCGAAACCCGACGGGTTTTTGGTCGGGTACGGGTAAAAATTTTTATTTTCGATCGGGTACGGGTCGGGTACGGGTAAAAAGTTTTACTGCTCACTCGGGTACGGGTAAAAAAATTTACTGCTCACTCGGGTACGGGTAAATTTTTTTTTCTGATCGATTACCCGACCATTTGTACTTCACATAAATATGTTTACACGTTGACGAGAATTTTTTATTGCAAAACAGTTCTTCCGAAAAATAAACAATTTGATTCAAGGGGTTTTGACATTTGCGCCTAGGAACAGACCTGACAACTGGCATCTTTTTCCAGAAAAAAAACATGTCTTCTCTTCATTTAAAAAAACGATCAATCATAGTTACTTGAAAAGTTATGTGAATATTTCCCACCCTACTTTGTTTATAACATATTTAATAAGACACACTGCCTTAGCTCTAAGATGTTGCGGTCGGAATCTACTTTTCACGTAGGTTTTAATGGACTGCCATTTTAAAGCTGTTTAATGCACAACCCAGTAAAAATTATATGATTCATATATAAAATGTAGTGTACACGCTTAGAAAAAGTTACTCAAAGTTTGAGTACTAGTTACTCATTTTCAAATGATACATGGAAACGTCAAAAATTGAGTAGTTATCATCAATGATATTGAGTAACTCCTACTCTAAATTTGAGTTTAACGCAATAACTCGTTTTTTTTGTTACTATTCGCAAGATCAGTCTAAAAGTTGTAATAACCATTTGTAGCAACAGGTTGTATATTTTGTTAGTGAGATCGCGTATTTCGAGGGTGAGTCACTCAACACAAACGGTGTTGTGTCTGCAAGAACCGGAATGATAAACTCCGTGTTGTGCTTTAGAATGAAACCGAATATGCTCAAATGTCATTTATGAGGAATAAGTGTATGATTGGTGCCTGAGCAAATTTGCTTTCACCACTTGATATAGTATTGAGTTCAATTACCTAATATTTTAATACAATACACTCAGAAAATGAGCAATGTTTTGCAAATTTGGTATATGTGAAATAAAATTTCACTCAAAATTTGAGTGATAGTTACTCTATTTTTGGTACATGTACAAATTAAGTATTACTCATTAAATGAGTAGATTTTACCCAAATATCGTTTCCAGTGGAAGAACTCAAATTTGAGTAACTTCGGAGTTACTCTAAATTAGAGTTGTTCCACTTTTTCTGTAGATGAGTGAGATCTTACTCATTTTTGAGTAACTATTTTTAAGCGTGTAGTACTCATATCACATTCAGATACCAGAAAACTTTTATATTAAATATTGGTTGGAGATTTTCAAAATTTTCTTATAAATCATTAGGATTCTAACCATAAAAACATGAACATTTATTTCAGAAAATCTGCATAGAAGTTCTTCCTATTCTTCATTTCTGGGTGGTGTCACCTCACTTGAAATGACACCGATTGATGGCACAGCAAGTTGGGCTATATTGCCAGTTAATTTTCATTTCTTTTCACTGGACTACAAGTGAAAATCTCGATGCGTGACAACGTGGAGTCGCAAAAGTACTCGTTGAGGGTTCCACTGGAGGTGGCATAGAAGTTCAATGGCTGTAAAAACCACCAGCAACCGTTAATATCGTGGGTGTGGGTTTGTGAGGCTTACGTGTAACCAAAACACCTGAATGACTTGAAAAAGGCTCTATGCTTTTCTTATATGCACATGTTATAATGAATATTTCCTATTTATACATCGAAAATCCTGGAAAGTATTTGAATTCTCAATTAGCGGACCTAATACAATGATCCCTTTTGGACATGGGATATCTGTTCAAAGTTTAAATTAAAAAATATTTTTAAAAACTAAACAGAGGCGATTTGAGTCTATATCAGAAACCTGGCATTTATATCTAAAAAACGGGAAAACCGGGAAATTGAAATCGGCAATTCACTTGCCACCCTGATAGCGGTTTCCCAACTGGCTAAGAATAATGCTACGGGCCACTTGTACCGGTTGTATAAGTCCACCAAACAGGTAATACCGCTGACAGACATGTGATTTCCGTACAATGATTTCTGTACAACGCTGTACGCGTACAACGATGAGGTGACAGACATGTTTTGCGCACAGAATGAATATACAGTGAAAAGAAACAACTCAAAGTTATGCTTATGACAGACATGTGATATCGGAATCACTGTACACCGTGAAATCACATGTCTGTCACCCTAAATCACGGTGGTATCACGCGAGCATCATGATACAACGGTGATTTCCGTACTACGGTCATTTATCGTTGTACTGTGCAAAATCACATCACTGTTTACTGCTACCAGCGCCATTGACGAGCGATGGTGAACTCACGAAACAATATTTCCTTCTTCATAGTATCAAATAATAAACAACCTTTGTTTTATTTTGAAAAAAAAAATCTCTGTAAAATGCTAACCAGTAGCATAAAGTTTTTAAATACAAATAAGGAAAACAATATATTCATATTTGTACATATAATCAGCACTATTGAGTTATTGTTTTCTATTCAATAACATGTAAATTTATTGTTGAAAAGGATTTAGAACACATAAAGATTCATATTTTGAATGCACATGTGGTAATAATAAACGATAAATATACACAACATCAATAAACCAATTGTGTAGTCACAACTTTAAACTCCTCAAATCCTAATAAAACCATTATGAGATTATATTCCAACCTAGTAGACCATTTTTCATGCGTTATGAAGTAAAACGAAGCATCAAACCTATGTCAAATCTATTTCGGAATGATTTCAAATTCAAGAAGGTTTTGAAATCAGCTTTATGATAAACGTAATCCTTTTTATAAAAATTTCGTAATGAATAAAATGTTTCGTTGAAAGCATTGTTTTTAATATGTGTGTGCCATGCCGTTTTTATTGGTTACATAATAATAATATCTTAATTTATTTACTATTTTGAGGCTCAATGTTAAAAGTTTATGCGATCTTATTTTTATTGTGAATATACAGGTAAAAAAGGAATTATTACTGAACAACTAGAAATTTTTGCGGATTGTGCAAAAGGCGGCATGATTTACAAACAAAATTCGGTGATTAATCACCTTTTCGGTACAAATCAGCTCCGCTGCATTAAAAATAGTGCTAGTGTTCCGAAAAATAGTTCTGAAAGCCTATCATACTTCCTCCATTTTCTATTTTTATTTGGTTTTACGGTAGAACATCAAATTTGTGGACATCAAATTTTCCCTAAGGGGCTGTCCATAAAAGACGTCACGCCACATTGGGGAGGGGGGTGTTTCATAAAACGTGACCTTTTATGACAGGGGGGAGGTTTTTGGAATGTGACGTCCAATATTTTCGCAGCGCATTTTTGAAATACCTAATTATATTACTGCTTTGCCCTATCTCCTGAAAAAATCTCCACAATAAACGTTTACATTCTATAGGGAAATGTGTATTTGTTGTTGTAAAAGCTTCTTCTTGTAAATTCGGAAATGAATGATGCAGGAAATCATTTCTGTTGTGATCAGCAAAAGTGCACGGAGGAGCGAGTAAATTAGCAAAATTAATAAATTTTGCCTAATATGAGTAAAAAAGAAAAAGATGCCTTCAAACGGTTTAACTTAAGTTATACACTGACAATTTTTTCAGTAATTTGATTTTCTAGCATTGATAATAGTATATCATAAGAATATCTCTTATCTGATTCTGATGCAGTTTATTCAATTGTACTCCATTTGAAAAAGGGCGGGAGATCAACGATTTCAGACGTAGATCATGTCATGTCTTATCTTGATCATATGTGATTTTCCTCCACTAACATCAAAGCTTATCGAATCATCCAATGATTGAACTTACATAAATCAAGAACCATTTTAGCTCAAAATCACTACCCATTGTGTGGCGGAAGATCAATACCGATATTGATCGATGTGATTTAAAATTCACTGATCAACTGATCATGAAAAGATTCTCCGGCAGTGATTTTGTTTTGATGAGATTTTGGTCTTTTTTTCTCAGCCCTGTATGCTACACTAAGGAAATGTTATTCTTTACCTAAATCAATAATATATCTATGTACTAGAGATGGTCGGGTGTCGGGTATTTTACCCGAAACCCGACGGGTTTTTGGTCGGGTACGGGTAAAAATTTTTATTTTCGATCGGGTACGGGTCGGGTACGGGTAAAAAGTTTTACTGCTCACTCGGGTACGGGTAAAAAAATTTACTGCTCACTCGGGTACGGGTAAATTTTTTTTTCTGATCGATTACCCGACCATTTGTACTTCACATAAATATGTTTACACGTTGACGAGAATTTTTTATTGCAAAACAGTTCTTCCGAAAAATAAACAATTTGATTCAAGGGGTTTTGACATTTGCGCCTAGGAACAGACCTGACAACTGGCATCTTTTTCCAGAAAAAAAACATGTCTTCTCTTCATTTAAAAAAACGATCAATCATAGTTACTTGAAAAGTTATGTGAATATTTCCCACCCTACTTTGTTTATAACATATTTAATAAGACACACTGCCTTAGCTCTAAGATGTTGCGGTCGGAATCTACTTTTCACGTAGGTTTTAATGGACTGCCATTTTAAAGCTGTTTAATGCACAACCCAGTAAAAATTATATGATTCATATATAAAATGTAGTGTACACGCTTAGAAAAAGTTACTCAAAGTTTGAGTACTAGTTACTCATTTTCAAATGATACATGGAAACGTCAAAAATTGAGTAGTTATCATCAATGATATTGAGTAACTCCTACTCTAAATTTGAGTTTAACGCAATAACTCGTTTTTTTTGTTACTATTCGCAAGATCAGTCTAAAAGTTGTAATAACCATTTGTAGCAACAGGTTGTATATTTTGTTAGTGAGATCGCGTATTTCGAGGGTGAGTCACTCAACACAAACGGTGTTGTGTCTGCAAGAACCGGAATGATAAACTCCGTGTTGTGCTTTAGAATGAAACCGAATATGCTCAAATGTCATTTATGAGGAATAAGTGTATGATTGGTGCCTGAGCAAATTTGCTTTCACCACTTGATATAGTATTGAGTTCAATTACCTAATATTTTAATACAATACACTCAGAAAATGAGCAATGTTTTGCAAATTTGGTATATGTGAAATAAAATTTCACTCAAAATTTGAGTGATAGTTACTCTATTTTTGGTACAAATAAAGTATTACTCAGTAAATGAGTAGATTTTACCCAAATATCGTTTCCAGTGGAAGAACTCAAATTTGAGTAACTTCGGAGTTACTCTAAATTAGAGTTGTTCCACTTTTTCTGTAGATGAGTGAGATCTTACTCATTTTTGAGTAACTATTTTTAAGCGTGTAGTACTCATATCACATTCAGATACCAGAAAACTTTTATATTAAATATTGGTTGGAGATTTTCAAAATTTTCTTATAAATCATTAGGATTCTAACCATAAAAACATGAACATTTATTTCAGAAAATCTGCATAGAAGTTCTTCCTATTCTTCATTTCTGGGTGGTGTCACCTCACTTGAAATGACACCGATTGATGGCACAGCAAGTTGGGCTATATTGCCAGTTAATTTTCATTTCTTTTCACTGGACTACAAGTGAAAATCTCGATGCGTGACAACGTGGAGTCGCAAAAGTACTCGTTGAGGGTTCCACTGGAGGTGGCATAGAAGTTCAATGGCTGTAAAAACCACCAGCAACCGTTAATATCGTGGGTGTGGGTTTGTGAGGCTTACAAAACGGGCATAGTTGACAGATTAATTTAAATCAAAATCAAAATTCATTTTGCTTTGTAGTAAAAAATTGCAACCAAAAAAAATTTCCTACGAATGTTCAAACTACTTACACTTGAAGGACTCACTGTTCACCATGTTCAAAATTGAATTTTTCACACCGGGAATACACGTACATTATTTGATGTTTGGTCAATTCACGTAAACGAACTGATAACACACTATTCATTTTTGGGGATGTTAGCATAACATTCTTTTTAGTCACGTATAATATTCAATTTGACATTTGGAACCATTTTACGTGATTTTTCAAGTGATTCGAATGTGAATTTTTATTTGTGTGTCAAGATAATGAGCACGCTTACTTGTGGTTCTAAAGAATTGGATCAAAAGTCGCACTGTTTCGTAAAAACCATACCTACCCAAAATTGAATACAACGGGTATTACGACATATTGGGTAAATATGCTTCTCGAAAAATTTGAGTAGATATTACTCCCTTTTGTTGACATTTGTAAATGAGTATAAAGTACCAAAGACATTGGAAATCTATAGGGTCCGCCATCTAAAATTTATTTTTGAACTAGCGGTTATTTTGACATTGGTAACCTAAATGTCACTTCTGATTTTACAGAAACTTAGTTGTATCTTTTATATATCTATAAAACTTTAAAAGGGTTTTCGGATCACTAATAAACACGCGTACAAGTTTAGAGATACAAAATACGAATGAGCCTGCTCATCGTTGTCGAACGCTTTATTCGCACGAATCGAACGCGTTCTCAATTTAGCATTGAGAAAGAGTTCCTTCTCTCAGTCTGGTATGCACCATTTAATTGGTCATTTCAACTTCTTTACCCTTTCAGATTTTGAGTATGATTCCTTTCAAAGATAAACTTCGACATTTAATTACATAAAATGGTATAAATTCTCATAAGTTTTCAAGCAGTTATAAGCTTTATAGTTATTCGTAATTCACTTAATAATTTTACAAATTCATGAATCTTTAAAATTCGATTTTGCTTTTGCAATGAATTGATATTTCTATTCTCGAGCATTAATACACTATCATTTAAATCATTAATTTATTTTCTGTAAACTTTTTTTTTCTTCTTGCTCAACCTATCTGATCTTCTCGGTCTCGTTTTTATTTTAAGTTTGCATCACTTTCAGGATTAAAATTTTCACTCGCAAATCCCCTAAAGGTTTCCCCGCCAATGGTCGAGAATCCTCGAAAACCGTTCCCCGTACCAAAATTGCTATCGTCGTGTCTTGGTATTTTGCTACTTATGACTTCATCGTTGTCTATTACGGAAGGAGCCCTCGCTCCTTTTTCGCATGCATTTGAATTACTGTTCTTGTTCATATTTTCTGTAACAATGGGTAGGAGAATCTTCCCCCGAATTCGATGTTTTATTTCATTTGGTGCGTGCAGTTGACTGCGATGCGCCATCAGGGTAGCGTTTCCAATTGGCACCTGGAATGTGTTCAAGGAAAATCGTTTCAAAAATGTTGCTTTCAATCATCTAGAAAAATCGTTGGATTTATGATTTTTATAATAAACAATATCACCTACTACTAGCTTATCAATATTGTCTTGTTTTATTGGTTTAACTAATGTTTCATTTGAATCCTCATTGAAACTCTTCGGTGCAGGGCTAAAAATTGTTTGAAGTTTAGTTTGGGGTTGATCAACTCTATCAATACTTTTGGTCTGTATTTAAATATTCTTTCAGATGGAAATTTCCCATCAGAAGCTAAACAAGTGTTCTCTATCCACTTGGAATAACTATCAACAACTAACAAAAAAGTTTTTCGCTCAAAATAAAAGAAATCTGCATGAACTCTACTGAAAGGCATTGTACAGGGTGATTTTTTAAGAGCTTGAGAACTTTTTTAAACAATAAAACGCATAAAATTTGCAAAATCTCATCGGTTCTTTATTTTAAACGTTAGATTGGTACATGACATTTACTTTTTGAAGATAATTTCATTTAAATGTTGACCGCGGCTGCGTCTTAGGTGGTCCATTCGGAAAATCCGCTTTTTTATCGACAAATTTTGTTCAGCGATGAGGCTCATTTCTGGTTGAATGGCTACGTAAATAAGCAAAATTGCCGCATTTGGAGTGAAGAGCAACCAGAAGCCGTTCAAGAACTGCCCATGCATCCCGAAAAATGCACTGTTTGGTGTGGTTTGTACGCTGGTGGAATCATTGGACCGTATTTTTTCAAAGATGCTGTTGGACGCAACGTTACAGTGAATGGCGATCGCTATCGTTCGATGCTAACAAACTTTTTGTTGCCAAAAATGGAAGAACTGAACTTGGTTGACATGTGGTTTCAACAAGATGGCGCTACATGCCACACAGCTCGCGATTCTATGGCCATTTTGAGGGAAAACTTCGGAGAACAATTCATCTCAAGAAATGGACCGGTAAGTTGGCCACCAAGATCATGCGATTTGACGCCTATTTTTTGTGGGGCTACGTCAAGTCTAAAGTCTACAGAAATAAGCCAGTAACTATTCCAGCTTTGGAAGACAACATTTCCGAAGAAATTCGGGCTATTCCGGCCGAAATGCTCGAAAAAGTTGCCCAAAATTGGACTTTCCGAATGGACCACCTAAGACGCAGCCGCGGTCAACATTTAAATGAAATTATCTTCAAAAAGTAAATGTCATGTACCAATCTAACGTTTAAAATAAAGAACCGATGAGATTTTGCAAATTTTATGCGTTTTATTGTTTAAAAAAGTTCTCAAGCTCTTAAAAAATCACCCTATAGTAGGAGTCCAAGAAGAGCTGATTTTGGGTTTAGATACAATAGCCATTCTATTACATGGTTCACATGAGCCTACAAAAATTTCAATGTCTTTATTTATACCGAACCGGTAAACAGAGCGACGCGCAAATTGCTTCATTTTAACGATACCTGAATGATTCGCATGTAATAATTTTAGAATTGCGTACTGCATTGATTGTGGAATAAGTACTCTGTCCTGAAACAATAAACAACCAATATAGAATTCTAAATCTTGTTGGCTTGCATAGACGTTTTTGAGTTGTTTATCTACACGTTTTGGCCAGCCATTAATCAAATAACTCTTGATCTTTTGTAAAAATGTGTCTTTTTCTGTCTCAAGTGCCACACGTGTAAAATCAATCGAGAATTCATCGCTAAAATTAATATTTTTTATAAATTCCATATCTAAATCAATTGGAACCGTTTGTGTTATAGGAAAACGAGAACAAAAGTCCGCATTACCCATGTTAGCGGCCGGTCTGTATCTAATTTCAAAATTATAAATAGACAATTCTAAAACATAGCGTTGCAACCTTGTTACAAAGATTGAATTTTTGCCAGTTTTACCAAAAATGCTCACTAAGGGTTTATGGTCGGTATAAACAATGAATTGATGTCCATATAAATATTTATGGAATTTCTTGATGGTACAGACTAAAGCTAAAGCTTCCAGATGTAGAATAGGGTACTGCTTTTGAGCTGTGTTAAGCGAAAATGATGTGAATGAAATGGGTTTTTCTGCTCCTTCCACTATATGCGATATCACTCCCCCTAAACCGTAATTACAGGCGTCGCTAACCACAACGATGGGTTTGTATGGATCATAAAACTCTAAAATATTTGCATTGATCAACTCAGTTTTACTGTTTTCGAAGACTCTGTTGCATTTATCATCCCATACAAATTGTGTTTCTTTTTTTAACAATTCGTATAGCCAGTATAATTTGCTGGACAAATTTGGAATAAATTTCCCATAGTAATTGATAAGCCCTAAAAACGATTTCAATTCTGAAACATTTTTGGGAACCTGACGTATTGTTGCTATTTTATCTGGAGATGGCAGTATGCCTTTGTCTGAAATAATATGACCCAAATATGGTAGAGATGAAACGAAGAATTTGCATTTGTTCCAGTTCACCTTGATATTCACTTTTTCTAATCTATCTAATACTTGAAAAAGTTTTTCTTTACATTCATTCACATTACGTCCTGCGACTAACACATCTAAATAGCATGAAACATTTTCCAAACCCACTAAAACTTGGTCCATCACTTGCTGGAAAATTGCAGCGCTAGATGAGGCCCCCTGGGGTAATCGGTTGTAAGTATAGAGACCTTTTATCGTATTTATCATCATATATTTACGAGATTTCTCTGGCAAGGATAGTTGAGTATACGCTCCTTCCAAATCGAGGGCGCAGAAAACTGTACAGCCCGATAACCCCGCAAAAATATCTTGCGCGACAGGCAAGGGGTAAGTGTTTGGAATTATTATCTTATTGATTGTTACCTTGCAATCAATCACCAATCTAATCTCCTGATTTTTTTTATCACCGCTATAACAGGTGAGGCTCATTCACTTGTTTTAATTGGTGTGATTATGCCTTCATACTCTAATTTGTTCAAATGTTGGAGAACTTTTTCTCGCAATCTATATGGAACATCATAATTTTTTTTTAAATTGGAGTTTCGTCTTTAAGCACTAGATCGGC
Source organism: Malaya genurostris (assembly GCF_030247185.1). Classification (NCBI taxonomy): domain Eukaryota; kingdom Metazoa; phylum Arthropoda; class Insecta; order Diptera; family Culicidae; genus Malaya; species Malaya genurostris. Next base: position 153,204,763 of record NC_080572.1, read on the forward strand.
CTCAAAACCAATTATTGGCGAGGATAAATTGTCATTAAATACGTTTACATATTTTTGCTTGATATCACTTAAAAGTTCGTCGTTATATATTGAAACACTTAAATTATTGATCGAATTAAAACCAGTAAAATACTGACTCCAGTCCGGATAAAACACATCAATCCATTTTTTGCCCATGAGTGGAATAAAATTTGAATCATAATCTAACACAACCAAACTCAAAACTTTTTCTATTCCTTTGAATAGCACATGCACTTTAACCTTTCCTAAAACATTCAGTCGGGAACCATTTACAACAACTAATCTCTTTTTGCAATTCACCAGCGACAAATTAAATAACCTGCAGAACATAGTTTTTCCCATTACTGTTACCGAGGAACCACAGTCAATTTCCATTTTAATATATTTTCCCTCTATTTGTAATTTTAGATATAAAGGTTCACTTTTTTTATTTATAGAATGTATCTGCATGCACTCAAATTCACCTGAGTCATTTTCGCTGGATGCATCCCTTTTCTGCATTGCCAGTTTGTTGAACATGTTCGTTACTTTGTCATCGCCAAAACTGACGTCCTTCAATTCATCTACAAATTTAACTGAATTACGCTTAATATTTTTCCGTTTAAAACAAGTACGAGTAATATGGCCCTTTATGCCGCAAAAATCGCATATCAAGTTTGCATAACGATTTCTGTGCGATTTTTGTGTGTGATAAGCGCGGTTGAAACTTTCACTTCTGCTTCTACTTCGGAACCTTTTGTTTTCATTATTTTTCCACTGTTCATACTGCTCCTTCCTTCCGAGCCTGGATTTTATTGGACCTTTTATTGATGCAATTTGATAATTATTATCACTGATCATTCGTGATCTGTTTCCCGCTAACTCATAAGTGACGATCAGTTTTTCCGCGGTAGCTAAAGTTAAGTTTTCTTCGTTTAATAATTTTTGTTGTAGTACTTTATCGCTTACACCCATAATAAGTTTGTCTCTAATTGCGATATCTCTGAATTCCCCAAAATTGCAGAACTCAGCCTGCAATTTGATCGCTAAAACGAAATCTTCGGTTTTCTCTCCAGCTTTTTGAATTCTGTTGTAAAATTTGTATCGTTGAATAAGGTCAGAGTCAACATCGTCCAGTCTTTCTTTAAGTTTTTGTATTATTGTGTCATAACTTAGGATCGCAATGTCGGTTGAAGGATATAGTAATTTCAATTCATCAAAAACGGTAGGCCCACTGAGTGTAATGAATAGTGCTTTTTTTGTACAGCGTCTTGTACCTCGTTCACCTCAAATAGATAGCTCAATCTTTCAATGTAGTTCGTGAACGAATTGCCGCTTATAAATTGCTCTATAGAGCCAACTAATATTTTATTCGCCATCTATACAGTGTAGATAAATAATACCAAACAAAACTTATATACATACACAATGGAGCAATACAAATTATTCAACACAAAGATGAACAAATGGTGTTGTGAGAAATAGTGTGTGTGTAATTGTAAAGAGAATACACTTACCACTTATTACTTTTGATCCAAAAGCAGGGAAACGCTCTCTCTTCCTTTAAATCTGTTTTGCCAGTCTTTGCTAGTGAACTCTCACCGATTGGCAAATGATCGCACACACACAGCTCGAATGACTCGAAACACTGCTCTATATGCTCACTGTTAGAACTTTCAACGTATTGTGTGATTACACCACCACGTTAAAATAATATTATTTAGCCACACGCGGGTCGGCGTCCAAAATGGAGGAAATGGCGTCACTTAGACTTTCTGTCAGCCACTCATTTTTTTTCTAGATTTCTAGATTTTTTTTAACCTAATATATAGATAATTTTTTTTATTGAAGATTCCTTTTTTTCAATTGAATTCACTTTTATCAATAACCTTTGTTAAACACCACGGATCACTACCTTGTTAAACACCACGGTATCACTTGTTCGGCGAAGACAATTTTTTTTGCGCACTATTTCATTTGTGCCCATAAAAAAAATGTTGAGCAAATATTAATCACTAGATCACTAATGATTTTGCCTTTACTTTTAATTTTATACTCGTCGCCAGTTTTTATATATCTATAAAACTTTAAAAGGGTTTTCGGATCACTAATAAACACGCGTACAAGTTTAGAGATACAAAATACGAATGAGCCTGCTCATCGTTGTCGAACGCTTTATTCGCACGAATCGAACGCGTTCTCAATTTAGCATTGAGAAAGAGTTCCTTCTCTCAGTCTGGTATGCACCATTTAATTGGTCATTTCAGTATCCTTCCGCTGAACGAAAATGGTTGTGTATACGCTCGGATGAACACATTTTCACCTCGGCAGGTATGTTAATAAGCAAAATTGTCGCATCTGGGGACGGAAAACCCGCACTTTATCATAGAGAAGCCGATGCATCTTCAGAGAGTGACGGTTTGGTGCAGATTTAGGTCTGGCGGCATCATTGGTCCATTATTCTTCGAAAATGAAGCAGGAGCCGCCGCCATGGTCAATGGCGAGCGCTATCGCGCCATGATTAGCGATTGGTTCTTCCCGTTACTTGAAGAGAAAGACTTGGACACCATTTGGTTCCAACAAGACGGCGCTTCGTGCCACACAGCCAACGCTACGATCGAGCTTCTGCGCACAGTCTTCGAAGATCGAATTATCAGTCGAAATTCGGATGTTGTTTGGCCGCCTCGGAGCTGTGATTTGACGCCGTTAAAATATTATCTTTGGAGGGCTGTTAAAGATAAGTGTTAAGTGGACAAGCCAGAGACAATTCAAGCCTTGAAGAACAACATTCGTGCAGCCATAGCTGAAATAAAGCTGCATACAATCGAAAATGTACTAAAAAACTGGACCGACCGTATGGCGTACTGCAAGGCCAGCCGAGGCAGCCATTTGAATAAAATTATATTCCACAATTAACCGGAAGGATTGTACTTTTATATAAAAAAATAAATTTTCGGATGAACCGTTTGTGTTTTATTGCATGTTTAAAAAAAAAGTTACATGGCGGACCCTGTATTCATGCTTCACCGTGTATTTTTATTTTTAAATGTAAACAAGCATTTTAATGTATTTTACTTACCAACTAGAGCCTGATACGGCTCGATATCTAAAACACTTTATTTTTTCCATACTGAATTTCGGTAAAATTATTACTACTCATTCTGGTCGGGTACGGGTACAGGTAATTTTTTATCGGGTACGGGTAAATTTTTTTATTTTTTTTTCGGGTACGGGTTGGGTTCGGGTAATTTTTTTTATTGATCGGGTACGGGTAATTTTTTTAATTTTTAATCGGGTACGGGTAGGGTACGGGTAAATTTTTTTGCTGATCACTCGGGTACGGGTCGGGTATAAGAATTTCTATTCCCGACCATCTCTACTGTGTACCCCTAGGAAGAATAGAACAGATGATTTAAATGTTTCATCAATTCCAACCAAATACTTTTGTTAATTTATATAATTGATATTCATAAAATAATTCCGATGATTTTGTAGTTTTAGGGATATTTTTTAATCTACTGACAGCATGTAATAAATCGATTTTTCCCTCATATTTGTATGGTTTGTCATACATATTGAGAATGTATTGAGATGAATTTTATTTATTTTGAATTCGTGACATGTGACATAGAGGGGGTGGGGGGTCTTTGCTTGTGTGACAATTTGTGACAAAGGGGGGATGGGGAGTCAAAAATCGTAAAAAAAAGCGTGACGTCTTTTATGGACAGCCCCTAATGCTAATTACATTTAAATAGTGAAGGTAAAAATCATGTATCCCAGAACAAACGTGTCAAAAATGTACCTTAAAACCATAAAATTTGATATGAGTGAAATTGTCATCCGAAGAACGCTCACACACAAAATTAGTTTTAATTCAGAGAGGCGTTGATTATATCTGTCATAAATCAGTTACTAGGAATACACTTCAAACCGCAAAAATTATTGGTTTCTATATTATCGATCATCGGAGCTGGGAAATTAAGCAAAGTTTTGAGTTGTTTCGTTTCACTGTATATTCTTTCTGTACGCAAAACATGTCTGTCACCTCATCGTTGTACGCGTACAGCGTTGTACAGAAATCATTGTACGGAAATCACATGTCTGTCAGTGGTATTATATTCCAGTGTAGTAGACCGTTTTTCATAAGATTTCTGAAGCACTTTTATGAAAATATCGTGATGAATATTAACAGCTGACATAACGTGATGAATAATAACGTTGACAGAATTTTTCTGAAATATGTGTGTGCCATGCCGTTTCTGATGGTTACATACTAATAATATCTTTTCATTCGTATCCGAGCAGTCGTCCGCGATACACTTGTTTTTTTCTGCTCCGTATCAGGACGGTATTAATTACAAAATCTCGAGTGCGAAGGTGTTTCCCTAGCAAGGGCTAGCGGAAACATTTCTGTTGTGAGATCTTTCTTAGATCTAATAAGTGATCGGCAGTGATACACACCGGCAGTGATACACACCGGCAGCAGACAGTTGTGTGCTTCAGCGTTTCTACCTGTCGCTTGAATAGCATCGGCACCAGCAGTGGTTGATTCATCAAGGTCACGCGAGGGAAACAATCGAAGCGAACTCATCTATCGGCTCAACAAACCATACCGGTGAAGTAGTTTTTTCCTTATTTTTATCTTTCTATTTCTTACTACCCTATCTATTTGCTCTATTTATCTTGTTGTTGTGGGAGATATGTCTTCCGATGGGGGGAACCCCGGGGAAGATTATGATGTACCTGAAGAGGTGGAACATTTAGATGAATACTCTTATGGTGACACATCTTACATGGATATCCCCGCAACCCCTTTGGAAAAACCACCCCTCCGTCGGAAGGTCTATCAGGATGACGGATCGGTTGGCCCGTGGGTGGTATACTTCCGGCCCATAGCTAAATCTCTTAGAGTCCTTAATATAGCTCGAGATCTGTATAAGTACTACTCGGCAGTGAAACACATTGACAAGGTGTCACCAAATAGACTGCGCGTCGTCGTGACTGATCTGAAACAAGCAAACGATATTGCTAGCAATGAGATCTTCACGAGGGAGTATCGCGTCTACGTACCTTCTCGGATGGTGGAGATCGACGGTGTGGTTCGCGAGGAGAGTTTAACGGTTGAAGATCTTATGAAGGATGGGATTGGCCGCTTCAAGAATGCCGATCTTCAACCAGTGAAGATATTGGAGTGCAAGCAATTGCACTCTAAATCGGCACAAGATGGGAAGTACTACCCATCAGACTCTTTTCGTGTGACCTTCGCCGGTTCTGCACTTCCGAATTACGTTTTAGTGGGAGGGGTTCGTCTACCTGTCCGGTTGTATGTACCGAGGGTAATGCACTGTTCGAACTGCAAAAAGATGGGACATACGGCACCATACTGTTGTAACAAACCACGGTGTGGTAAATGTGGCGAGGGACACGGGGATGACTCATGCAGGAAAACGACCGAAAAGTGTATTTACTGTGGCGAGAATCCGCATGATCTTTTTGAATGCCCCAAGTACAAACAACGCGAGGAAAAGCTTAAGCGAACCGTAAGGGAGCATTCTAAACGATCTTACGCGGAAATCCTCAAACGAGCCACTCCCCCTACCCCTAACAATCCGTTTGCTCTTTTGTCGACTGACGCTGATGCTTCTTATGACCCCGGCGTAGGACCTTCTTCTCTTCAGCTAGGAACAAATAGGAAAAGACCAATTATGTCCTCTCCTAACCTTCCTCGCAAAGGTCTAAAAGTACTACATCAAAATGAAAATAAAACATTAAAGTTGAACCAGAAAAATTCCGTTGAACCCAAGCCAATACCGCCTGGATTTCTAAAATACAACCAGGAATTTCCTGCGCTTCCAGGGACACCGAAAAACCCAGGTGATCCCAAAACACAACCAGAAAATCCGACAAACTCTGGATTACTAAAATTCTCTGATATCGTGGACTGGATATTAACAGCCTTCAATATAACTGATCCTCTTAAAAGTATTCTAACGGCTTTATTACCAACAGTAAGAACATTTTTAAAACAGTTGACAGAACAATGGCCCCTCCTTGCAGCGATCGTATCTATCGATGGCTGAAATACCTACAGAAATCGAGAATATGATCACTATACTGCAGTGGAATTGCAGAAGTATCATCCCAAAATTAGATTCTTTCAAATTTTTGATAAATTCGCGTAACTGCGACGTATTTTCATTGTGTGAAACATGGCTCACTTCAAATATAAACTTTGACTTCCACAATTTCAACATTATACGCCTGGATCGAGGAGACTCCTATGGAGGGGTTCTTTTAGGGATCAAAGAGTGCTATTCGTTTTATAGAATTAACCTCCCCTCGATCCCGGGCATTGAAGTTGTTGCTTGCCAAATCAGAATTAGAGGCAAAGATCTTTGTATAGCTTCTATCTACATACCTCCCAGAGTCTCGATAGGGCATCGACGACTGGCAGACATCATTGAGCTTCTTCCCACCCCGCGGTTAGTTTTAGGAGACTTTAACTCGCATGGTACGGGGTGGGGCTGCCTATATGATGATAACCGTTCTTCGTTAATTTATGATCTGTGCGACAACTTCAATATGACAATTTTAAATACGGGTGAAATAACACGCAATTCAAGACCGCCAGCCCGCCCTAGTGCGCTGGACTTATCCCTTTGCTCATCCTCACTACAGCTAGATTGCAAGTGGAAGGTAATCCCTGATCCCCACGGTAGTGATCACTTGCCGATTTTGGTTTCAATATCCACTGGTGCACAAACACCGACATCAGTCGATATGACATATGATCTCACGAAAAACATCGACTGGAGTTCCTACTCGACCGCGATATCCCAAGCTCTCGAAACGAAACAACCAGATTCGCTAGAAGAAGAATACAAATCCCTAGCTGACTTGATCCTCAACGCCGCGATTCAAGCCCAGACCAAACGAGTACCCAAAACTACAATCACTACGCGACCCTCAACCCCATGGTGGGATAAAGAGTGCTCGGAAATATATAAAACAAAATCATCCGCGTATAAAAAATTCGGGAACAGTGGCAAGCGCGAAGACTACGAGAAATATGCATCATTAGAAAAGACCCTGAAAAATCTGATTAAAGCAAAAAAAAAAGGTTACTGGCGTCGGTTCGTCAATGGCCTATCTAGGGAAACATCGATGACCACTCTGTGGAATACAGCCCGTCGTATGAGAAATGCAACCACTAATAACGAATCCGTAGAATATTCAAATCGCTGGATATTTGACTTCGCCAAGAAAGTTTGCCCGGATTTTGTTCGCGAATCGAATGTCTATCGCGTCGCGTCCTCTCGATACAGTGAAAACGATTCCCCCTTTACGATGACGGAGTTTTCTCTAGCCCTCTTATCGTGCAACAACAATGCCCCAGGGTGTGATAAAATTAAATTCAACTTGCTTAAAAATCTTCCCGATATCGCGAAAAAACGTCTGTTAAACTTGTTCAACAAGTTCGTCGAACAGAACTTTGTTCCTCAAGACTGGAGACAAGTGAGGGTTATCGCTATTCAGAAACCGGACAAACCAGCCTCCAACCACAACTCGTATCGGCCGATTTCAATGCTTTCCTGTATTCGGAAACTGCTGGAAAAAATGATTCTGTTTCGTCTCGATGAATGGATGGAAACAAGTGGCTTGCTTTCAGATACACAATTTGGCTTCCGTAAAGGCAAAGGAACGAACGATTGCCTTGCGCTGCTTTCTACAGAAATTCAAATGGCATTCGCTCACAAGAAGCAAATGGCATCAGTATTCTTGGACATAAAGGGGGCTTTTGATTCAGTTTCCATAAAAATTCTCTCGGAGAAGCTGCACAAGCATGGTCTTTCCCCACATTTGAACAATTTTTTGCACAACTTATTATCGGAAAAGCACATGTTTTTTACACATGAAGACTTGACGACCTCACGAATTAGTTACATGGGCCTTCCCCAGGGCTCATGCCTCAGCCCCCTTCTTTATAACTTTTACGTCAATGACATCGATGAATGTCTTGAAAATTCTTGCACGTTAAGGCAACTTGCAGATGATGGCGTGGTGTCTATTACAGGATCCAAGTCTACCGACCTGCAAGGACCATTACAAACTACCTTAGACGCTTTGTCTACATGGGCTCTACAGCTAGGTATCGAATTCTCCACGGAGAAAACTGAGTTGGTAGTATTTTCCAGGAAGCGTGAACCTGCACAACTACAGCTTCAACTAATGGGTCAAACCATAGCTCAGGCCTTCACATTCAAATACCTCGGAGTCTGGTTCGATTCCAAAGGTACCTGGGGATGTCACATTAGGTATCTGAAACGAAAATGCCAAAAAAGAATCAACTTTCTCCGTACAGTGACCGGGACTTGGTGGGGAGCTCACCCAACAGATCTTATAAGGCTGTACCAAACAACGATATTGTCAGTGATGGAGTATGGATGTTTCTGTTTCCGTTCAGCCGCGAAGATACACTTTATCAAGCTGGAGAGAGTCCAGTATCGTTGCTTGCGTATTGCCTTGGGTTGTATGCAGTCGACTCATACGGGGAGTCTCGAGGTACTAGCGAGAATTCTACCGCTGAAAAACCGTTTGTGGGATCTCTCATATCGACAACTCATTCGATGTAGCGTCTTAAACCCGTTGGTTATCGATAACTTTGAACGGCTAGTCGAGCTTAATTCTCAGACCCGATTTATGACATTGTACTTTGATTTCATGTCACGTAACAATTATTCTTCTTCATATAATCCTCACAGTGTTCGTTTCTATGATACTTCTAATTCTACGGTGTTTTTCGACACATCCATGAAAGAAGATATTTATGGAATCCCGGATCACGTATGCCCTCAAGTGATCCCAAATATTTTTAATGACAAATTTAGAGAAGTCGACTGTAATAAAATGTTTTACACTGACGGATCACATCTCGACGGGTCCACTGGCTTCGGTATTTTTAATGAAAATTTCACCGCCTCCTATAAACTCAGTGATCCGGCTTCAGTTTACGTCGCAGAACTAGCTGCAATTCAGTATACCCTTGAGATCATTGAAACTTTGCCCACAGACCACTACTTCATTGTATCGGACAGTCTCAGCTCTATCGAGGCTCTTCGCTCAGTGAAGCCTGGAAAGTACTCGCCGTATTTCCTGGGGAAAATACGGGAACAACTGAGTGCTTTATCTGAAAAATCATATCGGATTACCTTGGTTTGGGTCCCATCACATTGTTCCGTAAGGGGCAATGAGATGGCGGACTCACTGGCCAAGGTGGGCGCATTACAAGGTGAAACCTATGAAAGACCAATCTGCTTCAATGAATTTTTCAGTCGTTCTCGTCAAGAGGCACTCGTCAGCTGGCAAACCTCCTGGAATGATGGATATCTAGGACGGTGGTTACATTCCATTATACCGCAGGTATCGACGAAAGCTTGGTTCCGAGGGTTGGACGTGAACCGGGACTTTATTCGCACAATGTCAAGACTTATGTCCAACCACTCTTTGCTCAAAGCGCATCTTCATCGTGTTGGTGAGAGTAATCATTGCGTTTGCGGAGACGGTTATCATGACATCGAGCATGTTGTTTGGGTGTGCTCCGAGTATTGCGACGTCAGACTCCAGCTAATTGATTCCCTTCGGGCCCGAGGTAGACCACCTTATGTTCCAGTCCGTGACGTTTTGGCAACCCGAGATCTCCTTTACATGACCTACCTCTATAACTTCCTCAAAGCTATAAACGTGCAAATCTAGTGCCCTCTCTTTCTCTTTCTTTCTTCTACAGTAGTCCTACCCCAAATGAACTAAACACTGGTCAAGCTGAATTGCTGGAAACCATCCATAAATGACACAGCGACATCAAAGTACACCAACAAAGCATCCGAGTCTAGTACAGTCTCTTCCTCGTTACAATCTGGAGAACGTCAAGAACTCGGAAATGAAAAGTGTGTTAAGAAGATGCAAGCTATTAATGAATGATTTGTAATACCAAAATATGTTCAAAATCAATACAGTATAGGTCCCACCCTCCTGACACTCCTTTACTAACTTTAGGGGAGCAGGTCGCCCCATAATACGGCTTCCACTCATATCCACCTAACAACAAGATAATCGGCCACGTTAAGCTAACGCAAATGAGCCCAATAAAAATTATATTATAAAAAAAAAAAATAATAATAATATCTTAGCTTTATTTACTATTTTGAGACTCAATCTTAATAATTTATGCGCTCTTATTTATATCGTGAATATGCGGGTGAACAAAGAAACTATGACTGAACACCTTGAAATTTATGCGGATTTGGCAAAAGTCGGTAAGATTTACAAACAAAATTTAGTGATTCATCACCATTTTGGTAGAAATCAGCGTCGTTGCAAAAAAATAGGGCTCGTGTTCCGAAAATTAGTTCTAAAAGCCTTTAATATTTTCTCCATTCTATATTTATATTTGTTTTTTATTTTTATCAGTGAATGTTACGGTAGAACATCAACATTATGAATTATGAACATCTAATTTTCTCTAATGCTAATTACATTTAAACAATGATATGAGTGATACTGACATCCAATGAACACTCACACACAAATAGTTTAATAGCTAAGACAGAGAGACAAGATTATATCTGTCATAAATTAGTTGCTAGTAATAATCTTCAAACCACAAATATTTTTGGTTTCTATATTATCGATCATCGGAGCTGGGAAATTAGGCTAAATTTTGAGTTTTTCGTTTCACAGTACATTCATTCTGTGTGCAAAACATGTCTGTCACCTCATCACTGTACGCGTATAACGTTGTACAGAAATCATTGTACGGAAATCACATGTCTGTCAGCGGTATTATTAGCTTGATTGCCCAGCTCCGATGATCGATAATTTAGAAACTACAAGTTTTTGCGGTTTGAAGTGTATTCCCAGTAGCTGATTTATGACAGATATAATCAATACCTCTCTGAATTATTGAACTAGTTTAGTGTGTGAGTGTTCATCGGATGACTGTTTCACCCATATCAAATTCTGTGGTTTTAAGGTACATTTATGAAACATTTGTTCTGAGATACAGGATTTTTCCTTCATTGTTTAAATGTAATTAGCATTAGGGAAAATTTGATGTCCATAATTTTGATGTTCTACCGTAACATTTACTGACATCAAATAAAAATGGAAAACGGAGGAAATATGATAAACAGTAGCACTATTTTTTATGCAAAGAAGCTGATTTCTACCCAAAAAGGTGATGAATAGCCAAATTTTGTTTTTAAATCATGCCGACTATTGCAAAATCTGCATAAATTTCAATGTGTTCAGTCATAATTCCTTTTTCACCCGCATATTCACGATAAAATTAAGAGCGCATAAACTTCAACATTGAGCATCAAAATAGTAAATATATCTACGATATTATTAGTATGTAACCATCAGAAATGGCATGCACACACATATTTCAGAAAAATTCTATCAACGTAACGATTTATTCATTACGAAATTTTCATAAAAAGGATGTTCAACATAAAGCTGAATTTAAAACCTCCTGGAATTTTAAATCATTTCGAAATAGATATGACATAGGTTTGATGCTTTATTTTGCTTCATAAATGTTATGAAAAATGGTCTACTAGACTGGAATATAATCTCACAATAGTTTTATTAGAATTTTGAGGTGTTTAAAGTTGTTATGCTATATTTATAAAGTAACACTGAAAACTACTACAAGTATTTCTTAAATTGAATATGTAACTAGGTAAGTGTTCTGCTTCAATTTACTCACACTGAAAGACATGATTCGTTGTTCTCTATTCATACTCAAAATAAGACTCTTTCTAAACAATTTAGAAACAAGTTTTCTTTCTATTCAACGGCATTCAACGTGATTATATAAGACAAAGTAATTAGAAGATTTAGAGTTTCCAGAAGTGAATATAAGGAAACAATGTGATAAATGGAATTTAATATAGGTATCAATAAACAATAAACATGGATATTTATCGTTTATTATTTATTCAGCACATGTGCATTCAAAATATAAATCATTATGTTTTTAAATCCATTTCAACAATAAATTTACTTGTTATTGAATGAAAAACAATTAGTCAATAGTACTGGTTTTATGAACAAATATGAATGTATTGTTTTCCCTATTTGTATTTCAAAACTTCATCAAATTTATTTGTTGACTGCATTTTGAAAATATGTATATAACGTTGATAAAGTATATAAGTTTTATGCTGCTTATTAGCATTTAACCGAGATTTTTTTGCAAAACAAAACGATGGTTGTTCATTATTTGATGCTTAAAAGAAGGAAATATTGTTTCATGACCATCACCATCGTTCGCTGGTAGCAGTAAACAGTGATTTGATTTTGCACAGTATAACGATCAATGACCGTAGTATGGAAATCACCGTTGTTTCATGATGCTCGCGTGATACCACCGTGATTCAGGGTGACAGACATGTGATTTCATAGTGTACAGTGATTCCGATATCACATGTCTGTCATAAGCAAGAATTTATCCACTGGTTTCCTGTTCCATGTCGTAAAAGGCCACAAAAATAGGAACTCCTAAGCCAAGGTGTATTTCCGTGCCGAGGACTGAATGGCTGCAGGAGGTTCAACAATGCAGTCGTGAACGGAATATCTTGGATTTTTCCCTTACTGGATACACGCAATGCTTAGCAATCGACTTCTTTGTTCATCGCTTCGGCAAGCAGAGATAAGAAAGCTAAGTGTCTGTCGGTGTCCTCAAGGTGGTGTACTATCCCCACTTTTATGGAACCAAGTCGCTGATGGTTTGTTATGGAAATTTAATAACCTTGGATTTCTGACTTATGGTTTTGCCGAGGATTATCATATATTGATGACCGGTATAAGCATTACCACTCTCTTTGATTTAATACAGCAAGCCCTGCGATCTGTTTAACAATGGTGTTGTCAGGTTGGATTATCTGTAAATCCGGGTAAAACATCAATGATGCTTTTAACTCGTCGTAGGATAACCACAGGAGCTCGTCACATCGATTTTCACAAACTTATAGGTTCAAAGGAAAAGTCTTACAGTTTCATACGGAATTCCTAAATTTGTCGTAGATACTACTTCCGGTTCCCGAACTACAGGGTAACCAAAATTTGTAGAGTTTGTTAGATTAGGTCCGAACAAACTTTACTATTTCTATTCAATGAACAGTTGTTTTAGCAAATTCCACAGTATAATTTATGATGTTTTGAGTAATATGAGAAAGGGATCATTACACCACTAGGTGGATTAAAACAGGTTTTTGTATATTTGGAACACGAGTAAAACACTGCTGGGGCTGCCAGTTTTTCTTGTTATACAATTCAGATTTAAATTTTGTAACTGACATAAATTATGCATCTAGAACTGGAACACTACTGAATATACCAGTTTTAAATTTGACAGTAGAACTGGTCGAATAAATAAAACTAAAACGGATTGCTGGGGATACGTTTGTTTCAGTTTCATTTACATTATAGACCACTCATATGAATCTTGCAGCTGCTGAATTTGCTCTTAGTATACTTAGTATACTTAGTATACTTATTTTCATTGATTCCATTCGCTCGGTGCCAGTGTTTTGCTCTGACAGATGATCAATGAAACGGCTTTGTAAAGTTTGGTTTGCACGCTTGCAGCTCGGAAAAGAAAACGGGTGCAAAATAGTTGCCCACGAATTGCGCCGAAAGTGCATTTTTTTCGTGCGGTGCAAATCAATGAAACGCAGTGCACCTTTTTTTTTTGCCCAACTGCACGAAAAGTGCACGATTTGAGCAAAACACTCCACGAGTGTTCTCAATGAAAAACGACATTGAAGCAAATGCAACAGCTGAATGTTTTATAGAGGAGATCTAAAATATCACAAAACGTATCCCTAGCAAACCGTTTTGGGTTTATTCGAAAAGTTCTTTTGTCAAATTTTAAACTGGCATACGCTGCCGTTCTTTTTTTTATATTTCAAATACGAGTAAAACACTTCTCGGGCTGCCAGTTTTTCGTGTTATAATATTCAGAAATTTAAAACTGATATATTTTTAAAGTATGCCCTAAGGGCATATTCAGTAGTGCTCTAGTTCTAGATGCATAATTTATGTCATTTAGAAAATTTAAATCTGAATTTCATAACAAGAAAAACTGGCAGCCTCAGCAGTGTTTTACTCGTGTTTCAAATATATTGTGTATGCGGAAAAATCGGAAGCGACGTCTTTCTCGTCAGATTATGTTGCTCCAGCGAAGTTCACTGTGTACCAATGGTATGTAGACTGTCATGGGATATACTAATCACTCATAATTGTACGAAAATTCACTCCCTTGTAACGTTCAGTGTCAAGCCCATTGATTCATAACATATGTACATTATCAAATTAAAGCGAATACAGAAAGTGATATTCCATCGTTATGTGCTTCGATAGTCGAGACAAGACAATGAATTCATTTATGTTGAAGCACGTAGTTCATAAACAAGACAACAAAGTATGTATAAGGTCGTCAAATGGTGAGATAACTAAGTCCTCACAAGTCCCTATCTCATGCCTCCCCGAGCGTCTATGATGACATTTGGTCAATAGAACGGCGTCGACTGGGTGCTATCGCCTTCTGCGTTAGTAGCAGAATGAGAGGGTGCGAAATGGCTTGTAGGTTGAAGCCCATCCTAAAATGCAGTGTTTATCATAGTATATTACAACATATAATTCTGTTGTTTATTACATCATGTTTTATTATTATTATTATTATTATTATTATTATTATTATTATTAGAAGAGCGTAACTTACACTGCGACATTAACTGTTATATTGTATCATAGCATATTATTTCAAATATTATCGTCTTACACTATTTTATGTTATTATATACTATGTTGTATGGATTGCATTATATCACATTATATTGTATTATGTTATAATATATTTTATTATATTATATTATATTATATTATATTATATTATATTATATTATATTATATTGTATTGTATTCTATTATATTATGTTATATTGTATTGCATTATGTTGTATTATATTATATTATATTATAGGGTTTATTATGAGTAGTACTACATACCTCTGCGCAAAATATAAATTTGTTTTCCTTATAAGTTATCATTTTTAAAGTAACTTTCAATTAAATATCAAGGTCGTCACAAGGTGAGCTTGGTTCTCACTGGTTCCTGTTTCATGCCTACACGTGTGTCTGTGGTGACAAATGGTCTATGGAAGGCGTTGATGGCAGAATGAGAGGATGAGAAATGACATATAAATTCAAGTAATATAATATCATAGCATATCGCAACATATCATTTTATTTATTCTACTATTTATTACATAATTCATTGTACTATATTATATTGTTTTTTATTGTTATTTTCATAATTATATTTATTGTTATTATTATTAATTTGTCATCAATAATAATAACATATATTATTTTTATAGATGTAGATATTATTATTGTTATTAGAAGAGAAATATTCTACTTCCTGCAGTATTGCGAAGATAGAAGAGCATAACTGACACTCTACATTAACTGTTATTTTATATCGTGTTTTGTAATATATTATATTATATTGTATGACATTGTATTATATTATATTTAATTAAAATATATTGTATTATATTATATTATATTATATTATATTATTTTGTAATCTATGATATCATTTTATGTTATATTAATTTCATTACACTATGTTTCATTGTATTTATCAATATAAAATATTTTGCACGGGGGCGTAAAGAGGAGGGAGCATCAGGGCATCGGACGAATTGATGATTGGACGAGGGATTGTGGATAGCCAGCCCAAGTCACTTGAAGGAAATTTGTTTCCTTCTGAAGGTTTGACATGAGTCTGACGCGCCCTTCTCAAACAAACCATCAGGCGGGTTCAAGCATGTATAGCGATATGCTTCATCCATGCACTGGATATTATGGTTGGAAGAGCATCTTTTATTCCCGCGGAATACGAGTAAGTGACTCTACTTACGTATCCGCCCAACCCTTTTTGTTCGCTTTTCGGTAACAGCTATAGTAAGAAGGTGAATGGATGAGTCATATCGGGGCTACTGTAAGTCTACCCGCATCCACTGGCAAGTCCTTGAACTGATGAACTTCACTTCACATCACATCACATCACATCAAGACAACAAAGTATGTATAAAGTAACAAGATTCTATAAGTTGCTGTATAGGAAATGGTAGTTACACTGACGTCGCTCGGCAACGTCGCTGCGCTGGACTGTCAGCAAATTACAGATTAGTGCTGCAGCGACAATACAAAAAATAGAACGGCATCGTAGACCAATTTCAAATTTGACAGAAGAACTGGTCGAATAAATAAAACTAGAACGGCTTGCTGGGGATACGTTTGTTCCAGTTTCTGTTCTATTATAGATCTTCCATATAGAACTTCTAGCTGCTGAATTTGCTCTTACGATAGAGAAAACTTGATTATGTGCGACTGAGAGAATCGAAGTACACGCTTAAAAATAGTTACTCAAAAATGAGTAAGATCTCACTCATCTACAGAAAAAGTGGAACAACTCTAATTTAGAGTAACTCCGAAGTTACTCAAATTTGAGTTCTTCCACTGGAAACGATATTTGGATAAAATCTACTCATTTACTGAGTAATACTTTATTTGTACATCTACCAAAAACTCAAATTTTGAGTGAAATTTTATTTCACATATACCAAATTTGCAAAAAAAATTGCTCCTTTTCTGAGTGTATTGTATTAAAATATTAAGCAATTGAACTCAATACTATTTCAAGTGGTGGTTGCTTGGAGTAGTGCTTCAATCGCAAATTAACATACATGTCAGTTATGCTCAGGCACCAATCATACACTTATTCCTCATAAATGACATTTGAGCATATTCGGTTCCATTCTAAAGCACAACACGAAGTTTATCATTCCGGTTTTTGCAAACACAACACCGTTTATGTTGAGCGACTCACCCTCGAAATACGCGATCTCACTAACAAAATATACAACCTGTTGCTACAAATGGTTATTACAACTTTTAGACTGATCTTGCGAATAGTAACAAAAAACGAGTTATTGCGTTAAACTTAAATTTAGAGTAGGAGGTACTCAATATCATTGATGATAACTACTCAATTTTTGACGTTTCCATGTATCATTTGAAAATGAGTAACAAGAAAAACTAAGTGTGTAAGCTATACATAGAATCAATGACAGATATATTTGTTACTGTTGTATGTGTTTGCAATTGTCCCGAGGATCTTGCCTCATAAACGCCAGTAACAATATATTTGAAATGTGAAAATCAAGGAGTGATTCGAGAGCTGTTGCCGGAGCAAGATGTCTTGTAAGATTAAGACTAATCGCAAACACCCACTTCCTACCATAATATAACGCGGCTAGTTTTGAATTCACACCCAGCCCCGTATAGTCATTTTTGATGTCAAAAATATAAATTTATCTTACCGTTGGCCATAAAACGGATGATCCTCTTTTTCCAGCTTCCATTCTTAGTATTTGTGTTTTTACAGACGGTGCGTCAGATTTGGTAAGAGGAGTACATTGCAATGCACTCATACCTCCAAGCTGTTGCTCTAAAATCATTCTCCGAGTATCTTCTAGTTTAGCTGGTACCGGTTCAGTTCTATCGGAGCGAGTGCTACTAGAACGCACTGAATGACCAGCTGTCACTTGTTCAAGACGCTGTCTCATTTCATTACTAAGCTTTAGCTTTCCGACACTATTAGGTAATGGTCTATCTACCCCAACATCAAAACTACGTGTCGTGATGCGATTGTTTTGGTTCTGTTGATTTTGATCACTTGTTTGATGCGCATTGCTTATATTGTTTTTAATTTGTTGATCTATTTCAAATTCGTCCCACTCAATCCCATTGGGTGATCCAATGGGAGTATCTAGACTGCTACTAATTTGTGATTGTGGTGTAGTTTTACGATTGGTTTGTCTCATTTTGAACTGTATAAAGTTTTCTTCTCCATCTCCACTAACCGTATCCTGTGGTGGAGGCCACCTCCATTTTCCAATTCTCACAGTTTTAGCACGTCCATAAGGATCGAGAAATGGACGAACTTCAAGTGGATCTTTCATTTCCAATGGTGGTGGTAGCGGTGGTGGGGGGGGAGGAGGTATTAAGTTAGCTGACGATGAATCCTTTCTATTTCTTAGTAAATCAGAAATTGAAGCTGTTGTATCAGATTTATTTTTTATGCTAGTCTTACGATTTAATGGAAGAGATGTTGGTGGAGATACTGCCACAATTAGTTTTGGGGATAAGTTTTGAGCGACAGGAGATGTTGGAGCATTCTGTTGAGTCAAAAGTGTCTGCAATGCTTGGTTTTGAGCTATCAATTGTTGCTGGATTTGTATATTTTGAGCCATTGCGGATTGCAAGAAAGCCCGCTGTACCTGTTGTTGATATGCATTGCAATCAATTCCTGCAGGTACATTGAATACTGGCATATTAGTGTCTGAATTAGTTGATGTCATCATCATAATAGAATTCGGATTAATTGGAGCAATCGGAGTGATTTGAGATGCAGTATAGCTGTTTGACTTAGGAGAAAATCCATTCGAACCATTACTTTTTGTTTGATGAGCGGTGCCACCTCCCTTAATTTTACGTGCAATTTGCTTTTCATTCCGCAGGTGCGATATACACTCGCATATTTGTATTTGATTCAATACATCATCTAGATAGTATTGAATTTCAATGTTGCTCTTATTTTGAACTTCATTGATATTGTCAATGCCTTTTATGCTAGCGGCAAGTGATCTAGCATCGGATAATTCATCTAATGACCCGTCTAGAACAGGACTGAACAAGTCATCCAGAAACTGATCAACATCAGATGCCTGTGAAGGAACACGCACTCTTCTGACATGGCTTGCTAAAGAAGGTGCCTCGCTCGTATCGGACATAGCAGAGGATCGTATACTTATCTCCGACCGTTCAATATATTTACTTGAATGAGAACCAGCAGATCGTTTGCCAGCAAATTGAGATTTAACATATCTAGGCTGTGCTTCTTTCAGAGGGGTGATATCATTAGCTGAATGGAATTGATCATTTTGCCTCCGATCTACTTCTGCCAATACAGGTTCTGATTCGTTCATTGTACTAATCTCGTTCGTATCTGTCACCAAAAGATCGTCTAGCGATCTCGATTTAGATTTTTCTGATTCGAAATATCGCTCAGTTAAAATATTTTTACGGGCATCATGCGACGTTTTCCTCACTACAGACTCCATATGAACTGTATACTGTGGTCTTATTTCATTTCCGTCTTCATGATCTTCACCTAATGGCGATCCTCTTAATGACGATTGGATTTGTATTTCAGACATGCGTTTTACATGCGGAGGTTCCGGTGGAGGAACTTGGGGGCGTTTGGGAATGATTTCCGATTCCATTGAACTTTGAGTATTTCTATCCCCGCATCTAAGAAGATCACTACGAGCTGCTGGAAAGGCAGGACAAAGTTCTTTTTCCGATACTAAATCAAAAACAAAATCAAGACCGCATGAATCTGTTACCAATCCTCTATCATCAATTACTACAGTCCATCCAAGGTTTGGAATTCCTAGTGATGAAATTGATAAAGCAGCCGCCTCTTCGCATGTCGTCCAAGAATCTACTGCAACTGTTTGCATGGTGCCATCCGGTAAAATAAGTCCTAAAGCAGTGTCAGCAAGTCTTGAGGCTGATCTCCATTCTAACCAAGAAGGAGGAAAAAGACGGCATGGATTCGCTTGAACGCTAGTATCATTTCTCAGAAGTTTTTTCAATAACTGCTCTTTTGTGTTTTGCGGAGCATTATCCACTATGAATTTAATAAGATATTTACTGAACGCCAAGCCAGGTTGAAAAGCGGACAAACAGTGTGACATCAACAGCCATAATTTGTATGACGATGCTTCATCAGCTCTGTAAACCTGATTGCAAATTTGAACGAGTATTTCATCTCGAAGACCTCTAGAGGATAGTCCTTTATGTATGATATAGTCTGCCATTATTTTTTCTTTATTTTGATTCATTGTGAAATCAGACGTCCATCGTAAAATTAGTTTGAATATTGCTATTGAATCCTTAAAGTCTTGATCACGAGCAGCCGCTCTAGATAAAAAGGGTGTAGATATTGCATCGCGCCTTGGAGATAATTTCATTCCGTTGCAGTATACAGAACTGAATTTTCCAAATGCAAAAAGTTCCAAATCATGTGGTAAATCGGACGCAGTTGGAGGGCCCGGAACAGTTCCCACTACTTTAACTAAATGGCGATCATTATGTTGGCCAGACCAGTACTCAGATTTGGAAAATATGAACACGAGTTCGGCCGGAATATCCAGGTATGCTGAAGAATTTCGTTCTACTTGCTCTTTTGCAAGGTTCTGTGCAACACGTTCTTTATTAATCCGTTCTATATCTCGGCGTCGTGTCAGTTCTATTCTTAGTTTCGCATAACGGATTCTTTGGGCATGTCCTCGGTACAATGCCTGTGCTTTGACAACACCTTTTTTTAAGGAAAGAAATTTTTTTCGTTCTCGGTATCCGCGCCATAATTTTTGAATCGCAACTGCTCCTCGTTTACGACGTTGAATGCGCTTTCGCGCAAGCATTCCCCGGACATGTTTTTGAATAGTTATTGCTGCTACACGTAGTCGATCAGATCTACTTCCTTCCAATGTACGATGTAAAGCCTCTCTTAAAAATACTCTCGTAGCTCCAAGTTGAAAATCTGGTCCCTCATTATTTGTTCCGGCCAATAAATCTAATACAAAACGACTCAGCTCACGGTATGGTGTTCCTCGTGGTAATGGCATCTTTAGCATATGTTTATATCGTTCAACAAAATGTTGGAATCTCAGTCGAACTGGATAACCACATTGTCGTATTTTAATAGTATCAAGCATTCCCAAATATCTCAATTGCTGTAAAACACATGGCATGTCCATTCGTAATGCTTGCTTGTCATTGTTAGGTTTAACACATCTAACAAACCACGGATTGCATTTGGCCATTGATTGCAGTAGTTGCTGTAAAGAATCAGAAAATCTCGCCGCAACGGTAGGTGTTCTAGGTTTCATAGTAACAAATCTGCCGTTTATTCCTCTGGGCAAAGTTTTACCTATGTCTCGCTGTGCTCTCAACTGTTTAGTCATTTCACCAACAAGTGGTTCGGTGCTAGAGCTTAGCAATTCAATGACATCCATTTTTAATGCATCGCGATTTTTTTCTAGAAAACCATCAACGCAATACCAAACTTGTCCAGCATAATGCGTTACTCCGAATTCCTGTGCACCAATACGTGGCCTAGAATAAAGTTCATTCAATGCATGATTATAGTGACACTTTTCAAGAAAACTCAGGTCATTAGCGCGTGGAAAATTAGATTCATCGTCTAATAAATGAAATATTCCCACTGGTTTTTTTGCTAGAAGATGGATAACTGGAAGGTTATCTTCCCACTCTAGTGGTTTCCATTCTAAACGTTCTTTAATATATTCTGCTTGTTCCAATTTGAAAACATGCTTGTTGAAATACAGCTGAAGACTTTCATTTGCATAATTGATGCACAACTGCTCGAAGGAGTTTTCGACAAGGTTTTCGAAACCAAAAATGTCAAGTATTGAAATACGATGTGCATCGTATGTGCCTCCCTTATGAACAATTGAATTGATTCGAAGAACTAACCTGTGGAACAATAATATAGTTAAACTTAGTGAGTTACTTATAATGAATATTTACCAATTAAAGAGTCCAGAGTATAAAGCTTTAGCTAGAGCATCTCTTGCATCTAAAGCTTGATCTATACTGAGAGGTGTATACAATCGTTCTGATCTCGTTTCAGTTATCCGTGAGGTAAGCGATCGGTGAATGCCTTCTGAAGGAATTTGGAGTAAATGTGCGGCCCATTTAATTTCTGCATCAGATCCGATTTCTACACCCTCTTGACCATGTCTTAATTGTCTTCGGTGAAAATAAATATTTCCAAGATGCAAAACGGAGGCGAGCACGTTCACAATTCCTTCTCGTTCGTTTTCGGATACACCTAGTACTTGCATTGCGCTCTGAAGTGATGCCCAGTCAACACGTCCCGGAGAACAATCTGATCCTCCTTGGTTTAAGTAAAAGTACTTGTCTACATCTAACAGACCATATTTCGTACGATCAGTTTCCGAAAGACCTCCGAGTAGTTCGTAAAACACATGATAATTTCGTTCTCCGGGGGCTTGAGTAACGATTCTAGATTTTTCTAATAAATATTGTGTTATTTTTGCTCCTATGATTGCTCCTGATTTGAAAAAAATCTCTAAATACTTTCCAAATCTTGAACTATTGTCATTTCTCGTAGTTTTAGCATTACCAAATGCTTCTAACAGTGGTGCAGCCTCTAATATTTGTTCTGTTATAACGGCAGATGCTGATCCTCCCCCTGGAACTACTGCAGCCAAATATTGCATAACCAGTTTGGTTGATTCTGTTTTACCTGATCCCGATTCACCGGAAATAACAACCACTTGTGGTGATGGTAGAGCAGCGTGAGCAGCAGAACTAATTGCAAATAGATGCGGGGGAAGTGTGCCAAGTGACTTTCCAGAATACATTTTGGCGATTTCTATACCATACGCATCAGCAAACATTTTATATGGGTTAACTGAAATCAATATACTCCCAGCGTAAGTATATATTAAGGTGTTATCATAACGTAACTTCAGATTCCAAAGTAAAGAGGCTTCATGGAGATCCTCAAGCTGAGTCATATCTTCTACTCCGGTTGTTCCAAGATCTTGGCGTGGACGAAAATTACCCTCGCTAGGACTGAGAGTGAAAGTTTGATGCTGAAAAATAGAAAATATAGTTAGTAAACAAGGATTATATCAAAATATGTAGCTTTAGAAAGATCTTTAAATGAAGATATTGTTATGATGAAGGACAGTTTTCTATGAGGATTTCATGCTAGCATGAAACGCACAGATAATTATCAGATTATAATATATATGACGCAATCAATTCATTCTAGATCTCGACAATCACTACACTAATCAAAGTCTTGTCAATACATTCCTTTTGTGGAAGTTGTTTAAACGGACTTCGCAGCTGATTCGTAGAACTGAGTTGAGAAGTAGATCGCCTGTAGTTGCACTTCGTGATTGACCGAATGAGTGGAAATGTATGATGAACCAAGAAAATGAAGCTTGGGAGAAGCAAGTCATTTTCATTGTACATACCCACTCACTCCTAACTTTTCATTAAATGATCAATAACGACGTTGGCTACGACCAAAGGCTGTACTACTGAGGAAAAGGAAGGAATGTTAGTCCGATATTCGCTGTTTCTAGAGACCGAGGGTACCACTGTATCTCTACAAGCATCACGGGAAAGGAGATGTGTTAGTAGAGAGGGAAAGAGGTCCGAATATTTTTTGGTAAACAATATGATCTCAACAAAAATTAATTTTCGATACTCAGGAGACATATAACAAGGCTTAAGAAAAATATAAAATATCCCTACGGAACGATCCGCGTATTGAAGATCAAGAGCCCTTTTTCAATTATAGCATCATCAACGTCCACTGCCTACTAGTGACGAGACCCGATGATGAGAAGGAAACATTTTATGCGCAGCTGGAACGAATCTACGACAGTTGTCCCCGGTGGGATGTAAAACTCGTCATCGGCGACATGAATGCCCGTGAGCGGCTGGAGAGTTTGCACGCGGCAAAAAGCGACAACACCCAACGATGCGTAAACTTTGCAGGCCACCTGGAGGTCACCTGATCAAGATACGTCGCACACGAACGCCGGGACTCAATCTCGAGCAACTTCGTAGTATTCGTACTGCAAAGGAATAGGCGCAACAACTGGATCTAGAGCTACCAACGGAAGAGCAGTTTAGTGCGGCGTTGAGGAACGATACAGACAGGCGCGGAACAAATAGAACACGGTTTTCCGAAAGCGCCACCAGGAAGACCAAGATCGAGATGCGATGGAACAGCTGTACCGCGCAAATGACACACGGAAGTTCTATGAGAAGGTGAACCGCTCACGTAGAGGCTACATGCCACATGCCGAAATGTGCAGAGATACCATTGGTAAACTTCTCACGAATGAACGTAAGGTGATCAACAGGTGGAAGCAGTAATATGACGAGCATCTGAATGGCGAAGCACAAGACACGGAGAACGACACAGGAATCACTTTGGGTGCACACTCAGCTGACGACAGATTCCCAGCACCTGATCTGTCAGAGATATGTGAGGAGATCGGCAAGCTGAGGAACAACAAAGCCACGGGCAATGACCAGTTACCAGGCGAGCTGCTCAAACATAGAGGAGAGGCACTGGCTAGAGCGCTACATTGGATAATTTCTAAGATTTGGGAGAAGGAGCTGCTACTGCAGGAATGGATGGAAGGTGCGGTATGTCCTGTCTACAAAAAAGGTGATAAGCTAGATAATTGCAATTACCGCGCAATCACATTGCTGAACGCCGCCTACAAGGTACTCTCCCAAATCCTTTACCGTCGTCTATCACCAATAGCTGAGGAATTCGTAGGGGCGTACCAAGCGGGATTTACTGGAGCCCGCGCCACTACAGATCACATATTCGCGATAAGACAAGTACAGCTATGGAAGCTATGGAAGATCGTGCACAAACACGGGTTTCCGGATAAACTAACGCGATTGGTCAAAGCAACGATGAATAGAGTGATGTGCTACGTCCGAGTATCTGGGACGCTCTCGAGTCCCTTCGAATTTCGGAGAGGGCTACGGCAAGGTGATGGACTCTCTTGTACCTTGTCCAATATTGTCTAGGAACGTGTGATTCGAAGAACGAGGATCGACACGAGTGGCGCGGTCTTCCGAAAGTCCGTACAACTTTTAGACTTCGCTGACGATATTGATATTATGACACGTAACCTTGAGAAGATGACGGAAACATACATCGGACTGAAGGCGAAAGCTAGGCGCATTGGACTGGCAATAAATGCGTCAAAAACAAAATACATGAGAGGAAGAGGCTCTAGAGAAGGAACACTGCGCCTCCCACCACGGATATTGATAAACGGTGACGATATCGAGGTGGTTGACGAGTTCATTGTATTTGGGCTCCCTGGTGACCGCCGATAATGACACCAGCAGAAACATTCAGAGAGGTATTTTGGCAGGAAATCGTGTGTACTTTGGACTCAGTAAAACTCTACAATCGAGAAAAGTACGCCACCGCACGAATTGACCATCTACAAAACGCTCATTAGACCTGTTGATCTCTATCGCCACGAAACCTGGACTATGTTGGCAGAGGGCCAACGCGTCCTCAGTATTTTTGAAAGAAACGTACTGAGGACCATCTTTGGCGGAGTGCAGGTGAAAGACGAAACGTGGAGACGGCATATGAATCACAAATTGCAACAGCTGCTAGGAGAACCACCCATAGTACGGATAGCAAAAATCGGACGTGTACGATGGGCTGGGTTGTTTTTAAACTTTATTATTCTGGTATACTACTCTGTGAATCTAAAGAACACATCGTCGGGCAATCGCCGACCTAACAATCGCGATGCAACGGCTCCCAAGAAAATAAGCTACGAAAAGATCCATCATTTCGTCGGATCTGTGCTAGGTCTCAAGCATGGTGAAGTCGTACACTTACAATGCAGATAAAATCATGGCTGTGCGTTCGTTAAAACAAGTGAACTGGAGATAGCTCAACGTGTCGTAAACGACCACGATAACAAACACGAATTGGAGGTAGATGGTAAAATATATAGACTACGAATCACTCTAGAAGACGGAGTTAGACTCTCCGATCTGTCTGAAGACGTGACCGATCGTCAAATAACTGGAGTCCTCTCTGAATGTGGTGATATACTGTCAATACGCGAACTGATTTGGGATGAAAAATATCTTTTTGATGGAATACCAACAGGAATGCAACGTGAGAATGATAGTACATCGTAATATTCCATATATAGTTAACATTAACGGTGAAATAACCTGCTTGTCCTATTATGGTCAAAAACAAACATGTCGTCATTGCAATGAAATAAAAAACTTCTCTTACAGAAGCTGGAAGCTGATCAAAATACAAATGCAAATGTTATAAAATCGGCAAATAAGCCAAAGCCTAAAACAAAACCACCAACTGAAACCAAACCACCACAAGCGAAGACGTCAATAGCTCAGCCGGATACAAATGAGCCGGGTAATCTTTGTCCTCTAACACAACCTCAAACTGAGTCCTCAGACATTCTCCCTGAACCTATACCATCTAATGGTGTTAGTGCTCAACCACATTTGCGAGCTGCAGTAAAGCCCATGGTGATCCAAAATGATAACACAAGACCTAAACATACTATAGTACAAGATGGGGAAGAATCTGACGCATCATCAGCTTCCACCAACAGTAGAAGACCACGCAGACAACCACCAGGAAAAATTCGTTGTGATACAAACTAGAAAACCCAGAAAAGCAACAAGCGATTGAGTAATGGATTATTATAGTTACAAATTGCAACGATAAATATAAACACGATAACCAACACCACGAAACTGGATGCCCTCAAAACCTTTATGAGAGCCAACGAACTACATATAATCTTTCTACTAGAAGTAGAAAATGAACAGCTTGAATTTCCTGGATACAACACAACTGGAACTGCAATTGCTCTCAAACAACATATACAACTTTCAAGTGTTGAAAAAAGCCTTGATGGTAGCGCTGCGGATTTGTAATACAACTATTAGCAACATCTATTCTCCTTATGGCACAGCTTTACGTGCTGAGAGGGAACATTTCTTTAATCATACAAAGCAAAGTCCTGGCATTATATTCCTTCCGTGGAATTTGGCCTTTCTTTTTCAACAGAGTTCGTAGCCGATTCATAGCGTACAGAATCATTGCATGGCTAGTGCTACGATCCTACTGACACTAAGAAAACTTATAGGTGGAGATTCGAACATACAACAACTAGCTTGTGAGACCAGTGTCCTATGCATTGAACTGCCAACCCCATACGCTCGCTTATTATTTACGACACTCCACAGAACACACTATCTTAGCGGGAGACTTCAACTGCGTCCTACGCTCATGTGATGCCACTAGAAATAACCTTAGCCCAGCACTACAAACTACAGTAAGGTAGCTTAAACTGCACGACTTGTGGAAGAAATTGAACTCAAGATTGTCGGGATATACATACTTAACGCATAACTGTAGGTCAAGACTGGATCGTATATATGTCTCTCCGGTTCTATGCGATCAGCTAAGATCAGCCAACACGCATGTGTGCTCTTTCACCGACTATAAAGCTCTAATAGCACGTATCTGTCTCCTTTCCCGTGACCGTTGGTGAAGGGCGGGGCTTTTGGAGTCTTCGTCCGCATCTCCTAACGCTGCAAAACAGCGAACAGTTCTGGACTCGCCACCATCGGAACTATGAATCCTGGATGATGTGGTGGATTATTTATGCTAAATCGACAATTGGCTCTACAACGCGAACACACAAAAATGTTCGTTCGAATAAATGATACATATATATCGGGAGAACCTCTCTCAACGTATCAGCTGGGCGAAAGAAAGAGAAAGAGAACGTTGATCACAAGGCTTAAAAATGAACAAAACGAAATTATCTAAAGAATAGAAGAAACCGAAAATTATTTGTTTTATTATTTTTCGGACCTTTACACTGAAAGATCTATTGATGACGAGTTACACCGCAGCTTCCACTGTGCTCGCATGATCCCCGAGGGAGATGAAATAAACGAAGCAGCGATGAGCGAAATTACCATAACGGAAATTTTTACCGTGATCAAATGTAGCGTATCCCGCAAATCGCCAGGACCAGATAGTATCCCCAAAGAATTCTATTTGCGGACTTTGATGTGATACACCGAGAACTGAACCTTGTTCTGAATGGCACATAATATTCCCCCCACCTTTGTCGCTGGTATTATAGTTTAAGATAACAAGAAGTGTACAGATGATACAGTCCGATCATATAGACTTCTCTCTGTGTTCAACTTCGATTACAAACTACTCTCTCGTATATAAAAAGTTAGATTGTAAACAATCATTAGCACGCATCTTACAATTAATGATGCCCAAAAAGTGTGCTAACCTCGGCCGTAAAATCTTTCAAGCCACACTGGCACTCAAGGATCGTGTGTCGCAGCTGATATAAATTGATCTCTATCGATCTTGACCATGCCTTCGATCGGGTGCGACAATCGTTTTTATACGACAATATGCGTGCATTGGGCATCAATACCAGATTAGTGAATCTTCTCTCTTGTATAGCCAATCGATCATCTTCTCGTGTGCTAATAAACGGTCATCTCACTTCAACTTTTCTCATACAACGATCTGTTAGACATGGCTGCCCTCTTAGTATGCATCTGGTTGTCATATATCTCTTTCCTTTGATTCAACAACTCGAAACCATAGAACACAAGGAAATGATCTCGTCGTTGCATATGTCGATGACATCAGCGTGATAGCAACATCAATACAGCAAATTGAACAATCAAGAGAAACATTTGATAGTTTTGAACACGTGTCTGGAGCGAAATTGAACTGACCAAAAACAACATCAATTAACGTTGGTCTTGTAGATAGAAACCCTATCAATGTACCTTGGCTGCACACAGAGGAGAAAATCAAGATACTAGGAGTGATATTTGCTAACTCGGTTGATGGCGACACTTAATGGGAATGCGATAACAGGAAAATTTATTCAAAATGTATGGTTGCAAAAATTACGCTCATTGACGCTACTACAAAAAGTAACAATACTAAACACTTTCATACTTTCAAAATATGGTATATGGCATCCATGTCTTGGTGTTACATTCCTGTTGTGGAATTTGAACTTCTGTTTCAACAGACTTCGCAGCCGATTCAGAGTGTACAGAACCATTGCATGGCTGGTGCTACGATTCTACTGACACTACGAATCCTTCCAGGTCGGGGCTCGAACATACGACAGCTAGTTTGTAAGACCTGTGCCTTATGCATTGAACCGTCAACCCGGGACAATCCATACTTCCTCCATATAGCAAGCACACGGCTAAAATAACATCAGTTATGGGTAAATTTTTATGTGAAAGAACATATAGTGAAGGTGGTCTGAGGCTTCAACTCCCATCATTGAAATGCAAGGCATTACTTATAAATTGACACATTCGAGAGCTAGCCAGTATGCCGTTCTACGCTGCATCTCTGCAACAAGATGAAACCATTCGAGCAGATTTGCCCTGTTTTGCACTATTAAACATAGATTGCCGTCGACTACCAGCAGCAGTAAGAGAGAATTTAACCACCGACCTTATTTTAAAGCACTACACCGCAGAAAATGAGTAACCGAGGGTTATGCGAAAATATCCGACGGTGAACTGGTCAATAATATGGAAAAAGATTATGGATAGAGCACATCAGCGCAGCGAAGCTCACTGTACCTATTCATTCACGAGAAATTTGAACATCGTCAACTGTTATACACCATGCAACGATGCACCATGGATGGAGGAAATTGTTTACACTGCAATACAGCATTCGAAACCATAGAACACAAGTTTGCCGGTTGTCAGCGAGTAACAGCAGCTTGGACAATACTACGACAAAAAATGTCAATTTACCATCTATGAGAATTTATCATCTATGAGAAATCCAATTGATCTGATTCTAGTAGATCAATGTAACATTTGTAGTAAACTGACTTTGATTCAGGCCATCATTTTAACCCAAAGAAAAATTTTCTGACCCTATGTACGGGGTTGGGAATCGAACTCAGGTGAGCTGCATGAAAGGCGTGGACTTACCCATCAAGCTATACCCGTCTCCGGTTCAATTAGTTATATATTCTACCACCTTAAAACTAATTGGCTAGGATACAGATCTTATATCGAAAGCAATGCAAACCCTGAAATTGTTTTGGAAAATATCGATACAGCCATACATAATTCAAATCATTACATTATTGAAATTAGGAGTCTCAGTAAGTTTAAACTAAATTCAATTCTCCTTCATCTACATCAATATAAACCTACTTGTGATCCTACAATGGAATAGTTGCACATCGTATTTCACAAAGATTAATATTCATGAACATGTAAAGTTGTGTCATTTAAAAATTTAATCAAAAGGTCGATAGCAGCAGGGCGACTTGAACCGAGAAACATTCGATCACAAAGCACGCTAGGTAATCGACTGAACCACATAAAACCGTAAAAATCATATTTTTTCTGTGCTCATTTGTTCTGTGTAATTTTATTGTATGAAAGAATTTTTCTATAGTCAATAAATCGAATTTTATTATTTATTATTGAGAACCTTTAGAAGAAAATGAAACATAGATTCACCGAGCAAATCAATCCATATTCTAAATCATTGTCAGGTTCTATACTGGTCATCAGAAATCATTTTCAGAACTTAAAGAAGGAACTAGAATACTCCCTGAAAACGGTGGATAAGATCGAATTTGACAACTTTTCCAATTTTGTGAGTCCTATTGACATCTCATAGTAATATGAGCATAACATAAGATTACATTACCGAGACAAATTAAGGACTGTATCGATAAGTAGTTAGCAACATTCAAATAGTTATTACTCTGAAATGGCTTAATTTTTTGCATCGTGTTTTGCGGTGACATGTTTGTTTACATGTCAATAACAGTTGCGCAATCGATTGGTTTCGGTACGGTTTATTGTTTTAATGATGAGTCGAATGGATCCGGAAACTCGAAAGAAAATTCTGCACACTTGGTGCTCAGAAAGTGGTGTCACGTACAACGAAATTGCAAAACGGGTGAAAGTGCACCACACCAGTGTCAAAAATATCATCGAGAAGTTCGGTAAGACCCTTCCCATCAAGTATTTGCCCCGATCCGGTAAGAAAACGGGTCCCAGCCAGCCCGGCCAGCACTTAAAAGTGGTTGAGTACATCAGGAAAAACCCATCGGCGTCGACGCGGGATTTGGCCAAGCAGTTCAACACCAGCATCGGGATGATTCAACCGATCAAAGTTCGGAACTCACTGAAAACGTACAAGAAACAGAAGGTGCCGAGAAAATCCCTGGTACAGCAAGTTCAGGCCAAAACAAGAGCGCGAAAACTGTATAACCGGATTCTACAGAATAAAGACGGATGCATACTGATTGACGACGAAACCTACGCCAAGGAAGACTCTCGAGCGCTGCCCGGACCGCAATATTATACGAAATCGGTGTACCAGTACCTGGACGACGCTGACACCACGATGGCGATGGAAAAATTTGGGCAGAAGGTGTTGTACCTGTGGTTTGCGGTCGTCGATTTTCTCCACGAAGGGCACAATTAACGCCAAGGTGTACGAGGAAGAATGTTTAAAGAAGAGAATGCTGCCACTGTACAGAAAGCATAAGGCTCCTCCTCTCTTCTGGTTGGATTCGGCTTCAGCCCACTACGCCAACTCCGTTCTACAGTGGTTGTCAAAAAATAATGTACAATTCGTGAAAAAGGACATCAACCCAACGAACTGCCCGTATCTTCGGCCAATTGAAAGGTATTGTGCAATTGTCAAGCGGCACTTTCGGAAGGAAGGTACAGTGTCTCAAAACATGCAGGAGTTAAAAAAAACTGGACAACTGCCACCAGGAAAGTCACAAAAGTAACTGCGCAGAATTTAATGAAGAATGTCAAGTCCAAAGTGCGAGCGTTTCACAGAAACTAGGATTTTCTTCAATATAATCAGTGAAATGCATGAAAATGTAATTTTTCTGCAATATATCGAAAACTGATGTCAAAATATGTTTTTTTGCGCTTTTTTCTTCAATAATCAATGTTGCTAACTACTTTTCGATACACTCCTTATTATGAAGTGAGGGCAATCATTAGCAAACTTAAAAATATGGAGGCTCCTAAGAATTTTATTTTTTTTTTTATTTTTTCGATGTTATCTTGAGACTTTGGCATTAATTTGCAAGTGTGTTGAATACTTATTCTTTTATTAAGATCTTTTCGTTGTATCTTTCATCATCTGTGTGTGTTAATGGCGAACATGACAACTTTCAGTGCAGAATCAAATTGCAAAAATTGTGTGAAATAATTTCCTATTCGTGAAAAATTGTGTGCTGAATTAGAGCTTGAATTATGTTGAATACAGATAAGTAGTGTGTTCTGTGCATGCTTCTATTTGTATTGATAAAAGTGTCGAAATTACCGTGCGACGTTCGCCCAAAGAAAGCGGCGTCGTTCCGTAATTTATTGAATGATTATTGTATTGTTTTTGCACCGTTTTTTGTTCTGTGATTTGTTCTCCTCATGTGTGTGTCGGGCCGCTTTGTTTGTTCATAAAGCATGGGGGAATGCAAGAAGTGTGGGGAGAACATAGCCATATCGGATGTTGGAATTAAATGTTTGGTTTGTGAGAATGTATTTCACCAGCGCTGTTCTGGCCTTACCCGAGCTATTGCTAATTGGATAGCGGATTTACCCGCGCTATTGTTTATATGTGCAGAATACTTAGAAGGTAACGTTGTATCTAGTATTGTCGATAACGATGTTCATTCGTTCATTAGCGATATGAAGAAGGAGATGGAGACACTAACATCCATTTCTGAATCGTTCGCTGGTTTGCGGGAGAGCTTCGAAAAACAGATTAATGTCGCAATAGAGAGTGGAATCGAGAGACTGATCAGGTCTTCCAATGAAGCTTTTGAGAGAAAGATGGCATGCTTGGAAAACAGTGTTTCCAAAAAGTTGGAAGATTTGAAAAGTTCTGATGCTTTCGATCAGTTCAGTATTCCGGGTTACACTATTGCTTTTTGCTTGTCACATTCCAGACACACGAGTGGAGTGGCCTTTTACACCAGAGAATCGATTAAGTTCAGCATTCTATCAAACGAAGTAGTTGGAAATAATTGGTTCTTGGATATATCAGTTGAGAGAGGCATGCAGATGGGAGACTATGGAGTTGTATATCATTCCCCTAGTTCAAGCGATCGCCAGTTTCTGGAAATTCTAGAAAACTGGTGGGAAAATTTTGTAGATTTTAGTAAACTTAATATTATTGCGGGAGATTTCAACGTTGATTCGCTCAGTGATCAGAGTTCGAATCACTTAAAACAGTTAGCAAAATTTTTCAGTTTCAAACAAACTGTGAATGAATTTACAAGAATTTCGAGACATAGCAGAACTTTGATAGATCACGTATATTTCAATTTTGACGGAGTTTATTCGTGTGTGGAGACCGATTGCAAGATTTCAGATCATGAGACAATTGCAATTTCCATAGCGAGTACCCCTAGAGATGGAAAAAACACAGTGAAAATAAAATGTTGGAAAAAATATTCAAAGCAAGCCATGTCTCGACTTGTGTCAAGAAGCTTGTATTGTACGCAGTTGACTGGAAATTTGGATCGCAGGGCATCTATTGTTAAGGACGTATTAAAAAAGTGTACTAATAAATTAGTCACTGAAAAGTACGTTAGTTTGAATAGCTCAAATAGCTGGTACTCAATGGACCTCTTACGATTAAAACGATATAGGGATAAACAGTACAAGAGGTTCTGTAGAACTAAGAATAAATGTCACTGGCGTGCTTATACCAATGCACGAAACATTTATTCACGGGCCCTGAAGAAGACTAGATGTGAATATGTTCAGAGGTAGATCGATCAAAATCAGAAAAACAGCAAGGAAAATTCTTAGACAATTACTAAAACCTACACATTGCTCAACAAAAACTTAAACATTTAATGGCAGAGAAGAGCACTCAGAACAAGTGATACAAGAATAATTAAACACTTATTTCATAAATAGTGTACAGCAGATCAATCAAAGTATTGATTTGATTGGTGAACCTGTTGAAATAACACAGCCGATTAGTAATTATTGTAAATTCCTTGAATTTCACCCAACCACTTTTGAACAATTGAAAGATATTTGTTTTAATTTAGGAAAATCGGCTGGTATCGACAATGTTAACTCATGTTATCGGTCATGATCTGCTGAACTTGGTAAATGAATCGTTATATACGGGGATTGTGCCAAAAGTTTGGAAAGAATCGCTGGTGGTTCCTATCCCCAAGGTTACTGGAACGGATAAAGCCGAGGAGTACCGTCCCATTAACATGTTGCACATGTTGGAAAAAATTTTGGAACTTGTTGTTAAAGATCAGCTGATTAACTATTTAAACTCCAACAGTTTGCTAATACCGGAACAATCGGGATATCGGAAAAGTCACTCTTGCGAAACCGCTTTAAATCTGGTTTTAGCAAAATGGAAGGAGAAAATCGAGATTGAAGAAACTATTTTTGCAGTGTTCTTGGATCTCAAGCGCGCTTTCGAAACAATTTCTACACCTATACTGTTACAAACAAAACAACGGTTTGGTATCGAAGGAGTAGCATATAATTGGTTTGGAAGCTATTTATTTGATAGAACTCAGAGAACTGTTTTTAACGATGTTGTGTCTAGTTTCCAGGGTAATTCACTTGGTGTGCCACAGGGTAGTGTTTTTGGTCAGATTTTATTCATTATGTACATGACATGAAGCGAGTTTTACGGTTTTGTGAAATAAATTTGTTTGCTGACGATACTGTTCTGTTCATTACAGCTAAAGATCTGGATGAAGCGGTTGCACATTTGAACGAAGACTTACATTCTCTGGCTCAGTGGTTGAAATTCAAGCAACTAAAACTGAATGTCATAAAAACTAAATATATGGTTATTTCTTCTTTAAGCACAGGACGTGAAGCCAACATTGAAATTGATGGAGAGATTATTGATCGCGTTAGAGAGTTGAAGTATCTTGAAGTCATAATTGATGAAAAGCTAACATTCAAATCTCACGTTAACAACATCATTAAGACAGTTGCCAAAAAAGTACGGGTGTGTAATGTCAGAGACATAACTGGATGTCGTGAATGCGAATAAAACTGATACTCTATCTTTGTACTTTCGAATATCAATAAGTTGATCGACAACTAGAATTTGAAACGATACTCCAAAACTAAAGTACAGATTAGATACATTAAACATTCTGACACACAATTAAATATTACGAAATATCAAATATAGTTCTTTATGATAAAATAATGGTGATTCTGAAAGGAACCTTTCATTAATGGCTTCTAAGTCGGTGCTATGCATTTTATATAGCAAATCAGCAGAAAGTTCTACTACAAACTACAAGTGGTTGAATAATGGGGCGTATATAGTATAGTGAAAAAAATTTCGCATAATTCCTTGGGTATACAATTATTGTTCTAAATAGAACTATACAGAATTTTGATGTCAATCATTTCGTTTCGGATTTAAATATTTCAGTAAAAAAGAGTTGCAACCTGATGGCCAGCAAGCGAATGAGAGATGCGACCTGAGCGTTTGAGGTTTTAACCACGCAGAAGGTGCGCTCTCCATCGCTGCTGGTTGAAGGTTTAACTCTCACGACGTCTGCTTCATCCGAACGCACGAAAAGAAATGATCGATTTTCGCATAAATATATTTTTTTTTGCATAAATATCTGTTTATTAATCCTATTTTTTGTGTATTACATCAACATTTTACAGTACAAGTGTTTTGACCATTTGGCCTTTCATTTTTGTTGTTCATACGATTCGTTATTAATAATAGGTGTTTTAGTTACTCTTGTTTTACATACTAATGTTTAATCATAATATTTATTTTAATTATTAATAAAATATCTACCTACTATAGTTATACTATCCCTAACCTAATACGTACAAATTTTGAATTATTTGTATTTCAGAGATTGAGCACCTCTCTTCAAATTTCGTGCAGTATTGTTCGAATTTTTGTTCTAGTATATCCAGGGAGGCCATCTCATGTACTTCATTAGTCCTTGTCCAAGGGGTAGATTTAGAATCATCTTTAAGATCTTACTTTGAATGCGCTGAAGCCTAAGTTTGTGTGTTCGTGCACAGCCCCGCCAAACAGGGACTGCGTATTCAATTGCGGGGTAGATGATTTGTTTATATACAGCCATCTGGTTCTTCAGGCACAGTTTAGATGTTCTACAAATCAGCGGATACAGAGACCTAATGAGTATGCTGCATTTTGAAACGATTTTGTCAACATGTGACCTGAGTATCAGATGTCTGTCGAAGGTGTGTCCTAGATAGATAACTTCGTCGGATCATTGGATGACCTCATCACCGAATCGTATTCGGCATTCGTCTGATGGAACAAGTTTTGGAGATCCTGAATGTGGAAACAAGATGACCTGAGTTTTTGCTGCATTGATCATAATTTTCCAGCTTGTAAAATATTCCGTTAAAGCGTCCAGACCTGTCAGTAGTTTATTCTTCAGAGCATTAATGACACGACCTTTGTAAAGAATGGCAGTATCATCA
Organism: Malaya genurostris; assembly: GCF_030247185.1. Classification (NCBI taxonomy): domain Eukaryota; kingdom Metazoa; phylum Arthropoda; class Insecta; order Diptera; family Culicidae; genus Malaya; species Malaya genurostris. Next base: position 153,241,129 of record NC_080572.1, read on the forward strand.
GCAAATTGTGACAGAACATTACCACCCGAGATCGATTTTCGACCACGGTTTCTCTTTTATACGCATTCAGTTGAAGATATGTGCCTGACTACCTCAAAATCGTCATCCTTGCGCGAAAAACCCAAGCGAAAGTAAAGAGTTTTCCACGTTGTTTTACAAATTTTAGGAAAACTTAATTTTTGAGTTGTTTGTGGTTATCACACACTGTTCAAAATATTATTCTAAATTCCTGATCATATTTTTGATGAAATGGTGAAAGAATTATGTTGCTACCATTAATACAAGTCGAGATATTCACGATTAAGTTCTGCCCATTCTTCCATACGGCTAATTTTGAAAAGGCACCCCATAGTAAAGTAAGTCGTGTTCACGACAAAATACAGTGTTTTATGCCGCCTGAAAAATGATTTAACGACCAGTAGTAAAATTCTCCTGTATAAATCAATAATCTCTCCTCACATTGACTTTTGCTCATCGATTCTGTGCCTTGCTAACAACACGCAAATATTGAGACTCCAGCGATTGAAAAATAAGGTCATGCGATTGATTTTGAAATCGAATAGATATACTCCAATGGCTTTTAGTGAAACAGAGAGTATATTATTTAACAATGGTGTTCATTTTCAAAATCTTAAATGGAATGCTGCCTCGATATTTGTGTGATAGGATTGAAAGAGGAAGTGACTTGCATAGGTACAATACTAGAAATGCGTCTGATGCGAGAACACCAAGCTTTTTGTCAGCCAGATCGCAAAACTCGTTATTGTACAAAGGGATTAGTTTTTTTTTCAATTCGATGCCAGGACGAATCAAGCGGGCTGCAACATTGAGGGAGTTCAAAAAATTGTGTATTTCACACATAAAATCTATTTTGTAATTAGATCTTTAATGAATTAGTGCAATTTGATTTTTTCGAAAACTGTGTAAAATGACGAAGTTTGTATTTATTTTATTTTTGTTTTTTTTTTTAAGTAAGACGCATTAGGTTGTTTTGTTCTGTATGATGATGATAAATTTTTAATGATTTGTTTAGTTAAAAAAAAATGAGTTGTCTACAAAAGTATGAGCCTCGCGCGCGGAAAGCAGGTAGAGGCAATCTGGAAATTGAATATGACTGGAACTGGATATGTTCTCTTTCATTTTTGAGAGCTTTAGTATTCTACGTGTCGAGTTGGAATCTTGACTTTGTAAGATTTGATGAATGATTTATTGATTATATTTCGGAAATAATCGGGATCGGAAGTTGTTGATGGAATTGGGCTTGACTCTGCTCATCCGCAGTCTCGTTACTCCATCGTAGCTGATGTTTGTAGCGATGAACTGGTCCGGCGGGAAGGGCCAGGTGAATTACTGTCTGATACTGACAAAGATATCGGGTTCGATTCCTGATTTGTTCAAGAATCTTCCCGGGTAGGAAATTTTCTTGAATAACCCTGGATAGTAAGTAAATCGGAAATATTTGAATGTTTTCTTGTTCTAAGTTGTACTTTAGAAGGAGAATCTATACCTGCTGGATTAACCAGATCGTTTTATATTTAGTTAAGGCCATCGTCCAAGTACCATGCGCGCGGGTGGTTTTAGGAAATTTTCGATGGAAATTTCGAAAAATTTGACAAAACCAAAAACATACAGACCTTTGAAATACTTTTATCTATCTACAGGGTGAAAATGACTGGAAAATTCGGAGGATTTTACGAGTCTTATCAAAAATAGCGCTGAAAAAATGAGCTTTTTTTTGTAATTTTTCACAATTATTTGAAAAAATAATTCGATGGAATGAAATTTTTTTTCAAAAAAAAACCTCATGCTGGCAACAAGGATCACATTCGGACACATTTTTGGAAAACCTTTTCACGCTTTTCATGGAAAATCAACGAATTTCATATAACCGATTTCGTGGAAATTTTTGAAATTCGTGGATTTTCTATGAAAAGCGTGAAAAGGGTTTCCAAAAATGTGTCCCAATGTAATCTGTGTATCCATAATAAAGTTTATTTGAAAAAAAAAGTTTATGTCATCGCTTTATTTTTCCAGATAATTGTGAAAATCACAAAAACACTCATTTTTCAGAGCTATTTTTGATAAGACTCGGAAAATCCTCCGAATTTTCCAGCCATTTTCACCCTGTAGATAGATAAATGTATTTCAAAGGTCTGTATGTTTTTGTTTTTGCAAATTTTTCGAAATTTTCATCGAAAATTTCCTAAAACCACCCGCGCGCATGGTACTTGGACGATGGCCTTAACTGGTTAAAATATGTGATGCAATATTTATTATCATTAAGATAAATCGTCCAGCTCACACCTTTGTAGGGGTATGAGGCGGGACCATCATCATCATCATCATCATCATATAATTGGGGTGTAGACATAGAACCTGCACAGGACAATGAGTTGTTTCATCACTTTTACTGAACATCTCGCTCAAACGTAAAATTGGGTACTGTCTATTATTGAAAAAAAAAAACATTACGCTAACAACTGTTACTCCAATGTGAACTAGTAATATTTTTTCCGTTTTTTCACTAAAATTCCCAATTTTTCCGGGGAAACAAAATTCACAACTTTTTTCCGATTTTCGCGGCCACTTGCCACCCTGATTTCCTGTTTGTAGAAATTGTTTGCACTTAATGGATCATCCTTGAGTGCGAAAATGTCGTTATATCTTTTGCATTAGTCTATCAATTTATCCTGAGCATTAACTGGTATATTTTCAATCTTAAGCTGATTTTTCAAATTTAATATTCGTTTTCTTTATGTTTACATTATCATTTTCGGTTGTGTCGTAGTTGCTTGCTAGGATTACTTCGATTTGTCCAGCAATTCATTAAAAGAAATATATTCAAAATTATTGCTGGTATTCATAATATTTACATATTGGGCACCAGGACTGATAAGAGCGTTTGAGTAATTCACTACTGGCTTTAATTCACCGGAAAGGATAACGTTATCCTCATTGATATATTTTTAATTTAATTTCCCTAATTACTTGACATCTAGGTGATATAATAAATTTTTCATTGAATTTATCTGTAATGAGTATTTCGAAAATTTCATCATTTATTTCTAACGTAATTAGCCATGTTTTCAGGCATATATTGCATCCGTAGTTTATTAGGAAGTATCTACCATCTGTAATGATAGGTAAGTAATCATTAACTATTTGTTGTATTCAATAATATAATTTAAGGCACACTGCTTAAGCTCTAAGATGCCAAGGGTATTTTCTAATCTTAATTAACGACTAACTTAAAACTAGAATAGTATCATTAGACTATGTCCTCTCGGGTTCTCGAAAATCCAGCATTCAGCTGGCGATCGGCAGAGGTAGATGATTTGAATATTGCACGAAGGCCCGGCGGGTGGCCCGCATGCTGGTCTTCGACTGGAGCGGGCTTCCGTGGGCGATGATGGTGATGTTACGGAAGAGAATGAAAGTGAATATTGTGGAAAGCGAGGTAAAAAGGGGGTATGGGAACAAAATGTCTGAAAACTACAGAGATCTAATTAGTTGCCATCGAGATGGTGAAGGGACGGAGAATGGGGGAACGAAAAAGTTAGTAACAAAAAAAAGATATTGTTAGTTCCAATGAAGATGGTGGACAGGGACGGGGATCGAGAGAATCGACCGGATGTTAGTGTCGACCCTGTAGGTGGAGATTATACTTTCTGAGCGAGGAATAACACATTTTACTTGGACATAAATGTGTTTGAGGAAATGGTATATGAGAAGTATATATGAACTATCCCGACTCGCCAACACATCCCGAACCGGAACCTCAGGCGGTCTACCTCGGGCCCTAAAGGATTCCAGTAGCTTCGACCTGGCGTCGCGATACTCTACGCACGACCACACGAAATGCTCGATGTCCTGATAACCGTTGCCATAGGTGCAGAGACCGCTCTCCCCGAGCCCAACACGCCAGAGATATGCGTTGAAAGTGTAACGATTTGACATGAGCCGCGACATAACACGAATGAAATGTATCCATCGTCCCAGTTCGCCATTGCTCCATGAAGTTTCCCAACTTTCGAGAGTTTTCTGATGAGAGATACTGAAAAATTCATTGAAGCAGATTGGTCTTTCATAAAGGTCACCTCCTAATGCGCCGTTCAGATAAAGTTCTCAAATGTTCCCGTATTTTCCCCAGGAAATACTTTCCTGGCTTCATTACCCGGAGAGCTTCTATTGAGCTTAGACTGTCCATGACAATGAAGTAATGGTCTTTGGACAAGGTTTCAATGATTTCGAGGGTGTACTGAATAGCAGCTAATTCTGCGACGTAAACTGAAGCCGGATCACTGAGTTTGTAAGAAGCGGTGATGTTATGATTGAAGATACCGAAGCTTGTAGACCTTTTGATGTTTGATCTGTCAGTGTAAAACACTTTTTCACAGTTGACTGTTCTAAATTTATTATGAAAGATATTAGGGGCCACTTGAGGGCGTATGTGATCCGGAATTCCACGAATATCTTTTCTCATGTATGTGTCGAAAAACACAGTAGAATTAGAAGTATCCAAGAAATGAGCACGGTTGGAAGCAAACGAAGAAGGATTAATATTCTGAGCCATGCAATCAAAATACAAGGACATAAAATGGGTCTGAAAATTGAGCTCGACAAGCCCTTCGAAGTTTTAAATTACCCTCGGATTCGAGATATCGCATCGAATAAGCAATCGATATGAGAGATCCCATAATCGATTTTTATTGTACGAAGAAAGTTGATTCTCTGCTGGCATTTTTGTTTCAGATACCTGATGTGACATCCCCATGTACCTTTGGAGTCGAACCAGACCCCGAGATATTTAAATTTGAAGACCTGAGCTATGGTTTCACCCCCTAGTTGAAGCTGTAATTGTGCTGGTTCTCGCTTCCTTGAAAATACAACTAGCTCAGTTTTCTCCGTAGAGAACTCGATACCCAATTGAAGAGCCTATGTCGACAAGTTGTCGAGGGTATCTTGGGGTCCTTGGAGATCGGCAGCTTTGGGTCCTATAATAGACACAACGCTGTCGTCGGCAAGTTGTCTTAGCGTGCCAGATGTGTTGATACATTCATCAATATCGTTACGAAAAATTGTATAAAAGGGGGCTTAAGCATGAACCCTGAGTAAGGCCCATGTAGCTGAATCGTATTGTCGACAAATCACCATGCGCGAAATACATGTGTTTCTCGGACAATAGATTATACAAAAAGTTATCCAGAATTGGTAAAAGACCATGCTGATGCAACTTCTCAGATAGGATGTTTATGGAAACTGAGTCAAAGGCCCCCTTGATATCTAAGAAGACTGATGCCATTTGTCCTTAACGAGCAAATGCCATTTGGATTTTTGTTGAGAGCAACGCAAGATAACCATTCGTTCCTTTACCCCTGCGGAAACCAAATTGTGTATCTGAAAGTAAGCCAATTATCTAGACGGAACAGAATTATTTTTTCGAACAATTTCCGGATTGAGGAAAGCAATCGACCGATACGAATTGTGATCGGAGGCTGGTTTTCGAATGACGATAACTCTTATTTGTCTTCAGTAATGTGGGACAATATTATCCTCAAGAAGCCTATTGAATAAATTCAATAAGCGCCTTTTGGCAGAGTCAGGCAAATTTTTCAATAAGTTCAATTTGATTTTGTCTAACCCCGGAGCTTTATTGTTACACGACCACGAGAACTCGACCATCGAAAAAGGTGTTTCGTTTCTGTTTGATAAGGCGACGCGCATGATCGTCTGTTCCGGAACAGAGTCAGCACATACTTTTTTAGCGAAATCGAATAATCTGTCTTAGAAATCGATAATCCGTCTACGAATCGACGCCAATAACCGCTTTTCTTTGCTTTAATCAAGCTTTTTATTTTAGCGTCTGATGGCGCGTAGTTTCTACAATTATCAGGTGTCCCATTTTTCCTAAACTCGATATATGATGAAGTTCTCTCCGCGTTTCATTCTGAGCAGACTTTGTCCCAGCACGGGTTGGGGGGGGGACAAATGTTAGTTTTCGCGCTGGGTACGCGTTTCGTCTGAGCTTGAGTCGCGGTGTCAAGAATCAAGCCAGCCAAAAACGTGTACTCTTTCTCCGGAGAAAGTTCTTGTGTTGTAGCTAGTTTCTCAGATATCGAATTTGCTTAACATTTTCAATCTCGATCCAGACGAATAATATGGATTTAGATTTTTGGTAATGTGTATACAGTTTTTAGACAGGATAGAAACTCACATAACAGCGTTAAAAAACTGGAGGTGGAGCCCTAGTCGCCTGCCGGTCTGAAATCAAATCACGCCAGCTATTCACACCGAACTGCAACGGTGTTGAGCAAATTTGGCTTGCTATCAGTTTCAAGAATTACACACTTTACCTATGCGCGCTGTACTTGCCGCCTGATCGTGTCAATGATTCTGTTCTAATCGAACACTTAAAGTCTCTCTCGTTTATAACGGCATAAGTATCCTTGAACGATAGGATTATTGTGGTCCGTGATTTCAACATTCCTCTTATCAAGTGGGCTCGCTGTTCCACTAGATTAATGTACCCTGATTCTACAAGCTCGTCGTTATCTTCTACAGCTTCAAAATTATTGGATGACTACAACACAGCCGGTTTAGTCCAACTAAATGGCGTTTATAATAGCAATGAGCGACTGCTGGATCTTTGCTTCGTCAGTCAAGAACTTTCTGCCTCGATTACACTAACGGAAGCTCCAGCAACACCTGTTAAAATTTGTAACCATCATCCACCGCTTCGAATATATATCTGTGACCAACCTATCACATTCAAGAATCAACATACTGCAACTTTAAAAAACTAGACTACACTGCTATGAGTATTTTTTCTCATCTTTAGATTGGAACTCTATATTATGAATGCAACTCAGCTGCAGTAACTTGGACTCATGTTTATTATACGCCATGAATCAGATCATACCAAAAAAGACACCTCGTAAAGCAATCCACCCACCATGGTCTAATCCTACCTCGAAAAACTATAAAAGTGCTAAGCGATCTGCCTTGAAGAAGTTGTCCAAATATCATTCGCTACATCTCAGATTGCTCTATTCGCGTTTAAACTACTGTTATAAACGTCTAAATAAAACTCTCTACCATAACTACCAACAGCGGATCCAGAGAAGTTTTAGAACGAACCCGAAAAGCTTCTGGAGTTACTTCAACGAACAACGTAAAGAAACGGGCTTTCCAACTCGAATGTCATTTGATGGAGTTCAAGCATCAACATCTCCTGAAATCTGTGATTTGTTTCGTAAGCCTTTCAGCAGTATTTTTTCGGACGAAATTTTAACTGGCGATCAAATTCATGAAGCGACCGGTAACGTTCCTCCGCGTAGTCCCTTTGATTCTCATCCAATTATTACGACTACTAAAGTTAGCAAAGCGTGCTCCAAGCCTAAGTCATCATTCAGTGCTGGTCCTGATGGGACCATCTATATTACTAAAAAGATGTTCAAATGGTATTTCGATTCCACTATCAATACTGTTTAATAGTTCTTTGAAATCAGGACATTTTCCGGCCATATGGAAATAATCATACATTTTTCCCGTCTTTAAGAAGGCAGTAAAACCGAGATATCAAATTATCGTGGAATAGCGGCGCAGTATCCAAATTATTCGAACTAATCGTCTTGGACTTCATCCCACATAATTGCTCAAACTATATATCTGAAAGTCAACACGGTTTTATGCCGCAACGATCTACTACTACAAATCTTGTATCTTACACTTCATTTATCATAAAATCCCTGCAAGTAGATGCTATATATACTGATTTCTCTGCTTCTTTCGACAAGATCAATCTCCGGATCACAATTTCGAAATTGAGTAGACTTGGATTCAATGGACCTTTTCTTACTGTGCTCATATTTAACCGATCGCGACATGTCAGTGAAAATAGGAGATTGCACTACGTCTCCATTTACGGTCAGTTCCGGAGTTCCTCAAGACAGTCATCTTGGTCTGTTCATATTCCTACTCTACCTAAACGATTTAAACATTTTGCTAAAATGCATGATGTTATCGTATGCTGATGATTTCACACTCTTTCACCTTATCAAAACCGTCGAAAACGCCAGATTCTTGCAGTCACAACTGGACATTTTTACAAATTGGTGTAGAGTAAACCGAATGACCGTTAAAGCTTCAAAATGTTCTGTTATTTCTTCACTCCCAAACATTCTATGATTGAATTCGACTACACGATCCTACAAACTGTTCTTAGACGAGAATCGTGTATTAAAGACTTGGAAGTTATCTTGCATTCGAAAATGAATTAGAAACAACACATTGAATATACCCTCAATACAGCCTCGAAACTGTTAGGGTTCGTCTTCCGTGTGACGAAAGACTTCAAAAACATATATTGCCTCAAAGCATTATATTGTGCTTAGGTCCGTTCTACACTAGAATATGCAGTTGTGGTTTGGTCACCCTACTATCAAAACGACATTCAACGCATAGGAAATATTCAACATAAATTTATTCGTTTTGCGCTTCGCCGACTACCATGGAGAGACCGCCTAAATCTTCCGAGTTACCAAGATCGCTGCAAGCTCATAGATATCGATCTACTGTCCGTTCGCAGAAATGTGTTCAAGACAGTTTTCATTGCTGATCTTCTCCTGTCACGAATTGATTACTCGGAGCTTATACGTTTGCTAGATTTTGATATTCGTCGTCGTTGTCTTCAAACTCATCCTTTCCTACGCATTTCTGCCGCCAGAGCAAACTATGGCCACAACGAGTCATTTGTCAGTATGTGCCGAGTGTTCAATAGCTGTTCAAGTCAGTTCGACTTTTATCTAACTCGTGATACCACCAGGAAATTGTTTAGTCAAACACTATCTCTTTAGAAGTTTATCGTTAGTTCTAAGTACTTAGATATGTAGTTATAATAGTTAATGGTATGCAATATGTTATAATAGTTAATAATATGAAATGTATCATTTGGATATTCTGTAATCTGTTGGTAGAAAAGATGAGGAGGTTTTATGCCTACTGGAGACATAGTGTTAGATTGATAATAACCTATCTCCAGTGGGCTTTTCCCTTTTCGTCACATTTCAGATTATTTACTAGAAATTTGAAAGGATCTATTTTTGGGACGATACTTCTACAATTCAACTGAATAACAGTGATTGTATCCGTGACCTCGGTGGGTGACTTAGCCATCGAAGGATATGATCGCTGAAAGAAGGGGCCATTTTGCAGTCAACTGCTTCATGAATGTTTTAACTGTAGGAATAAAAGCCATTAATAGACTTTTAAGAGGTACTAAAATATTGAAGGCAGTCATGACCCACGATATCAGAGAATTTAACAAACCCAGTATCTGGTAAATTTTCTGACTGATCTTTAGGGACTTTCGGGGGTTTTGAAGTCCTAGGAAGTGATGGAAATTCTTGCACGGAATTTGGTTTTCCAAGGCCTGGAGCTTTTTTCTCCGGTTTTTTTGCCATCACTTCCAGTTTCAATTTTTTGAGACCCACCAAAAGATACCTTCGAACCATTACTAGGGAGCTTACTAAAAGATTTATTGCTTTCTGAAGCTATGAGGGACCGCCGAAGGTGTACCTTCAAGGGGATCATCAGCATCGCTCTCGTCAGCTGACAAACAAGCGAGAACATTCACTGGAGGCGTAGCACTCTTCAACATTTCAGCAAAGGAATGCTTGGAATGTTCGAACAAATCATCATTTGAATTATTTTATCAATCATTAGACACAATAACCTCAAATATGCAACCTGAAGTGAAGCTCCAAATTTTCTGCAATTTTAATCAACGAAATGCGGACTTTATTCCTGACACTGAAAATGAATCCATCTTACTTCCAGTCGTAGGAGAAAACGAAACATTGCATTACTTCTTCGACAAAATTTCTTTGGGATGTATCAGGTAAACTCCATAAAAATCAACAAAACGCGTATTCAGACCTTCTTTTCACAAATTGCACACAATACTTTTGTGTAAATGCATCAAACATGCCTTTATGGAAAAATGAAAAAATACTACTTAGATCTTTGCAATCAACTTATAATTTCCATTAACGAGGCGTAGGAACAACATAACTCCAAAATTGAAAACGAAATAAAATCATGTCCTAAAAACTCTTTCAACTAGACTAAAACGAAACTAAATAGCAACAATCTTCCATCTCAAATGCATCTCGATCGGCAAGTAGGAAAAAATCAACATCGAAATCTGCAATTAATTCGCAATTTTTTTTCTTGAAGTATTTTCTGACCGTGACCGTGAATACTTTTCTTTCAAACCTGAATTTTCAAATCACATCTCTGTAAACTGTCTATCAGAACATGACATTTTGGCTGCACTGAAAAACCTAGACGCTTCAAAAGAATCTGGACCTGATATAATATCACCTATAATCCTAAAAAATCTTGCTGAAGAACTCTCAAAACCACTTCTACAACATTTCAATTTATCACTAAAAAATGTATTTTTCATAAAACATGGAAATCATCTTTTTTGTACCAATAAATCAAATCAGGCCCGAAATCTGATATCCATAACTACCGTTGAATAGCCATTATTTCAAGCATTTCTAAATTATTTGAAAAAAATATAAACGAGAAGCTTTTCCAACAACTGAAAAATGTAATAACAAACAAACAGCATGGAATTTTTAAAGGTAGCTCAACCAGAACAAATCTTCTAGAATTAATCAATTTCACTCTGAATGCCATGGATTCTGGCAACCACGTAGAAACTCTATACACCGACATTAGTAAAGCTTTCGACCGTATCGACATACCATTACTATTATACAAACTTCAGAAATATCGGATATAACACATTCTGCATCAGTGGCTCGAATCACGTGTACAAGTAGTTCGCTTTCAAAACATTCTGTCTGAATCCATTGATGTAACATCGGGTGTACCTCAGGGCTCTCATCTAGGGCCTCTTCTTTTCATACTGTATGTAAACGACATTTCCTTCATATTCAAATACCTAAAAGTGTTTATACATGCCGTAATATTCCAGAACGAAATCAATCTATTCCATGATTGGTGCTGCAAAAGTCTACTCAAGCTCAATGTAAAAACCTGTTTTAATTCACCTAGTGGTGTAATGATGCCTTTCTCATGTACATATAATATTTTGAATGGAATTCAAAATTTATCTCTTCGATTTTTGAAACAAACCAAGAGATTGTTTGTGCATTAACTAGTATAACATACAGAATAAAACAATGCTTTGATTGCTTGAGTCATCCACATTTCCACAAACCAAAGAACCGACCACCAACTAACATGACACACAAACTCTTCTAGAACGCACTCTAAATTACGATTTAAATGTTTGTTGTATCCGAAAATATTATAAGTGACGGTGTACAATATTGAACACACTTTACCCTATAATTCCGGAACCGCAAGTCGAATCCGGATGAAATTCAGGAATTCCGTATGGGACCACGAGACCTTTCATTTGAATACTAGTTTGTCGAAATCGGTTCAGCTATCTCCGAGAAAACCTAGTGAGATTATTTGACACATACACACACATACATACACACACTCACACACACACACACACACACACACACACACACACACACACACACACACACACACACACACACACACACACACACACACACACACACACACACACACACACACACACACAGACATTGCTCAGCTCGATGAACTGAGTCAAATGGCATATGACACTTGGCCCTCCGGGCCAATTTTCACTGGTCGGTTTTTCAAGTGATTGCATAACCTTTCTATATGAGAAAGGCAAAAACATCAAAATGAGTGTTCTATTTGATATCACACGCTGATCCGGTATAGCTTCAACAGTCCTAGTGTACTTATAGTGTTGTCTCGTCCTCCATCAGTGCGAATTTTTTCCTATATGATTTCCTTTCAGATACAAGCGCATGATGATGTCTGGTGATCAACAATATCAGTAACATCACTGCTAACGGTAGGCTGATATCTGCTCTTTTCATCGTATTCACTGAGCCGTAACCGTGGTATTATGTATGCATTCATTAACTAACAATGTATCCTTTTCGTTGAGTGTATGTTAAGCTGTCAGTTTTTAAGATAATCGGATTAAAGAGAACACGCGTTGCGTTTCATTGTAGAACTAAACTTATTAGTATTTTACTATATCGATTTTAATTGGTTCTTTTCGGCAAGCATTAAACTTGCTTGCCGAAAAGAACCAATTAAAATCGATATAGTAGACATTATGCGGCAATTAAAACCAAATAATATATTATTAGTATTTTGTCTCAAACTTTTGTCGTCGATAAGATGCGTTATCTCCGGAATGTTGACACTATCGCAAAGCCACACGGGAATAGAATAGTGGTGTCAGAGGTGGGATTGTTAAGAAATCTCTTACGGTGTGAAATTGAGGTTAGAATCGCATAAATTGAAAATGGCTCAAGTTACTCCAAAACTCATGGAGGTATTATCCGGAATGATCGCTCAGGCTCTGAAAGCATCAAGTAAATGTCGTCCAACAAGCATCCGTTTCGAATCCGCTAGGAGACCCCGCAGCTCCTTCGCCGAAAGTAGCACCTTTTTCCATATCAGAATATCGATCTACGGAAGAATCATCTGTGTCTGACTATTTTAATCGATTTGAATGGGCTTTAGAACTAAGTTGCATTCCAGAAAACCAATACGCTAATTATGCAAGAGTGCATATGGGGCCCGAACTAAATAATGCATTGAAGTTTTTAAGTAGCCCAAACGATCCTGCAGAAATTAACTACGAAGAATTACGTGCCGTATTAACAGACTATTTCGATCGCACCAAAAACAAGTTTGTCGAGAGTATTAAGTTTCGAAACATAGTAAAGTAAGGAGGAATCTATTGCTCAGTTCGCTCTACGATTGAAACAGTGGGCCGCACATTGCGAAAACGAGGGTTTCCTAGACAGGATGCTCATCGAACAGTTTCTTCAAGGACTTGAAGTGCGAGATATATGTGACGAGATCATCGCAAAAAACCCACTGACGTTTAAAGTTGCATTCGACATTGCTTGTACTTTGGAAGCAACCCGTAACACGGCACGGGAAGTCAATGCAGGAACACCGATGAATCTTGAAGGCACTAACAAACTCGGATACGAAACTCTTAAAACAAAGCATTCTACACGACGTGTTTTACCACACCAGAAATCACATTTCCACCAGCAGGAATCATTCATCATCGAACCGATAACTACCGCGACAGAGCGTTAAACTCATGCAACGGCTGCGGTGGTCAACATATGCGAAGCCAATGCCGCTTCCGCGATTCCAGATGTAACAATTGCAACAAAAAGGGTCATATAGCGAGGGTCTGCCGATCGTCGAAAACAGTACCTCAAAATTACTCCACGGATCAAGATCAGTCACCAGAAATTCCACGAGCAGAAATCGACGTGGTACAAACCTTGGGGCAGATATGCGACGTTACAGCTACCGAAAAGAAAATGATCAACGTGATACTCGACGGCCAACACCTGCAAATGGAACTTGACACTGGAGCACCATGTGGAATAATTTCTGAATCGAAGTTAAAGAGTATGAAATCAAAATTTTCTTTATTACCATCCGATAGACAATATTCAAGCTATTCTGGGCATCGCATCACCTGCCTGGGTCGAATTCCGGTAAACGTATCGATCGGATCAACTACGCGCAGGCTAAACATATACGTCGTGTCAGGAGAATCGGATGCGCTCATCGGGCGTGAATGGATCGCTCAGTTTGCTGACCAGATTGATATGAACAAAATGTTTGCTACACACACACAAATGTCAACACACTTTCATCCTCCGACCTTTCTGTTAACCAAGAAGCAGAACTGTCAGAACTACTGAACAAATACAATGAAATCTTCAGTGACGTTCCTGGTAAACTTGTTGGACCACCAGCAAAAGTACACTTGAAACCCGGTGCAACTCCTATTTTTGCCAAGGCTCGGGATGTTCCATTTGCTCTACGTGCTCGCTATGCGGCTGAAATTGAAAAGAAACTTACAGCGGGATTTTACGAAAAAGTGGAATATTCAGAAGGGGCATCACCGACCCATATCGTAGTGAAGAATAACGGAAGCATTCGCATTACTGGCAATTATAAACCTACCGTCAATCCGAGAATGATAATCGACGAGCATCCGATACCGAAAGTTGAAGCAGTATTCAACAAATTGCAGGGATCCTCCTTGTTTTGCCACCTAGATGTTACGGACGCCTACACACATCTTCCTATCGATAGCGAATTTAGTCATGTGCTCACAATCAACACCACGACACATGGACTCATACAACCTACGAGAGTCGTATACGGCGCAGCAAATATTCCTGCCTTTTGGCAACGCCGAATGGAAGCTCTACTCCAAGGACTGAATAACGTTGTCAGCTTTTTTTTTCATTATTGCCGCAGATAATTTCGATGATCTTCTATTAAACCTCACCGCAACATTAGACAAGATTAAACAAAATGGATTACGGCTGAATCGATCAAAGTGTATTTTCGCAGTTTCATCCTTAGTGTGTTTGGGTCGTAAAATCGACCGACATGGCCTTCACAAATCCGACAAGCACATCGAAGCTATCCGTGATGCATCTCGACCATATACGCCTGAGGAATTACAGTTTGTTTTAGGTAAGGCAACCTACTACAGTGCATTCATTCCGAATTTGTCATCTAGAGCACAACTCTTGCGTGGTAACAGTTCAGCTGAAAAGTTCGTATCGTTTAATAGAAACACACATTTTTTTACCAAAATTCGTTTTTATTATTCAACATAATCTTCCAACTTTTCGATACCATTTTTGTAGTGCGATTTGTCCTTTGCCTCGAAAAAGGCCTCAGTTTCAGCGATTACCTCTTCATTGCTTCTAAATTTTTTACCAGCGAGCATTCTCTTGAGGTCTGAGAACAGGAAAAAGTCACTGGGGGCCAAATCTGGAGAATACGGTGGATGAGGGAGCAATTCGAAGCCCAATTCGTTCAATTTCAGCATGGTTTTCATCGACTTGTGACATTGTGATTGTGAGCTCACGCGGCACCCATTTTGCACAAAGCTTTCTCATATCCGAATATTCGTGAATAATATGTCCAACACGTTCTTTTGATATCTTTAGGGTGTCAGCTATCTCGATCATCTTCACTTTACGGTAATTGAAAATCATTTTGTGGATTTTTTTCACGTTTTCATCGGTAACAGCCTCTTTTGGACGTCCACTGCGTTCATCGTCTTCGGTGCTCTTATGACCAGTACGAAATTTTGCAAACCACTTACGAATTGTTGCTTCGCCCGGTGCAGAGTCTGGATAACACTCATCAAGCCATTTTTTGGTATCGGCGGCACTTTTTTTCATCAAAAAGTAGTGTTTCATCAACACACGAAATTCCTTTTTTTTCCTATTTTTTCACAATAACAAAAGTAGCTTCACTCAAAATGCAATATCTCACAAACTAATAATCAGACAACTGTCAAATTTATACACGTATCTTTTGAAGGTTGGTACTAACTGAAAATGGTATGGATTTAATTCTAGTGGCGCCCTCTCATAGAAACGATACGAACTTTTCAGCCGATCTGTTATGTTAACTACCGATAAATTCGAATGGACGCCTAAGGCACACAAGGCGTACGAAGATCTGAAGTATGATCCAACATTGCCCCTGATTTTGGCAACAGATGCGAGTAAGACAGGACTCGGAGCCGTACTTTCGCATCGACTGAATAATGCAACTGAACGACCAATAGCGTACGCCAGCTGTACGATGTCTAAAACAGAGTAGAAGTACCCACAATCTCTCCCGACGCTCTGCATTAGTCGAATGGCAAACTACGCTGACTACCTGGCTCATTTTAATTTCAACGTCATCTACAAGCCTACTAAGTCAAACACCAACGCCGATTATTGCTCCCGAGTTCCTGCCAAGACAGTGGAATCGTAAGGTAGTTTGTCCAGCAAACGAGAATACGTAGATGATTTCGAACAATTCGCTCTTTCACATATACAACTTCCAGTCCGAGCTAATCTAATAGCACGTGAAACAAGAAGAGATACGCAGCTTGGCAAAATTGTTCGAGAATTGGAGCTAGGTCATAATCTTGTTCAATCAGGATACAAGGCACCGGAATCCAAGTATACAATAGTAGCCAATTGTTTGCTATTCGAACATCGATAATACCAGATATCCTTCGTGTTAATACCAGATATCCTTCCACAACCTATTCTAAAAGATTTACACTCAGCTCACTTTGGTGTAGTTAAAATGAATAGACTTGCACGGTCCTATGTTTATTGGCCCGGAATTGCCTCGGACATAGAACGAATGGCAAAATCATGTGCAGAGTGTGCTCGTTTTTCACCGGCACCACCTAACTTTAACACTCATCATTGGGAATACCCTAATGGGCCTTGGGAACGCATCCACATAGATTATGCGAGCCAAGTAGCCGGTGTAATGCTGTTAATAATAGTCGATGCATTCAGTAAGTGGTTCGAAGTTAAAATCACTACATCTACAACAAAAGCTGCAACTATCAATATTCTCGATGGGCTATTCTCTGCATATGGTGCATCCATAACACTTGTGTCGGATAACGGTCCTCAGTTCACGGCCGCGGAATTCAGAACATTTTTACAGATGAGCGGGGTGAAGTATCACAAACTCTCAGCACCATATCATCCGGCAACAAACGGCCAGGCCGAGCGCTATGTACAAACAATTAAAAACGCCCTAAAGGCAATGGGAACGACGTCTGAAAGTTTGCAATCTAATCTAAATGTGTTTCTGCAGCAGTGTCGGAAGGCGCCTCACACTGAAACCGGAGAATCACCTGCCAAACTATTTCTTGGTCGAAACATCCGAACTCGATTGGATCTTGTGCGTCCCAAGAATTTCAACACAAATATCACTGAAAAACAACATGCAAAATTCGATCCGTCATTCCGTACATTCGTTCCTGGACAGCAGGTTTATTTCATTTCGGGAAATTTACGAATGGACAAATGGATTCCTGGAGTTGTCATTTCACGTTTGGGAGATTTGCACTACGAAATTTCCTACAAAGAAAAACGTCTGAAACGTCACGTCGATCAAATCAAATGCTACGAAGGCGACGAGGTAACGCACACAACATCAAACGGAACAGAGTTTTCCACTTTAGCATCAGGTGAGGATACCCGGCGCGTTCGTTATTACGGCAGCAGTATGACGCCACAAGAGCAGACAGCCGGTAATAGATCCAGTCTTTCGGTTCCAGCTAATTCGCCTGAGGAACAATTCGTGACACCAAGTACCAGCCCGAATCGGTCCAATGAAATTCATCTCCCCGCGTTGCGTCGCACAGGAAGACTGCGCCGTGCCCCTCTTCGGTATTCTCCGTAATATAAAAAAAGTACGGGTGTGTAATGCCAGAGACGTAACTGGATGTCGTGAATACGAATAAAACTGACACGATTTCTTTACACTTTCGAATTCGAATTGATAGTTGATCGATTGTGTGAATTGCGAAACTTTCCTTTTTTTCACTACTAAAATTTTCAACGATTTTTGACGTCGATTGTCTCATTTCGGATTTGCATATTTCATTGAAAGAAATTATCAAGGTGCAGTACACGAATCATTTCTGCCTTTTAATAGAATCAAATTGTGGTATTCTCTACGAAATTTAGCACAGTTCGACACATTTATCACGAACGATTTTCGCACAGCGAAAAGTGCACGAAGCAAATCATTTTGGATTTTCACTTAACTGACTGATTTCTACCTTCGATTTGCAAAGAAGTAATCTCAATAGTTCTTTAGATAACATTTAGAGCCATTAGAACGGCTGATTTTATATAATGTCCACTTTTTGTTTCTTGTTTTCTTTCTCTCCAATGCAAAGCACCAGCAGCTGATGCAATCGTTCTTGCTTGAATTGAAACTTGTTTTGCGTACAAACCGACACATCCGTTCGTAGTGCCAATGATGCAAAACTGGTTTAATGCGTCTCCTCGCCTTGACGACCTGAGCGTTTGAGGTTTTTAACCAGGTTGAATGCGTCTTCTCGCCCCGACGTCTGCTTTCATCCAACGCACAAGAAGAAATGATCGATTTTCGACCACGGTTCCCTTTTTATAACGTTCAGTTGAAGATATGTGCCTGACTACCTCAAAATCGTCGTCCTTGCGCGAAAAACCCTAGCAAAAGTAAAGAGTTTTCCGTGCGGTTTTAAAATTTTCAGAAAACTTAATTTTTGAGTTGTTTGTAGTTATCTCACACTGTTCAAAATATTATCCCAAATTCCTGATCATATTTTTGATTAAATCGTAGAAGAATTACGTTGCTGCCATTAATACAAGTCGAGATATTCACGATTAAGTTCTGCCCATTCTTCCATATGGCTAGTTTTGAAAAGGCGCCCCATAGTAAAGTAAGTCGTATTCACGACAAAATTGCTTTCTTAGAGTAGCGAGAAAATATTATGTATGCATTCATTAACTAACAATGTATCTTTTTCGTTGAGTGTATGTTAAGCTGTCAGTTTTTAAGATAATCAGATTAAAGAGAACACGCGTTGCGTTTCATTGTAGAACTAAACTTATTAGTATTTTGTCTCAAACTTTTGTCGTCGATAAGACGCGTTATCTGCGGAATGTTGACACTACCGCAAAGCCACACGGGCTAATAAGATCACTTTTTTTCTCGTTGGGAAATATGGTTAGCAATTTATGATGAAATTTTCAGGAGTATGAGAGATCACCACAAATAACTCCAAATGGAAATTTTCTAAAATATTTTGCATGAACGAGCATTAAGGTGAAATTCGGTGCCAAAATAAGGTGCGTGAAATTTCAACCGCATGAATTGAACGAATCATCGCCACAAAACGTATCGTGCTAAACCGACACATAGAATATTTTCAGTGGTTAAGTGCAGTGGGCTATCGACATGTTTTGTTCGCTCGTAAAAAAGACACTGACTGTGTATGCCTATAACCGTGGGCATTTTAATTTACTAATATGAGGGAGATATAATAATTTCGCAACGGGTTTGACAAGTAAGATGTTGAAATTAATGTCATATTAATTCCCAACTTAAATTTAGAAATCATAGATGGCTAAAAACAAGTTGTTGTGGATTTTTCAATTCCTGAAT
Source organism: Malaya genurostris (assembly GCF_030247185.1). Taxonomy (NCBI): domain Eukaryota; kingdom Metazoa; phylum Arthropoda; class Insecta; order Diptera; family Culicidae; genus Malaya; species Malaya genurostris. The sequence goes on from NC_080572.1 coordinate 153,260,272, forward strand.
GAAGTCGAACATTGTATTTTTAATTTAATAGGTCTTGTCCCCTATAATCGTACTGTTACATTTTTTTCATAAATAGGTTTATTTCTTAAGGCAGTTTACATGTTTTTCTTCGCCGTAGCATCACTTTTACATAAAATTCTTATCCTAGTATAATTCTAAAATAGTCATGATTTAAATTTATTAAAACATATTCCTCTTATTACTTAAACATCATCTTAGGAAATATTATTTGAACCAAACGATTAACTTCTATAAATGATAAAATAAGCTGTTATTTTCAGACAAGGCATTTTTAATTCTTCAATGATTAAGCACGTTGGAAAAGTTCCTATGCCAAATTTGAGTCGAATCGAATATGTATTCCAGCCTTGTGGTCAAAGTTGAGAAGATCAAAACAAAACGTCAAGCTCTTTTGTTATCTATAAAAACCTGTTTTCATCCACCTAGTGGAGTAATGATGCTTTTCTCATATTTCATATTCTTATTAATAAATGTGTGGTATTCTTAAAATAATATTCTTTGATTCTTGAATACCAATAAGGTTTGGCCATAAACTAAAATATTGGATTGGTTTAAAGGCAAGTTTAGACATTATTTTACGATTATTACTTCGCCACTATAAGTGGCGGTATTTGTTACAGGCGAGACTCTTTTCTAGGTTCACCAATGTTATTGACCGCAGAGACTCCTTTCTGCAGCCACCAATATTGAGGGGTTCTGTATTGAAGCCTAGCGTAATTGTTTCGCAGCCGGATAGCACTCGGAACTCCACCTTGAAATCAATATACTTGGCTGGTTTTCAGACAAGTAATTTACCCTCTGACTACAGTGAAATGCAAATGTTTTATTTTAACGAAATCTTAACTACAGGGTGATTTTTTAAGAGCTTGAGAACTTTTTTAAACAATAAAACGCATAAAATTTGCAAAATCTCATCGGTTCTTTATTTTAAACGTTAGATTGGTACATGACATTTACTTTTTGAAGATAATTTCATTTAAATGTTGACCGCGGCTGCGTCTTAGGTGGCCCATTCGGAAAATCCGCTTTTTTATCGACAAATTTTGTTCAGCGATGAGGCTCATTTCTGGTTGAATGGCTACGTAAATAAGCAAAATTGCCGCATTTGGAGTGAAGAGCAACCAGAAGCCGTTCAAGAACTGCCCATGCATCCCGAAAAATGCACTGTTTGGTGTGGTTTGTACGCTGGTGGAATCATTGGACCGTATTTTTTCAAAGATGCTGTTGGACGCAACGTTACAGTGAATGGCGATCGCTATCGTTCGATGCTAACAAACTTTTTGTTGCCAAAAATGGAAGAACTGAACTTGGTTGACATGTGGTTTCAACAAGATGGCGCTACATGCCACACAGCTCGCGATTCTATGGCCATTTTGAGGGAAAACTTCGGAGAACAATTCATCTCAAGAAATGGACCGGTAAGTTGGCCACCAAGATCATGCGATTTGACGCCTTTAGACTATTTTTTGTGGGGCTACGTCAAGTCTAAAGTCTACAGAAATAAGCCAGTAACTATTCCAGCTTTGGAAGACAACATTTCCGAAGAAATTCGGGCTATTCCGGCCGAAATGCTCGAAAAAGTTGCCCAAAATTGGACTTTCCGAATGGACCACCTAAGACGCAGCCGCGGTCAACATTTAAATGAAATTATCTTCAAAAAGTAAATGTCATGTACCAATCTAACGTTTAAAATAAAGAACCGATGAGATTTTGCAAATTTTATGCGTTTTATTGTTTAAAAAAGTTCTCAAGCTCTTAAAAAATCACCCTGTATATATACAAATATTTTCCTTACAACAAATGTAAATGTTGCGCAACATTAACCGCAACATTCTCGGTTTTCTCTTTTCATCCCATTTCGGGATCTTAGCTCATACGGATACCTAGCTATGTCATATATTTTGGCCTTTATCGAAAGCTGAGCGGAAAGATTTTATTGCTCTTAATGTGGAAATTCCTATATTTGGCCCTGGACCCGCCTGAAGAGCGGCTTATCTCGGCTTGCTCACAAAATCATAAATCTATACCTACTTTAGTTTAGAGCGGCTTAGTTTTGTTCATTATTTTCTTAATACTTCAAATGTCAAGACCCACTCTTTGGGCCTTCGGATAAAATCCCTGATTTGATTTAATTATAAAACTGATATAATTGAATTATTTAACTGGTCCGTAACATTCCGGCCCTGATAAATAATAAATTTATTGAATATGAACGGACCATTAATATATGATTCACTTTCTTTACAGCTGTGACTCGATTTCTGAGTCAGTAGTTCTAGTTGGATGACTTATACGACGAACTATTGATGATCTCTCTGCGTTGGACCTGGTTTCGATGTTCGACGTTTTCTGGTTAGATTTGTGTTTCAAAATTTTGCACATCAGTAGAAAAGTACGGGTGTGTAATGTCAGAGACATAACTGGATGCCGTGAATACGAATAAAACTGACACGATTTATTTACACTTTCGAATTCGAATCGATAGTTGATGGATTGTGTGAATTGCGAAACTTTCCCCCTTTTCACTACTAAAATTTTCAACGAGTTTTGACGTCGATTATCTCATTTCGGATTTGCATATTTCATTGAAAGAAACTATCAAGATGCTGTACAGGATTCATTTCTGACTTTTAGAAGGACCAAATTGTGGAGTTCTCTACGATATTTAGCACAGTTCGGAACTTTTATCTCGAACGATTTTCGCACAGCGAAAAGTGCACGAACCGTATCAAATTATTTTGGGATTTCACTAAACTGATGATTTCTACCTTCGAATTTCAAAGAAGTAATCTTAATAGTTCTTTAGATAACATTTAGAGCCATTAGAACGGCTGAGTTTATATAATGTTGTCCAGTTTTCGTTTCTTGTTTTCTTTTTCTCCAATGCAAAGCACTAGCAGCTGATGCAATCGTTCTTGCTTGAATTGAAACTCGCTCGTACAAACCGACACATCCGCTCACGCTCACCAAATGATGCGAAACTTGTTTAATTCGTCTTCTCACCTTGACAACCGGAAGCAAATGAGAACTACGACCTGAGCGTTTGAGGTTTTTAACCACGCAGAGGGTCGGCTTTCATTGACGACTGCTCCACCTGACGACTGAAGTCCAAATGAGAGCACGACCTAAGCGTTTGAGGTTTGGCACCACGCAAAAGGTCTGTTTTCATCGACGACTGCTCCACCTGACGATTGAAGTCCAAATGAGAGCACGACCTGAGCGTTTGAGGTTTGGCACCACGCAGAAGGTCTGCTTTCATTGACGACTGCTCCACCTGCCGATTGAAGTCCAAATGAGAGCACGACCTAAGCGTTTGAGGTTTGGCACCACGCAAAAGGTCTGCTTTCATTGACGACTGCTCCACCTGACGATCAAAGTCCAAATGAGAACACGACCTAAGCGTTTGAGGTTTGGCACCACGCTAAAGGTCTGCTCTCATTATTGACGACCGCTGCTCCCGACGATTGAAGTCCAAATGAAAGCACGACCTAAGCGTTTGAGGCTTTATACCACGCAAAAAGTCTGCTTTCATTGCCGACTGCTCCACCTGACGACTGAAGTCTAAATGAGAGTTGCGACCTGAGCGTTTGAGGTTTTTAACTACGCAGAAGGTACACTCTCCGAAGCTGCTGGTCCCACGACGTCTGCTTGCATTCAACGCACAAGAAGAAATGATCGAATTTCGACCACGGTTCCCCTTTTATACGCAGTCAGTTGAAGATATGTGCCTGACTACCTCAAAATCGTCGTTCTTGCGCGAAAAAGCCAAGCAAAAGTAAAGAGTTTTCCGCGTTGTTTTCAAAGTTTGAAAAAACTTAATATTTGAGTTGTTTGTGGTTATCTCACACTGTTCAAAATATTATACCAAATTCCTGATCATATTTTTGATGAAATGGTGAAAGAATTATGTAGCTGCCTTCAATACAAGTCGAGATATTCACGATTGAGTTCTGCTCATTCTTCCATAAGGCTAATTTTGAAAAGGCACCCCATAGTAAAGTAAGTCGCCGTTATTATAATCCCGACCAGAAATAATGACGCGCCAATCCAAATACGATGATAAGTGTTTATCGGTTTCTTAGTTTCAACTATATCTAGAAAATTCCTGTAAGGATTCACCGACCATTTTGGTTTTCAATGTCAATCTGTGACCTTGGCTTGAAATAGGTAAACGTTGCCTTGTTACTAATTTCCATGGTTGCATGAATTGTTTCCTTTTTCGCTTGTATCTTGCATTCTGGTGTCAGCTCGACAATTGCTGCTTGGTATGGTGGTGAAATTTTTTTTCACAATGCATAGTATCGTACTGGGATTATTCACATAATAAAGTACACAGTTCCGTATAGGAAGATGTATTAGTCGCGTAATCGTAGGTAATCGATTAACTATACATCCGATTTTTGGTTCCACATGTAATATTGCAGCAGATATGCAGTCGGGTGCCTTTAATATTTTAGGTTGATTCATTATAAAATAACTGCTGTTTAATGATACCATTCCCTTCGTCAAGTAGAAGTATTCTCCTTTGACTTTTATAGCAATATATGGGTTTTCTACAGAGATTATTGTTTTATTCTCGTGATGTGGAATGGCCACCACATTGAAAATTTCATAATTTTCCTTATTTATAATTACCGTCGTCATGGTAATCATTATTGTGCCGTTCACTATCTTTGAATCATATTAAATTGCAGAAGGGTCACCTAAAAGCTTGTACCCTATTCGGCAATTACTCAGTAATGTTATGCAATATTTGCTGAAGTTCTATTTTATCCAGGGGATAGGAGCGAGTCTTCCTATATTTTGCCAATATTTCGTCGATTATTTCTCGAGTAAGAATTACTATCTCCATGGCTTTTCTTTGAGTAATAGCGACACGGTCTTCTGTATAATGAACCTTAAGTTTTTCCATTCCGTCATGAAGGATAGAAATGCTGCTTGCAAATGTGTCTCCCATCTGTGCTGCTTTAACATTCATTAGGTTCACAGAATGCGCTATTTTATCAAACCTTTCATTTTCGTGTATGCACATAGCTTGGATTTCGTCATCGATGTCGTTTCCACCAAATAATGAATCCTTGAGAAATCCTAATATTCCTCTTCCTCTTTTTATTCTTGTAGAATACTGAATCTCTAATTTTGCGTTGATTGCCTGACGATGTAATGATACGATTTGTTCCATATTGCGATCTATTATGAGATTTTTCAACACATTCAATGTTCTCTTCCGGAACTACTCGTGTATTAAGATTCGTCTTCCATATTCCTCTTTTGAGGATGCATGTTCCATAATGCTTGAAAATCGACGGGTTGATCTTCAATTGGTTTTATTTTCAAAGTGCTTCCCAATGATAAAAGTGTAATAGCCATAATTATCAATTTCGGTATTGTACCAGTAAAGAGTCGAATGCGTTTTTTCTTTCTCACTGAACCCTTTGATTCTTCCTTCAATTTCATACTACCATCTAGTGCTGTATCTTCTTTGTTCAAAAGAAACTGTTTCTAGTATCGCCTCGGTTTTATCAATCGAATTTGTTTTCATCTTCCAAGTAACTGCTGATGCACGAGAGTCGACTGAAGATGATTCGGTGACTGTTTCGAGTTTTCTGGTTTCTTTCACTGGTTCTGACTTGGTTTGCACAGTGTCCGTAGAATTTTTCAACTTGGTAACAGTTTCATTCGAATCATTATTAATTATCGTTTGTTATTCGGTTGATCGTAAAGCAATGGATGTAGAATCCTCCACTGTCATGACATCAGTCGATATAATATTAGAGACTGAAATGTTGCTTGCTGTGTTAACGACTTCTTTTTCTACAGCCTCATCTGTATTTTGTTTACAGCCTTCTTCCTTAGTGAGATCATCTTCTCGATTAATGTCCATCATTTGCGCGTCGACATTTGCCTTTTCAATCGGTGTCGCTTTTTTAACAGTCTTGCTATATACCATTACTTGCATGACGTTGGTTTCAGGCTCCCTTTGGTTGTCACCATTTCTCCACAAAATCCTTTGAGCATGTTGATCTTCTGACTTTATTTTGACTTGATGAAACATCTCCATGATGTCTCCACTGACCGCAATTGCTCCTTTCAGGAATCTTATTAATATAGTAAATAGTGAAGTAGTGGCGTCCGGCCCTGATAGCAAGGCTGAGTTAAAGAAAACTCCTTGTACATTAGCCGCTGCGTCGAAGACGGTAGCTTGTTATTTCGAACAATGAAATGTGGAAGATAATAAACTCGTGGTTTTGATTGATTAAGCCTTGACTGTGTTATATTCTATCCTATCGTAATCAGAAAATGTGTTTTGTAGTGAATACGACTTACTTTACTATGGGGCGCCTTTTCAAAATTAGCCATATGGAAGAATGGGCAGAACTTAATCGTGAATATCTCGACTTGTATTAAAGGCAGCAACATAATACTTTCACCATTTCATCAAAAATATGATCAGGAATTTAGGATAATATTTTGAACAGTTTGAGATAACCACAAACAACTCAAATATTAAGTTTTCTAAAATTTTGAAAACAATGCGGAAAACTCTTTACTTTTGCTTGGCTTTTTCGCGCACGAACGACGATTTTGAGGTAGTCAGGCACATATCTTCAACTGACTGCGTATAAAACGAAATTCGATCATTTCTTCTTGTGCCTTGGATGCAAGCAGACGTCATGGGACCAGCAGCTTCGGAGAGTGCACCTTCTGCGTGGTTAATAACCTCAAACGCTCAGGTCGCAACTCTCATTTGGACTTCAGTCGTCAGGTGGAGCAGTCGGCAATGAAAGCAGACTTTTTGCGTGGTATAAAGCCTCAAACGCTTAGGTCGTGCTTTCATTTGGACTTCAATCGTCGGGAGCAGCGGTCGTCAATAATGAGAGCAGACCTTTAGCGTGGTGCCAAACCTCAAACGCTTAGGTCGTGCTCTCATTTGGACTTCAGTCGTCAGGTGGAGCAGTCGTCAATGAAAGCAGACCTTTTGCGTGGTATAAAGCCTCAAACGCTCAGGTCGTGCTTTCATTTGGACTTCAATCGTCGGGAGCAGCGGTCGTCAATAATGAGAGTATTTTAATATTCTTATTAAAAATCTTCCCGATGTTGCCTTGAGACTCCTGGTTAAAATTTTCAACAAGTGTTTTTCATTAGCTTACTTCCCAAAAAGATGGAAAAACGCTAAAGTAATTCCTATCCTAAAACCTGATAAAAACCCAGCAGAAACATCAAGCTATCGACCAATTAGCTTACTTTCTTCTATCAGTAAACTTTTTGAAAAAATTATCTTGTTGAGAATGATGACTCATATAAATGAGAATTCAATTTTTTTACCAGAGCAGTTTGGATTTCGTCATGAACATTCAACTACTCATCAACTTGTCAGAGTAACGAACATGATAAAATCAAATAAATCTTCTGGGTTATCTACTGGAGTTGCTCTTCTAGACATAGAAAAAGCATTCGACAGTGTTTGGCACAAAGGTTTAATAGCAAAAATGTCTGATTTCCAGTTTCCTATTTATTTGATCAAAATGATTCAAAATTATTTAACTGATCGTACTCTTCAGGTTAGCTATCAGAATTGTAAATCTGAATTGCTACCCGTACGAGCCGGTGTTCCGCAGGGTTCGAGTGTAGCTCCAATCTTGTATAATATTTTCACTTCTGATCTTCCAAATCTACCCGTTGGTTGTCAGAAATCGCTATTCTGTGACGACACAAGTCTGTTAGCCACAGGTAGAAATCTAAGAGTGATCTGCAGTCGCCTACAAAGAAGTTTAAATATTTTCAGTGATTATCTGTCAAAATGGAAAATTAAACCAAATGCAGCAAAAACGCAATTAATTATCTTTCCTCACAAGCCAAGAGCTTCTTTTCTTAAACCAAACAATAATCACATTCTCAAATTGAATGGCTTGGAATTGACATGGTCTGATCAAGCTAAATACTTAGGTTTAACGTATGACAAAAAACTCACTTTCAAGGATCACATTGAAGGAATCCAGGCAAAGTGTAATAAATATATTAAATGTTTATATCCTCTTATAAACAGAAATTCTAAGCTCTGTCTAAAAAACAAATTGTTAATTTATAAACAAATTTTCAGACCAGCCATGCTTTATGCGGTACCGATTTGGTCAAGCTGTTGTTCCACCAGGAAGAAAACGCTTCAAAGGATTCAGAATAAAATTCTGAAAATGATTCTGAAGCGTCCTCCCTGGTTTAGTACAAATGAGTTACACAGACTCACAAATATAGAACCATTAGATGTAATGTCACATAATATTATAAGCAAATTCCGACAAAAATCGATGCAATCTTCAATTGAATCGATTCGCTCTCTGTATTAGTTAGTAAGTTAGTATATAAGTTCCTTTTCCCCATTACACAATACAAGTAGGTTTAGAATTTTCCCTACACAAAAATCTCAGAATTGCGGAAGCAAATGATGTCTTCATGGTAATAACCATATCATATATATATATATATATATATATATATATATATATATATATATATATATATATATATATATATATATATATATATATATATATATATATATATATATATATATATATATATATATATATATATATATATATATATATATATATATATATATATATATATATATATATATATATATATATATATATATATATATATATATATATATATATATATATATATATATATATATATATATATATATATATATATATATATATATATATATATATATATATATATATATATATATATATATATATATATATATATATATATATATATATATATATATATATATATATATATATATATATATATATATATATATATATATATATATATATATATATATATATATATATATATAACAGGGCTGAAAAGTCACCACTTGTGGCTGAACACCCAATTTAAATCTTAATAATTTAATTTTAACTCATATTCCAATAAATAGTTATTTAAAAAAAAAAAAAAAAAATAATGAGAGCAGACCTTTAGCGTGGTGCCAAACCTCAAACGCTCAGGTCGTGCTCTCATTTGGACTTCAATCGTCAGGTGGAGCAGTCGTCAATGAAAGCAGAACTTCTGTTCTTGGTTCTAAATTTAGTTCTTGAACTCAGGTCCAATTCCTTATTCTAGAATTCTATTCGGTTCTTTTTAGAACCATAATAATACTCTCAAAGAATTATGCGAAATTTTGCTTTACTGTACTCAATACGGCCCATTTTTATTATAAAGAACTATCTAGTTATTTCATTATATTTATTTGCGTTTCAGAATGATTAATGTAACGAATCTGTAATTTAGTCTAGGCGCATCGTTTGAAATTCTAGTAGTGAAAAAGGGGAAAATTGCACAATTCACACAATCGATCAACTACCAATTCGAATTCTGAAGTATAAAGAAAGTGTGTCAGTTTTATTCGTATTCACGACATCCAGTTATGTCTCTGACATTACGCACCCGTACTTTTTCACTCAGTGTTTCAACTCAGGATCTCGTAATAACGTTCTTTCCATTGACACCAATCTTCTCATTTCATTTTTATAACTTTCCGGAAATGTTATTTGATCAGTTCTCCCCGATAAGCCAATTCAGTATCTGCTATCTTCGTACTTTATCATGGGTTTTATTATTGCATTTACCTTGCCTTCCTCGAACGATTTAGGTAGTGTTGTGACTACTTTGACCTTTTCCATTTCTTCTGCTTGTTGTCTTATCATAGAACAATTGCCTTCGATTGTGCGTCTTGTGTTTCCAAAAACGAACCATCCTAGTTTCGTTCGAAATGCTGTTGGTTCATTTGCCTTTCCAATCCGCTTTTCAAACAAAATCAAAAGTAAGGCTAAAAATAATTCAATACGGAATAAATCACAATCCGTTATTCAACATTTTTCTAATAACATTCACGATCTTATAGAATCTGAATGTAAAAATAAAAGACAACGGACGGATTTCCCTTCCGTTGATCCTATGCCGTCTAACAATATTTATGAGATTCTTCCTGAATCCGATTGTAGCGACATAGAAGAAAATTCTTCAAAAATTCCCAAAATGGACGCTTGTCGTTCTGGGAAGAAACAACAATCTATGCCACCAGTGACGGTGATGATTTCCGACTTCAAAGCATTCCGTACTGAGCTTTCTACTTTTCTCCCGGAAGTAAAAGTCTCATTTCAAATCGGACGAAGAGGAGAATGTCGAGTCTTGGTTGATGGATTGGAAGATTACGAACGACTTATTCGATATTTGTCCGAGAAACTTCATAAATTTTATTCATATGATATAAAATCAGACAGACCCTTCAAGGCTGTCTTGAAAGGCTTATCAAATGATCAAAGTATTGATGAAATTAAAAATGAGATCAAAGAATTGCTTGGTTTTGCCCCTTCCCAAGTAATACTTATGAAAAAAAGAGCGAATGGTACTTCTAAACCACGCTCTGGAATTTCCCATGAACTTTACCTAATACACTTCAATCGAAGTGATGTAAACAATTTGAAAACATTAGAAAAAGTATGTTTCATTTCCCACATTAAAATTCATTGGGAACATTATAAACGGCATAATCGTATTGCAAACTTAACGCAATGTCGTCGTTGCCAAGGCTTCGGTCATGGAACCAAAAATTGTCATATGGATATACGGTGTTTGAATTGTGGTAAATCGCATTCGAAAGACGTTTGTCCAATGAGTGAAACCACTGATAAATTTTCATGTTCAAATTGCAATGGAAATCATAAATCCAATTATTTGAAATGTCCTGTCAGGGAAAAAATTTTAAACGCTCGTTCGCTTAGACAACAAGTCAATTCAACGACCTTAAATTTACAGAACATACCTGAAAATCAAAAAACCGTTACAAATGCCACGCCTAATTCTTCTAAGGCACCTATTTCTTCGAATTTAAAACAAAAACCAGGTACGCCTGCCAATTCGTCTTCTAACGAAAACAATTTATTGACAGGTAGATCGACCTCGTCATCATCTTCTAATGTCAGTTATGCTGGTATATTAGGTAGAAATCTACCACCTATTTCTGCTAATGTAAATAATCAAAACACAGGACCGCCTTGCAGTCCATCTTCTAACGAAAACAATTTATTAATAGGTAGACCGGCCAAATCATCTTCTTCTAATGGCAATCTACCTACAAATATTCCTTCAATGCCATTCGCTTCTTTAAATGAAGTCGATTTAGGCGATATAACTGAAAATAAAATGATCTACCTACAATATCAACTTTTTCAAATGAATTCGGCTTCATCACTTTTTGAAGCATTTCAAATCGGATGGAAATTTGCAAATAATATTATAATGAATTTAAAATTTAACAGTGATGTTAAATAATCATTTGAATATTTTTAATTGGAATGCTCGATCTTTGAAATCGAGTGAAGATGAATTTTATAATTTTCTCGAAGTTCACAAAATCCATATTGCCATTGTGACAGAAACTTTTCTCAAACCAAATGTCAAATTGAAAAGTAATCCACATTATGTGGTTCATCGATTTGACAGGTTTACTGGAATGGGTGGTGGAGTTGCCATTTTTGTCCAACGGCAAATTAAACATCGAATTTTACCTTCTTTCAATACTAAAGTTATTGAAAGCTTGGGAATCGAAGTTGAAACCATTCATGGAATTTATTTCATCGCTGGAGCATATTTGCCATTCCAATGCACCGGCGAACAATTAAATTTCTTTAAAGGCGATTTGCAAAAACTCACAAGATATCGAACGAAATTTTTCGTAATAGGGGACTTAAATGCTAAGCATGTCCAGTGGAATTGTAGGCAAAATAACAGTAATGGTAAAATACTTCATAATCAACTCTCAGCTGGTTACTTCACAGTTCTTCATCCCAGTAATCCTACTTGTTTCTCTTCCGTGAAAAACCCGTCTACAATTGATCTGGTTCTAACGGATCAAAGTCACATTTGTAGTGAACCGATTACACATGCTGACTTTGACTCAGATCATCTTCCTGTAACATTCAGACTTTCCAACGAAGCTATAATTAATCCAATTAGTTCTATATTCAACTATCATAGAGCTAATTGGTTGGATTACAGATCTCACATTGAAAATCATGTGGATCATGAAACTATTTTAGAAAATTCTGCGGACATCGACACAGCAATTGATAATTTGAATCATTACATTATCGAAGCTAGAAATCTTTCAGTTCCCAAAGCTCAAACTAAATTAAATTCTCCTATCATCGATGACAATCTTCAACTGCTCATTCGGTTGAAGAATGTTCGTCGACGACAATATCAACGTTCTCGTGATCCTGCTATGAAAAACATAGTTAAGGATTTACAAAAAGAAATTAAACATAGATTTACTCTTTTGCGAAATGAAAATTTCGCTAATGAAGTTGAAAAAATTAAACCATATTCTAAACCTTTCTGGAAACTTTCTAAGGTTCTTAAGAAACCTCAGAAACCAATTCCTGCTCTCAAAGAAGGAAATCAAATACTTCTTACAAATGGCAAAAAAGCTCAAAAACTTGCTCAGCAGTTTGAGAGTGTACACAATTTTAATTTGAACGTTGTGAGTCCTATTGAAAATGAAGTCTCACTGAAATATGAGCATATTTCAACCCAAGTGTTATCACACGATGACATTATTGAGTCGAATTTTGACGAAATTAAATCAATTATTAGGAAACTCAAAAACATGAAGGCTCCTGGTAATGATGGAATTTTTAATATTCTTATTAAAAATCTTCCCGATGTTGCCTTGAGACTCCTGGTTAAAATTTTCAACAAGTGTTTTTCATTAGCTTACTTCCCAAAAAGATGGAAAAACGCCAAAGTAATTCCTATCCTGAAACCTGATAAAAATCCAGCAGAAACATCAAGTTATCGACCAATTAGCTTACTTTCTTCTATCAGTAAACTTTTTGAAAAAAATATCTGGTTGAGAATGAGAATTCAATTTTTTACCAGGACAGTTTGGATTTCGTCATGAACATTCAACTACTCATCAACTTGTCAGAGTAACGAACATGATAAAAGCAAATAAATCTTCTGGGTTATCCACTGCAGTTGCTCTTCTAGACATAGAAAAAAGTACGGGTGTGTAATGTCAGAAACATGACTGGATGTCGTGATTACGAATATGACACGTTTTATTTATGCTTCCGAATTCGAATTGATAGTTGATCGATTGTTTGAATTGTGCAACTTTCCCCTCTCTCATTACTAGAAATTTAAACGATGCGCCTAGACTAAATTACAGATTAATTACATTAAACATTCTGAAACGCAATTAAATATTATGAAATAAGCAGTATAGTTCTTTATAATAGAATAATGGTGGCTCTGAAAAGAACTTTTTATGAAAGCGTTCGTGATGGAGAGTGACGAGTTGAGTTAGTTAAGCACACAGACTCTGAAATCTAAACCCATATTCCGGAATTAAGGTAGCGCTTCGCCGTGGTCACGGGAGTTTGCTGCCTATCCCGGGGTTTCATGCACTTTACCCAAAATTGTGAGAAAACGGGGAAGAAAACGGAAATTCCAAGAACATACGATTCAAGATAAATAATTTTTCTATCGATTCGTATATAAATTGTGCCTGATAAACGTTTTTATCGAAAGATTTCGTGCGAGTTATATAAATAAATGAGTTTTTCCTTATTTTTTCGCACGCACACAATGTCCACGCATGCATTGGGGTGTGCACAATGTCACATGCGGTAGACGCCAACAACATTTCTTTTGTTTTCGTTGTTTGTTCTCTCTGCGTAAACGTTGAATATAGATGAGTAGAAAATGTAAGTAAGTGTTACTACTTTGTAAAATAATGTCTATTCATGTTTCATGTGAACCAGAAATCAGTAATGATTTTCATCGCTACTAGCTTTGACGCTTTGTTGAAAACGTAGCACATCCCTTCATATGCGAGTTGTTTATAGCGAGAAAAGGAAAAAAGAAAACAAAATGTTTAACAAAACTCGCACGAAATCTCGCGAAAGAAAAGCTTTCTAACTAATATTTTTCACCAAATGCATAGTAAAATCATTTACCTACAATCGTATGTTTTTGATTTTTCGTGAAACGGCTTAGTATTGAAGAAATTTGCAATTTAGAGTGAAATTTCGGCGACAAAGCAAGAGGAAGCAGTGAGTTGTCTCGCTTCCACCTGACCACGGCGAAGCGCTTCCTTAAGCTCTGAAACTTGAAGACGATTTTTCGCCATGACTACCAGAATGGGTTGTATAGATTACAGTAAAGTAAATTTCCGCATGATTCTTTAGGAGTATTATTATGGTTCTAAAAATAACCGAAAAGAAGAAGTCTGGAATAAAGAACTGGACCCTGAGTTCAAGAACTAAATTTAGAACCAATAACAGACTCAGAATCCAGTTTCAATTCTAGAACTGCAATTTCGGAACTCAAAACAGTTCCGAAATACAATTCCAGAATCCAGTTTCAGCACGCAGGCTTTGAATTCTAAACCTATATCGCGGAACTAAAATCTGAAACTTGAACTTCTCGTTACGACTACCGAAAAGCAAATGAGAGTTGCGACCTGAACGTTTGAGGTTCTAACCACGCATAAGGTGCACTCTCCGTCGTTGCTGGTTGAAGGTTTAACTCCCACGACGTCTGCTTCCATCGAACGCACGAAAAGAAATGATCGATTTTCACCACGGTTCCCCTTTAATACGCATTCAGTTGAAGATATGTGCATGACTACCTCAAAATCGTCGTCCTTGCGCGAAAAACCCAAGCGAAAGTAAAGAGTTTTCCGCATTGTTTTCAAATTTTGAGAAAACTTAATTTTTGAGTTGTTTGTGGTTATCTCACACTGTTCAAAATATTATCCTAAATTCCTGATCATATTTTTGATGAAATGGTGAAAGAATTATGTTGCTACCATTAGTACAAGTCGAGATATTCACGATTAAGTTCTGCCCATTCTTCCATATGGCTAATTTTGAAAAGGCACCCCATAGTAAAGTAAGTCGTATTCACGACAAAAGCATTCGACAGTGTTTGGCACAAAGGTTTAATAGCAAAAATGTCTGATTTCCAGTTTCCTATTTATTTGATCAAAATGATTCAAAATTATTTAACTGATCGTACTCTTCAGGTTAGCTATCAGAATTGTAAATCTGAATTGCTACCCGTACGAGCCGGTGTTCCGCAGGGTTCGAGCGTAGCTCCAATCTTGTATAATATTTTCACTTCTGATCTTCCAAATCTACCCGTTGGTTGTCAGAAATCGTTATTCTGTGACGACACAAGTCTGTTAGCCACAGGTAGAAATCTAAGAGTGATCTGCAGTCGCCTACAAAGAAGTTTAAATATTTTCAGTGATATCTGTCAAAATGGAAAATTAAACCAAATGCAGCAAAAACGCAATTAATTATCTTTCCTCATAAGCCAAGAGCTTCTTTTCTTAAACCAAACAATAATCACATTCTCAAATTGAATGGCTTGGAATTGACATGGTCTGATCAAGCTAAATACTTAGGTTTAATGTATGACAAAAAACTCACTTTCAAGGATCACATTGAAGTAATCCAGGCAAAGTGTAATAAATATATTAAATGTTTATATCCTCTTATAAACAGAAATTCTAAGCTTTGTCTAAAAAACAAGTTGTTAATTTATAAACAAATTTTCAGACCAGCCATGCTTTATGCAGTACCAATTTGGTCAAGTTGTTGTTCCACCAGGAAGAAAACGCTTCAAAGGATTCAGAATAAAATTCTGAAAATGATTTCGAAGCGTCCTCCCTGGTTTAGTACAAATGAGTTACACAGACTCACAAATATAGAACCATTAGATGTAATGTCACATAATATTATAAGCAAATTCCGACAAAAATCGATGCAATCTTCAATTGAATCGATTCGCTCTCTGTATTAGTTAGTAAGTTAGTATATAAGTTCCTTTTCCCCATTACACAATACAAGTAGGTTTAGAATTTTCCCTACACAAAAATCTCAGAATTGCGGAAGCAAATAATGTCCTCATGGTAATAACCAAATCATATTTATAATAGGGCTGAAAAGTCACCACTTGTGGCTGAACACCTAATTTAAATCTTAATAATTTAATTTTAACTCATATTCCAATAAATAGTTATTTAAAAAAAACGGGTGGGTAATGTCAGATACATAACTGGATGTCGTGAATACGTAAACAACTGACATGTTCCTTAACACTTCCGAATATCAATTAGTTGATCAATTGTATGAAATTGTATGTAGAATTTGAAACGATACACCTAAACTAAAGTACAGATTAGTTACATTTAACATTCTGAAACACAAATATTATGAAATAACCAGTATAGTTGTTTATAATAAAATAATGGTGGCTCTGAAAAAAACCTTATATGAAAGCGTTTGTGATGGAGAGTGATGAGTTGAATTCGAATTCCGATGGATGCCACTGACTTCCGTTATCTAATTCCAGGTTGAACTGTTGTACGTGGGTATAGAGATTCGTTTCTAGCATTCAGAAGGGTCAAATTGCGTAATTCTCTACGACATTAAACTCAGGAACATTTTCCGCAAAAACAAAGAAGGCTCACTTGATCTCGATTACTGTGAATTTCACACAGCGAAAAGTGCACAAATCTAACCAAGCTGTTCTAGATTTTCACTAAACTGAGGATATTTACCTTTGATTTGCGAACAACAAATCCTAATAGTTCTTTAGAAAACTTTTAGAGCTGTTAGAACGGCTGATTTTGTGTAATGCTCTACGCCGTTGTTTTTTCATCAATGCAAATGACTGGCAGCTGTGACGTAATCGCTCTTGTCGGAGACGAAACTAGCTTTTCTACGTGATTTCGTTTGTAGCGTTTTCACTAATGGGCGGTCCTAACGGCTATAAAAATAGCAGCATATAGAATTTTAATTTCGATTATTTTATTTTGGATTTGCATTTCATTGAAAGGAACTATCAGGATGCTGTACTGGACTCATTCCTGCTTTTCAGAAGAACCAAATTGTTGAACTCACTATGATATTAAGAACTGTTCGGAACATTTTGCTCGAAGGATTTGTTGTACAGCAGCAGATATTTTGTTCTCTTCCTCAGAACGCGTTCTGATTGGCTGGTGTTGACATGGGTCAAACGAGACAGGTTTTTCAATAGTGTACTATTGAAATACTTCAATGCTTTGGCTATACACGTTTAGGTTGAAAAATTTCGATTCTATTGGTAGTTAGATTATATAAATCCTTTCACAGACCACTGAGCTATGAGCTTTAAAAATATGAGCAAGGTAAACGCGCCTTATGGATTATCCTCTTTGATACTCGTTTATACCAAACATTTCAGAAAAGTTTAATGCAATGTTTAATTATTTGAGATTATGTCACACAACTGATAATTTTATCATAAAATTGTGATCATATTTCCGATGGCGTGTAGCAAAAATTGTGTTGATTCGTTAGATACAACAAGAGATATTCACGGTCAAAAACTTATCACTCTCTCAGAGGGTCAATTTTGAATAGACACCCCATAGTAAAGTAAGTCGTATTCACGACAAAAAAAAACAAAATCAAAAGATGACTATGACTCAGTCCAATAAGACTTGTCGGTCGTACGTCCTAATAGCTGTTCAATGGAATATCCCTCAAGTGTGGATATTCAGTCTGCAGCTTTTTGTCGTGAATACGACTTACTTTACTATGGGGTGCCTTTTCAAAATTTACCCTCTGAGAGAGTGATAAGTTTTTGATCGTGAATATCTCTTGTTGTATCTAACGAATCAACATAATTTTTGCTACACGGCATCGGAAATATGATCACAATTTTATGATAAAATTATCAGTTGTGTGACATAATAATTAAAAATTAAACTTTTCTGAAATGTTTGGTATAAACGAGTATCCAAGAGGATAATTCATAAGGCGCGTTTGCCTTTCTTGTATTTTTAAAGCTCATAGCTCAGTGATCTGTGAAAGGATTTATATAATCTAACTACCAATAGAATCGAAATTTTTCAACTTAAACGTGTATAGCAAAAGCATTGAAGTATTTCAATAGTACACTATTGAAAAACCTGTCTTATTTGACTCATGTCAACACCAGCCAATCAGAACGCGTTCTGAGGAAGAGAACAAAATATCTGCTGCTGTACAACAAATCGTTCGAGAAAATTTTTCCGAAAAGTGGTGAATATTGTAGTGAGTTCCTCAATTTGGTCCTTCTGAATGCTAGAAACGAATCCCTACAGCATATTGATAGTTTCTTTCAATAAATTATGCAAATCCGAAATGAAATAATCGACATTAAAATTCTGCATGCGGCTATTTTTATAGCCGTTAGGACCGCCCATTAGTGAAAAAGCTACAAACGAAATCACTTAAAAAGAAGGTCCTAACAAAAATTGGATCAGTTTGGATTCTATCGCGACTTCGAGCAGATGTATTTTGTGTCGTTTGCAAAGCTAGTTTCGCTTCCGACAAGAGCGATTACGTCACAGCTGCTAGTCATTTGCATTGATGAAAAAACAACGGTGGAGAGCATTACACTAAATCAGCCGTTCTAATGCCTTAAGAGTTTTCTATAGAACTATTAGGTTTTGTTGTTCGCAAATCGAAGGTAAATATCCTCAGTTTAGAGCAAATCTAGAACAGCTTGGGTAGATTTGTGCACTTTATGCTGTGTGAAATTCACAGTAATCGAGGTCAAGTGAAGCCTTCTTTGTTTTTGCGAAAAATGTTCCAGATTTTAATGTCGTAGAGAATTACGCAATTTGACCCTTCTGAATGCTAGAAACGAATCCCTACAGCATATTGATAGTTTCGTTCAATAAAGTAGGCCTATTGTATCATTGATCAACCCAGCGAATTAGTGTTTTCTTTATTGGAAGATCATAATCGGTTGTAAACGCTACACCTAGGCCAACCATATCAGTATCACACCCACGTACAACAGTTCAGCCTGGAATTAGATGACGGATGTCAGCGGCATCCATCGGAATTCGAATTCAACTCATCACTCTCCATCACAAACGCTGTCACAAAAGGTTCTTTTCAGAGCCACCATTATTTTATTATAAAGAACTATACTATTATTATTTCATATATACTATACTATTATTATTTCATAATATTTGTGTTTCAGAATGTTAAATGTAACTAATCTGTACTTTAGTTCAGGTGCATCGTTTCAAATTCTACATACAATTTCATACAATTGATCAACTAATTGTTATTCGGAAGTGTTAAGGAACATGTCAATTGTTTTCGTATTCACGACATCCAGTTATGTCTCTGACATTACCCACCAGGCCCGTACCCAGGATTTCATTTCGGGAGGGGCCCATTACTGAAGATTGCTTATGTATCTAATTCTCGGTGTGCCTTTTATGGCTGTTTTAACATACACTTTTAATTTTTCCACTGGAACTGATATTGTATTTTATTTCATTACGTTTACTGTCTTGTTATTTCTGTAACACATGTCTGAGACATTCTAAATAATTATGTTTTTGATTTAGGGAGGGGCCAGGGCCCCTCGGGCCCCCCCTCTGGGTACGTGACTGTTACCCACCCGCCTTTTAACATCCATTAATTGCTTTGGCAGTTGAAGATTGTTGATCGTCCTTACACCCTTAATAGTGAATTCCTTGTTGGATTCGCCATAAATTTCAAGTTGAACTCTGCGGCTCTCCTTCTCATTTCTGGTGACATTTTGTGTCCATTTCAGTGTTAGTGGATCAGACCTTCCTTATAGCTCTAGTTCTCTAGCCGTATTTTCGTCGAGAAGCGTGAGTGACGAACCGGCATCCATCCGTATCAATTTTCTTATTCTCGTTGCGCAAAGTTACGGGTACTATTTGGTAGAAAACGTTCTGTTTGGTGTGTTCGTGGTGGTTATTTAATTCCACCTCTTGAATTTCTTCATCCTTTGGCACCTCTTTCTTCATGCATTTGTTGTGTAGTAACAGGTGATGTTTTTTGTTGCATCCATCTATTCCGCAGCATTTGGTTTTTCTGCAGTCTCGCATTCTATGATTCTTAAATACAAGACAGCTCAAACATAGTCCTGATTTGAAAAGCAGTTTTTTTCTTTCTTCTGGTTTCAATGCTTTGGATTTGGTGCATTCAAGTAGTGTATGACTACCACCACACAAATTATGGTCTATTAGATACTCTTCACTGTCTAAGAGTGATACTTTGCACACGATATCTCTGCTATCAGATCTCGATTATCCTTTTTTATATTAATCAAATCTGCCAATAATTCTTTATAGACTTCCGGATCTTCCGAAATTTTCCTCTAATCTCTTTATTATTTGATCCACATTGTTTGGATCCATCATTAGTTGACGTACGCTTTTCTCTGCGTTGCCGTACAACACAGTCTGGAGTCTAGTGAGATTCTCCAGATTGTTAAACAACACCTCTTTGATTGTTTCCAAGAATATGTTCTGGAAATTAGGACATTTCTTGGCCGTGCCTCCATATTCGGGCAAACTCATAAGCGCTTGTCGTTTCAAATAAACTGTCAAATCGGGCTCTTGTTTCATAGGCTTTATTCCGTTTGCTGATGTGCCTGGTACAGGTTCTTCAGTTTCTGATTTAATTGCCTGCATGGATTTTATTAATTGTTCCATCGCAATTCTATTCTCCCGAAACATTTCCTGGATGACGTCTTTATTTAGCGATTGTTTTTGATGAGTTTTCAATTGGATAAGTTCCCTTTCTGGCGTCTAAACACTTGGGGAAAATCCATCTTTCTTCCTCTGGTGGTGAAATTGAAAGTTTCGCACACTTCAGATGGAACCATCTGCTGCTGTACACAGACTGCCATGGGGATTCGATCTATATGTCGTGAACATCATGTTTCTAGCTGTGTTTAGTTTACGAGATTTCCCTTTCTGGAGGACACCAATGTTACTAGCAAGACTCTTTCCTAGAGTCACCAATGTTATTGAGAGACTCCTTTCTGCAGCCACCAATATTACTTACGAGAGACTCCTCTTCTAGAGTCACCAATGTTATTGACAGCAGAGATTCCTTTCTGCTGCCACCAATATTGAGGGGTTCTGTATAGAAGCCTAGCGTAATTGTTTCGCAGCCGGATAGCACTAGTAACGGTCTATCCACCTTGAAATCAATATACTTGGCTGGTTTTCGGATAAGTAAGTTACCCTCTGACTGCAGTGAAATGCAAGTGTTTTATTTTAACGAAATCTTAACTATATATACAAGTATTTTACTTTACTAGTATTTTACTAGTATGTCAGCGTGCGCATCTAGTTTTACCTGCTTGTTTACAAAGATATTATTTACTTCATTGGTGCGCGGCTCAGACCGATCCTGTGTGTTTACATATTTTGGCCCTTATCGAAAGCTGAGCGGAAAGATTTTATTGTTCTAAATGTGGAAATACCAATATTTGGCCCTTGATCCGTTTACATATTTTGGCCCTTATCGACAGCTAAGCGGAAAGATTTTATTGTTCTAAATATGGAAATACCAATATTTGGCCCTAGACCCGCTTGAAGAGCGGCTTATCTCGGATTGCACACAAAATCATAAACCTACTTTATTCAGGCACTACAACCGCTTGAAGAGCGGTTTAGTTTTGTTCATTATTTTCCTAATACTTAACAATGTCCCACTCGTTGGGCCATCGGATCAAATACCAGATTTGATTTAATTACAAAAATGATATAATTGAATTATTCAATTGGTCCGTGAAGTGTCCACCCGTTCGAGTACATCATGTACATTACGTTCTTTTTAGAACATTAGTAGGATAACGCTATACGACGATCGAATACATCGTCCTAATAAAAAGACTTCACTTCAAAGTGAACTGTGAACTGGAACACACCTGTTATTATTGGCTCGAGTAAAATTGAGAAAACCCCGGGTAATTTCAATTGGCGACGAGGAAAATTTTGTTTAAAGTTAATTAAAAGTATTGATGAAGTTGCGCGTTAAATTAAATAGCGTGAGAATAGTGTTTATTACCGTTTTTCTACGTTGATCAGCGATTGAAAACTGTGTTGAAAAAATAAGCAGCGTGAGGTGAAGCAACGCCCGAAGACGCCATCGAGAAAAATTAATAAAACGCCCACAGACGCCATCATCATTTCGGAAGCGGCAACCATCGTTGGGAGCAAATTGCAACGCGAGGACATCTTTTTTCCGGAAAGACAACGCTGTGTATAAAGACGGTCTGACGTTAGACGCCATTGCAAATTGCCGTTGAAACCACGAGGAATATAACCCTATAAGGAAAAGTGTCGGCGTCCCTTCCGATAAGAGGTTCTACTGTCGGGTGAAAATATTTCAACGAGTGGTGAGCAAATGTTTTATAAGTAAAATAAAATTTAAAACTGAAATTTACTGATTTTGGAGATTGTTGTGCGACTGTGGAATTACTGTTCTGGCTTTGTGCTAGGTATTCTTTTATTTCAGAATTCAAAGAGCCTTTGTGGAAAGAATCCTTTTGTTATATCATTGTTCCCTCGTGAATACCTTTGTTACAAAAAAATTAATAGAATTTTTTTTATAATTTTAGTACAAGAGTTCGTGTATACAATACCTAAGAGTGTTGAACAACTGCTAAGTAGCAAGAAATAAGAAGGAAAATATAAATTACGACAACTGTCGATTTTGAGGCAAAGGTCTATATAACTAGCAACGGGTGAATCATTTAATTTTACTATTTATAGTCAGTGAAGCTGCATTAAACTGATTATGTTTCCTTTTTTTTGCGTTCTTTTTTCATTTTTATATTTTATTTTATATAATTATTCTGAATATTATTGTATTCTTAATTTGATTTTACCACATTCTGTTTTTGGGTTTGTTTATTTTATTCGTGCTTCGGATGTTTTTTTTTTCTCTTGCATTATTTTGGTTGATAGTCTTTCTTTCAATATGGCACAATTTAACGGGCATTTGGCTTCAAGTATTGAGCCATACCGTAAAGGTACGTCGTTTTCTGACTGGGCTGATCGCCTTGAATTTACTTTTGTTGCCAATGAAGTAACAGAGATACAACGAAAGTCACATTTTATGAACTTATGTGGGCCGTACGTGTATTCTCAGCTAAAATTAGTTTTTCAAAATGGTACTTTGACTACAGTGGGCTACACTGAAATTATTAACAAACTAAAACAAAGGTTCGATAAGACTGAACCTGATTTGGTTCAGCGCTAAAGATTTAGTCACCGTGTTCAGCAGCCTGATGAGTCGGCAGAAGACTTTGTCTTGGCAGTAAAACTGCAAGCAGAGTTTTGCGGATTCGGGGCATTCAAGGATATTGCTATTCAGGACAGAATTTTAGCGGGGCTGAGCGATGAAGCTCTCAAGCAGAGACTTCTAAATGAAGACAATCTCACTTTAGAATCAATGGATAAATTTATTACAACTTGGAATATTGCAAAAAGTAATGCTATAACATTAAATAACGGACAGCTTGTAGATTCTTATTCAAAGTGGTTAGAAATTGAATGGATAAGGAAAGGCACGGATTGTGCAAAAGTAATAAAGAAATTGGTAGCTTATTTTGCTAGATTTGGTTTACCTGACGTTTTAGTGTCGGACGGGGGTCCACCATTCAACTCATTCTCTTTTACGACCTTTCTTGAAAAACAGGGAATGAAGGTTCTAAAGAGTCCCCCTTATAATCCATCTAGTAATGGACAAGCCGAAAGGCTAGTAAGGACAACAAAAGATGTACTGAAAAAGTTTTTACTAGAACCAGAATTGGTTGAAGTTGAGTTGGAGGATCAGATTAATTTATTTCTGATGAATTATAGAAATAATATTGAGACGAGTCACGGGCAATTTCCCAGTGCAGCAGCCTTAATTTTTCCAAAGAAATCTTTATCTAGTACAGACAGTAGACCAGTAGAGTAATAACTGATAACGATGATGACAGTGTATCGATATTCATCAACTATACAGAAGTAATTCTTACATTTACTTACATTGTAACTGCAGCAGCCCTAATTTTTTCCATAAAAATCTTTATCTTAGCTAGTACAGGCAGTAGAACAGTTGAGTCATTGTAATGCCCACGGCTGGCTATTTCAACATATTGCATCAGCCAGAAGAAACCGATCGAATTAATTGATTATGTACATAAACGACGCGATCGCAGTGAATTCACGTAGGTAGTTATAGGTGGTAGTTAGTCTACCAGATATATATATATATATATATATATATATATATATATATATATATATATATATATATATATATATATATATATATATATATATATATATATATATATATATATATATATATATATATATATATATATATATATATATATATATATATATATATATATATATATATATATAAGTATAGGTTTTTGTTAGCTACATAGGTTGGAATATAAAAAAGTCGGTTTTTGGTTTAAACGAGGCTTTTTTCTTAATTTTACTGTAGAGTAATGCTCCTTGGGCGACCGGGTAACACCGTAATCAAACTTGGACACCATTACTCAGGCCAAAAGCAGTAGTTAAGAAGAAAAATTAAGTTGTTCATTAATTAGGAGTTAGGTCAGGCACGAAGTTATGTGCTGTAGGGAAGATAGGGCAGTAAAGTTTAAAAATTATTAGAAGAAATAAAAGAAAAAAAAAAGAATTTGTGCGGTATATTAAAGTGGAAGAATTATTAGAAGAAAATAAAGAAAAAAAAGGGAATTTGTGCGTTCTATAAGTGCTTCGAAAAGAAATACCCCTCTCGCCGCTCGGGCAACGCACCAGAGAAAGAGTTTACTAAATCCAAAAAAGTCTTATAAACAACATTTGTTCATACCAAATATCCCAAATGATGAAGTAAACGAAAATAATTCGTTGAAAACTAACAAACAATCAAATGATTGGTTAGATAATCTGATAGAGGGTGATATAATATGGTACAAAAACCATAACGTAAACATACCTAACAAATGGATTAAAGCTGTATTCTTAAAACGTTTCTCTATTAATACACTTCAGATAGCGATTGGAAGCGTAAAGACCATGGCGCACCGCACACAACTTAGGAGCTGGAATCAGCCAAATTCGTTACCGAGACCAAACGTATTGGTAACACACAATACGCGAGAAGACGACCCAGGAGACGATACAACGCAAGCTGGATACAGCTGACAAAGTGAAAATATAAGTACTATTTCCGGCGCTTCCGGAATCGGAAATCGGAAACCAGAATAGCAGGAATCGATTTGTTTGGTTGTCTACTGACGATGGCTACCGATTGGAGTAGTTTTGAGGCCAGTTTGGATATTGTTTTACATTTTTTTGTCATGAATACGGCCTCCCCATAGTAGGGGCGCATTTTCCAAAATTACTCTCTGAGAGAGTTATAAGTTTTTGATCGTCAATATCTTTTGTTGTATCCAACGTATCAGCATAATTTTTGCTTCATGTCATCAGAAATATGATCGTAATTTTATTAACTTATCGTTTAAGTGTTTGAACTGAATAATTTCACTAGGATATTGTTTTCTTATGTCACCATTTAATTCTGTTATAAGTATATCACGTCACTATATACATTGACTGTGTATCTCACAACACTGTAAATCATGTACAATGCAGAAACGATATATACGGGGAAGAGAAACACCGAAGACCTCACACTTTTGGAAATAAGCGGACAGAAGAACAGTTGCAGCCGGGTACATAGCAAAACCACACCTAAAGCGTAATATTGGAAGTTGTTAGTCGTGGAAGCGCTGCTCAGTGAATTTGTCCGGAATTAAAGCCGGACTTCATTGTGTGTTCCAAGATGCACCAATTGGTTCCCCCCGAAATGGATTGTTTTATCTTTGGAATCCAATTGGAAAACACAATGAATTATTAGAATTATTTCGGATGAGTGCAGATCCTGTTGATCGTGACAATTTAAGGCACTTCTCAGTCCCACAGATCATCATTAAGAAGGATAAGTTTTTTTTATTG
This sequence comes from Malaya genurostris, assembly GCF_030247185.1. Taxonomy (NCBI): domain Eukaryota; kingdom Metazoa; phylum Arthropoda; class Insecta; order Diptera; family Culicidae; genus Malaya; species Malaya genurostris. The sequence continues at coordinate 153,286,235 of NC_080572.1, forward strand.
CCTACCAAAAGCATCATTCATCAAAATGGAAGTTGGACAAGTTTTGATGTAGAACACATCTTTATACTAGAAACATATTGATTTTTTTCAGTCGTAGACCACGCGGGTCTCTGCTGTATACGTCTCCATTCAACACGGTTCATGGCTGTTCGTCGCCAGCCTCGGTAGCTGCGAAGAGTCCGCAGCTCGTCCTCTATTTGATCGATCCATCTTGCCCGCTGCGCGCCTCTTCTTCTTATTGGTCGGATCATTATCGAGAATCATTTTAACCGGGTTGTTCTCCGACATTCTAACAACATGCCCGGCCCACCGTAACCGCCCGACTTTGGCCGTTTGGACGAGGGTTGGTCCTCCCAGCAACTGGTACAGTTCATGGTTCATTCGCCTTCTCCACGTACCGTCTTCCATCCGCACTCCGCCGAAGATAGTTCGCAACACCTTCCGTTCAAAAACACATAGTGCGCGTTGATCCTCCGCAAGCATTGTCCAGGACTCGTGCCCGTAGAGGATAATTAGCGCGATTTTAAATCCGGTTTTGATTGAAAGCTGATATTGTTTTTGATGTGGAACACATCTTTATTTTCTATATAGGGGTGCAAATTAGAAACTCAAGGAAAAATACACGTAGAAATGTGGTCAGGTTTTAAACACTTATAGCCCAGTATATTTTGTATCAATTATTAATATTATTACATTATTTGATAGGGAATATTTCTAAGACTTGATTTGAATGTATCAAACCACGTATTTTCATTTATAAATGATTGAAGTTTTGATTAGTAGCGAGCAGTGTCCTATTTTGTGTGCTAAAAATCTCCGACACATCGGATTTCCCTGCCATAGACGACGTTTTTGAAGGAGTAAGCGATATATCAATGGGAAAGTTTAATGTATAACATTTTTATTATGATACATTTATGAATATGATGAAGAAAACTACAAGGATCAGCCCCATGGGGTTGTTCCAGCCGTTGATGTGGAACAAGGCAACCAAAATTTCCAATGATTGACATTTTCAATTAATCGTCACACTTTTGCATCCGCAAATGCACAAGAGGCTGCTTAGATTGATCCTTATTAGGAATCAACACCGAACACGTGAACCCAGAATAGCTGTGTAGCAACAACCTACCTCTAGCAAGCTACGCATAAGACTGAAACGTTAGCTATAATTTCGCTTCTATTTGTAGATTCGCGTGCTTCCAACAGCTTTGCTTTTGCTTCGATTGACCAATCAGAGCGCTGCTTTCCCTTTGATATATCGCTTACTTCTTCAAAACAGTCGACTATGGCAGGGAAATCCGGTATGCCGGAGATTTTTTGCAGTCAAAATAGGACACTGCTAGCTATTAATCAACATTTCAATGATATAAAATTAAAAATACATGGCTATGAACATTCAAATCAATACGTAGAAATATTTCCAATCAAATGGTGACATAATATTAATAATTGATACAAAATTGACTGAGCTGTAATTGTTCAAAACCTGACCACAATTCTACGTGTATTTTTCTTGAGTTTCTAGTTTGCACCGCTATATAGAAAACAAAAATGTGTTATAGGTGGTAGTTAGTCTACCAGATATATATATATATATATATATATATATATATATATATATATATATATATATATATATATATATATATATATATATATATATATATATATATATATATATATATATATATATATATATATATATATAAGTATAGGTTTTTGTTAGCTACATAGGTTGGAATATAAAAAAGTCGGTTTTTGGTTTAAACGAGGCTTTTTTCTTAATTTTACTGTAGAGTAATGCTCCTTGGGCGACCGGGTAACACCGTAATCAAACTTGGACACCATTACTCAGGCCAAAAGCAGTAGTTAAGAAGAAAAATTAAGTTGTTCATTAATTAGGAGTTAGGTCAGGCACGAAGTTATGTGCTGTAGGGAAGATAGGGCAGTAAAGTTTAAAAATTATTAGAGGAAATAAAAGAAAAAAAAAAGAATTTGTGCGGTATATTAAAGTGGAAGAATTATTAGAAGAAAATAAAGAAAAAAAAAGGGAATTTGTGCGTTCTATAAGTGCTTCGAAAAGAAATACCCCTCTCGCCGCTCGGGCAACGCACCAGTGAAAGAGTTTTTTGTGTTAAGCCTAAGACAATCTTGGATTTACTAAATCCAAAAAAGTCTTATAAACAACATTTGTTCATACCAAATATCCCAAATGATGAAGTAAACGAAAATAATTCGTTGAAAACTAACAAACAATCAAATGATTGGTTAGATAATCTGATAGAGGGTGATATAATATGGTACAAAAACCATAACGTAAACATACCTAACAAATGGATTAAAGCTGTATTCTTAAAACGTTTCTCTATTAATACACTTCAGATAGCGATTGGAAGCGTAAAGACCATGGCGCACCGCACACAACTTAGGAGCTGGAATCAGCCAAATTCGTTACCGAGACCAAACGTATTGGTAACACACAATACGCGAGAAGACGACCCAGGAGACGATACAACGCAAGCTGGATACAGCTGACAAAGTGAAAATATAAGTACTATTTCCGGCGCTTCCGGAATCGGAAATCGGAAACCAGAATAGCAGGAATCGATTTGTTTGGTTGTCTACTGACGATGGCTACCGATTGGAGTAGTTTTGAGGCCAGTTTGGATATTGTTTTACATTTTTTTGTCATGAATACGGCCTCCCCATAGTAGGGGCGCATTTTCCAAAATTACTCTCTGAGAGAGTTATAAGTTTTTGATCGTCAATATCTTTTGTTGTATCCAACGTATCAGCATAATTTTTGCTTCATGTCATCAGAAATATGATCGTAATTTTATTAACTTATCGTTTAAGTGTTTGAACTGAATAATTTCACTAGGATATTGTTTTCTTATGTCACCATTTAATTCTGTTATAAGTATATCACGTCACTATATACATTGACTGTGTATCTCACAACACTGTAAATCATGTACAATGCAGAAACGATATATACGGGGAAGAGAAACACCGAAGACCTCACACTTTTGGAAATAAGCGGACAGAAGAACAGTTGCAGCCGGGTACATAGCAAAACCACACCTAAAGCGTAATATTGGAAGTTGTTAGTCGTGGAAGCGCTGCTCAGTGAATTTGTCCGGAATTAAAGCCGGACTTCATTGTGTGTTCCAAGATGCACCAATTGGTTCCCCCCGAAATGGATTGTTTTATCTTTGGAATCCAATTGGAAAACACAATGAATTATTAGAATTATTTCGGATGAGTGCAGATCCTGTTGATCGTGACAATTTAAGGCACTTCTCAGTCCCACAGATCATCATTAAGAAGGATAAGTTTTTTTTATTGCCTACCAAAAGCATCATTCATCAAAATGGAAGTTGGACAAGTTTTGATGTAGAACACATCTTTATACTAGAAACATATTGATTTTTTTCAGTCGTAGACCACGCGGGTCTCTGCTGTATACGTCTCCATTCAACACGGTTCATGGCTGTTCGTCGCCAGCCTCGGTAGCTGCGAAGAGTCCGCAGCTCGTCCTCTATTTGATCGATCCATCTTGCCCGCTGCGCGCCTCTTCTTCTTATTGGTCGGATCATTATCGAGAATCATTTTAACCGGGTTGTTCTCCGACATTCTAACAACATGCCCGGCCCACCGTAACCGCCCGACTTTGGCCGTTTGGACGAGGGTTGGTCCTCCCAGCAACTGGTACAGTTCATGGTTCATTCGCCTTCTCCACGTACCGTCTTCCATCCGCACTCCGCCGAAGATAGTTCGCAACACCTTCCGTTCAAAAACACATAGTGCGCGTTGATCCTCCGCAAGCATTGTCCAGGACTCGTGCCCGTAGAGGATAATTAGCGCGATTTTAAATCCGGTTTTGATTGAAAGCTGATATTGTTTTTGATGTGGAACACATCTTTATTTTCTATATAGGGGTGCAAATTAGAAACTCAAGGAAAAATACACGTAGAAATGTGGTCAGGTTTTAAACACTTATAGCCCAGTATATTTTGTATCAATTATTAATATTATTACATTATTTGATAGGGAATATTTCTAAGACTTGATTTGAATGTATCAAACCACGTATTTTCATTTATAAATGATTGAAGTTTTGATTAGTAGCGAGCAGTGTCCTATTTTGTGTGCTAAAAATCTCCGACACATCGGATTTCCCTGCCATAGACGACGTTTTTGAAGGAGTAAGCGATATATCAATGGGAAAGTTTAATGTATAACATTTTTATTATGATACATTTATGAATATGATGAAGAAAACTACAAGGATCAGCCCCATGGGGTTGTTCCAGCCGTTGATGTGGAACAAGGCAACCAAAATTTCCAATGATTGACATTTTCAATTAATCGTCACACTTTTGCATCCGCAAATGCACAAGAGGCTGCTTAGATTGATCCTTATTAGGAATCAACACCGAACACGTGAACCCAGAATAGCTGTGTAGCAACAACCTACCTCTAGCAAGCTACGCATAAGACTGAAACGTTAGCTATAATTTCGCTTCTATTTGTAGATTCGCGTGCTTCCAACAGCTTTGCTTTTGCTTCGATTGACCAATCAGAGCGCTGCTTTCCCTTTGATATATCGCTTACTTCTTCAAAACAGTCGACTATGGCAGGGAAATCCGGTATGCCGGAGATTTTTTGCAGTCAAAATAGGACACTGCTAGCTATTAATCAACATTTCAATGATATAAAATTAAAAATACATGGCTATGAACATTCAAATCAATACGTAGAAATATTTCCAATCAAATGGTGACATAATATTAATAATTAATACAAAATTGACTGAGCTGTAATTGTTCAAAACCTGACCACAATTCTACGTGTATTTTTCTTGAGTTTCTAGTTTGCACCGCTATATAGAAAACAAAAATGTGTTATAGGTGGTAGTTAGTCTACCAGATATATATATATATATATATATATATATATATATATATATATATATATATATATATATATATATATATATATATATATATATATATATATATATATATATATATAAGTATAGGTTTTTGTTAGCTACATAGGTTGGAATATAAAAAAGTCGGTTTTTGGTTTAAACGAGGCTTTTTTCTTAATTTTACTGTAGAGTAATGCTCCTTGGGCGACCGGGTAACACCGTAATCAAACTTGGACACCATTACTCAGGCCAAAAGCAGTAGTTAAGAAGAAAAATTAAGTTGTTCATTAATTAGGAGTTAGGTCAGGCACGAAGTTATGTGCTGTAGGGAAGATAGGGCAGTAAAGTTTAAAAATTATTAGAGGAAATAAAAGAAAAAAAAAAGAATTTGTGCGGTATATTAAAGTGGAAGAATTATTAGAAGAAAATAAAGAAAAAAAAAGGGAATTTGTGCGTTCTATAAGTGCTTCGAAAAGAAATACCCCTCTCGCCGCTCGGGCAACGCACCAGTGAAAGAGTTTTTTGTGTTAAGCCTAAGACAATCTTGGATTTACTAAATCCAAAAAAGTCTTATAAACAACATTTGTTCATACCAAATATCCCAAATGATGAAGTAAACGAAAATAATTCGTTGAAAACTAACAAACAATCAAATGATTGGTTAGATAATCTGATAGAGGGTGATATAATATGGTACAAAAACCATAACGTAAACATACCTAACAAATGGATTAAAGCTGTATTCTTAAAACGTTTCTCTATTAATACACTTCAGATAGCGATTGGAAGCGTAAAGACCATGGCGCACCGCACACAACTTAGGAGCTGGAATCAGCCAAATTCGTTACCGAGACCAAACGTATTGGTAACACACAATACGCGAGAAGACGACCCAGGAGACGATACAACGCAAGCTGGATACAGCTGACAAAGTGAAAATATAAGTACTATTTCCGGCGCTTCCGGAATCGGAAATCGGAAACCAGAATAGCAGGAATCGATTTGTTTGGTTGTCTACTGACGATGGCTACCGATTGGAGTAGTTTTGAGGCCAGTTTGGATATTGTTTTACATTTTTTTGTCATGAATACGGCCTCCCCATAGTAGGGGCGCATTTTCCAAAATTACTCTCTGAGAGAGTTATAAGTTTTTGATCGTCAATATCTTTTGTTGTATCCAACGTATCAGCATAATTTTTGCTTCATGTCATCAGAAATATGATCGTAATTTTATTAACTTATCGTTTAAGTGTTTGAACTGAATAATTTCACTAGGATATTGTTTTCTTATGTCACCTTTTAATTCTGTTATAAGTATATCACGTCACTATATACATTGACTGTGTATCTCACAACACTGTAAATCATGTACAATGCAGAAACGATATATACGGGGAAGAGAAACACCGAAGACCTCACACTTTTGGAAATAAGCGGACAGAAGAACAGTTGCAGCCGGGTACATAGCAAAACCACACCTAAAGCGTAATATTGGAAGTTGTTAGTCGTGGAAGCGCTGCTCAGTGAATTTGTCCGGAATTAAAGCCGGACTTCATTGTGTGTTCCAAGATGCACCAATTGGTTCCCCCCGAAATGGATTGTTTTATCTTTGGAATCCAATTGGAAAACACAATGAATTATTAGAATTATTTCGGATGAGTGCAGATCCTGTTGATCGTGACAATTTAAGGCACTTCTCAGTCCCACAGATCATCATTAAGAAGGATAAGTTTTTTTTATTGCCTACCAAAAGCATCATTCATCAAAATGGAAGTTGGACAAGTTTTGATGTAGAACACATCTTTATACTAGAAACATATTGATTTTTTTCAGTCGTAGACCACGCGGGTCTCTGCTGTATACGTCTCCATTCAACACGGTTCATGGCTGTTCGTCGCCAGCCTCGGTAGCTGCGAAGAGTCCGCAGCTCGTCCTCTATTTGATCGATCCATCTTGCCCGCTGCGCGCCTCTTCTTCTTATTGGTCGGATCATTATCGAGAATCATTTTAACCGGGTTGTTCTCCGACATTCTAACAACATGCCCGGCCCACCGTAACCGCCCGACTTTGGCCGTTTGGACGAGGGTTGGTCCTCCCAGCAACTGGTACAGTTCATGGTTCATTCGCCTTCTCCACGTACCGTCTTCCATCCGCACTCCGCCGAAGATAGTTCGCAACACCTTCCGTTCAAAAACACATAGTGCGCGTTGATCCTCCGCAAGCATTGTCCAGGACTCGTGCCCGTAGAGGATAATTAGCGCGATTTTAAATCCGGTTTTGATTGAAAGCTGATATTGTTTTTGATGTGGAACACATCTTTATTTTCTATATAGGGGTGCAAATTAGAAACTCAAGGAAAAATACACGTAGAAATGTGGTCAGGTTTTAAACACTTATAGCCCAGTATATTTTGTATCAATTATTAATATTATTACATTATTTGATAGGGAATATTTCTAAGACTTGATTTGAATGTATCAAACCACGTATTTTCATTTATAAATGATTGAAGTTTTGATTAGTAGCGAGCAGTGTCCTATTTTGTGTGCTAAAAATCTCCGACACATCGGATTTCCCTGCCATAGACGACGTTTTTGAAGGAGTAAGCGATATATCAATGGGAAAGTTTAATGTATAACATTTTTATTATGATACATTTATGAATATGATGAAGAAAACTACAAGGATCAGCCCCATGGGGTTGTTCCAGCCGTTGATGTGGAACAAGGCAACCAAAATTTCCAATGATTGACATTTTCAATTAATCGTCACACTTTTGCATCCGCAAATGCACAAGAGGCTGCTTAGATTGATCCTTATTAGGAATCAACACCGAACACGTGAACCCAGAATAGCTGTGTAGCAACAACCTACCTCTAGCAAGCTACGCATAAGACTGAAACGTTAGCTATAATTTCGCTTCTATTTGTAGATTCGCGTGCTTCCAACAGCTTTGCTTTTGCTTCGATTGACCAATCAGAGCGCTGCTTTCCCTTTGATATATCGCTTACTTCTTCAAAACAGTCGACTATGGCAGGGAAATCCGGTATGCCGGAGATTTTTTGCAGTCAAAATAGGACACTGCTAGCTATTAATCAACATTTCAATGATATAAAATTAAAAATACATGGCTATGAACATTCAAATCAATACGTAGAAATATTTCCAATCAAATGGTGACATAATATTAATAATTGATACAAAATTGACTGAGCTGTAATTGTTCAAAACCTGACCACAATTCTACGTGTATTTTTCTTGAGTTTCTAGTTTGCACCGCTATATAGAAAACAAAAATGTGTTCCACATTAATAAATACAGTTAAAAGCTGTCATTAGTTTTTGAGTTATCAAGTAGTTCGGATTGCTTTTTGGTTGCAGCTGAGAAATTCCTGGTTCACCTCATCTTCCTGGCTCCTGGAAAGTTTGTCGACCTTTCTGGACAGTTTGGGTTCATTGGCCGTTCATTCGTGTTGCTAAATGGTGAGTTAGCTTCTTATTGGCAAACAGTGATAGACTTGACAGAAAGCATCGATCTGATTTCGATGTAAAAGTGAAACTGTTGGAAGCACGCAAATCTATAAATATAAGCGAAATTATAGCTAACGTTTCAGTCCTACGTGTTGCATGCCAGAGGTAGGGTTTTGCTAGACAGCAAGACAAGAAGCGCCATAAAACGATTTGAAGCTTTACTTGGTATGCTCTGATCTTGTGTGATGCGAGTTCGGATGAAATTCCATGTTATGTCGTTTTCGCCTCAGAAATTTGCAACTACCCCAAGGTCAGTTTTGAGTGCTTAAGGTAGCGCTTCGCCGTGGTCACGGGAGTTCGCTGCCTATCCCGGGGTTTCACGCACTTTACCCAAAATTGTGAGAAAACGGGGAAGAAAACGGAAATTCCAAGAACATACGATTCTAGATAATTAATTTTTCTATCGATTCGTATATAAATTGTGCCTGATAAACATATTTATCGAAAGATTTCGTGCGAGTTATAAAAATAAATGAGTTTTTCCTTATTCTTTCGCACGCACACAATGTCAACGCATGCATGGTTTAACAAAACTCGCACGAAATCTCGCGAAAGAAAAGCTTTCTAACTAATATTTTTCGCCAAATGCATAGTAAAATCATTTACCTACAATCGTATGTTTTTGATTTTTCGTGAATCGGGTTAGTATTGGAGAAATTTGCAATTTAGAGTGAAATTTCGGCGACAAAGCAAGAGGAAGTTGTGAGTTGTCTCGCTTCGACTTGACCACGGCGAAGCGCTACCTTAAGAGTAATTCCTTATTTTATATTTAATATGATGAACTCGATTAATAATGAGAAAAAGTTTATCGCTTCAACCGAAATCGCAGAATGGTAGACAAACTGAACGCTATAAAAAATCTGCTTGCATACAAAACTTGAACACAAGCTTGGCGAAGAGAAGATTAATATCGAAATCCGTATCGCAAGTATGTACAAAAATATAATTGCATACATTTGGGATATTGATGTAATCAGGTCGGCTATAAAACAAATACAAATCAAGACAAATAGAGTCTATATTTTGGGTTCGCGTGTTTGGTTTTGGTACCTAATAAAGATCAATCTAAGCAGACTCTCGTGCAGTTGCGGACTCAAAAGTGTGACGATTGATTGAATTGTTTGATTGAAAATGTCGATCAATAGAAATTTTGGTTGCCTCGTTCCACATCAATGGCTCGAACAACCCCATGGGGCTGATCCTTGTAGTTTTTTCAAGAAACCCGCCTTTTGTTTCGCCGCTTTTAGTGACGGTATCAAATTTTTAACAAACTTTTATCCTATAATACCGGAACTCGACGAACTGACTCGAATGGTAAATGACACTCAGCCCTCAGGACCTCGGTTCAAAAATCGGTTTTCACAGTGATTGCATAGCCTTTCTATAAGAGAAAACCAATTTTCAAATCTACTTCAATTGATATGTAGCTTGAAATAAAATATCACATACGACGAGAGAGACACTTATGTGCATTGTAACAACTATTCAGAAATTTTATTAAAAGCTGCAATTTAAAACCCAGACAAAATTTGCGAGTTAGGATCATATACTGATTTTTTTGGACCGAAAAAACTTATCCGATTCATTTCAAATTTTGTGTAGGCAATTCTTTGAGGTGCTTAATCATCTGAGTATTACCGCTTTACGAAATTAGACATGAGCATTTCATAGATTTTTTTTATATCGTTTAAGTTCATTTCTTAGATTTTGTTGTTTTTTTTATACTTTTCGGTGAGAAATAAATACACCCTATATTGTATTTATTTCTCACCGAAAAGTATCAAAAAACAACAAAATTTAGCGAAGTTGTGATGACTAAATAGAAGACAATGAGCATTTCTTATTGGCATCCTAATGCACTGCTTTTCTATGTAAAAATTTAGAATAATATACCCTATGTTTCAAATTTACCTTTCCATTGATGAGAGCTTGAACAATGATAACTTGGGCTGCACGATGTACTTCAAGAATTTCTCCAGGTATTGGGTGACCCATGCCAGGATCAAACCACACTAAATCTCCAGCAGACCAATCCATTTTGAGCAATCATATACATATAAATACAGATAATATTACATATATCATTCAGTCCTGAAAATAATAAAAGAGAGACATGGTCATGTTATCGAGGATTACTAAAGAAAGAATTAGTCATAGCTAGAAAAGTTTCACAAAATCAAGAGAGCTGAAAGCTCTTTCAATATTAAAAAGCTAACAAACAACCTTCCATCTAGAATTTTCCACTATTAATATTATTTAATAGTGCTCTCTTTTGTGCTTCTATAACATATGTTTTTCGTGTCCGAGCATTATTCCTTACGAGTCGGAAAGAGAAATGTTTTCTAGGGGTAAAGTAGGATATTGCACAGCGTCCAGTGTACGTGTAACCGTACTTTACCCGAATGAGTGAAAACTCTGATAAATCCTTTTTTATTCTTTTATCATAGCAGGGGAAGCCCACTGGAGTTAGTTCCTGTCAAACCTGCTCTCCAGTAGGCATAAAACCTAATCTTTTGCATCAACAGATTCCAATTATCAAAACGGTACATCTTCCTTAAATCTAGTGCTTCTACAGTAACTAAAACTATATAGAAAATCACCTGAGGAACGATTTGTTGTTAACATTACATAAAAAAAAGTACGGGTGTGTAATGTCAGAGACATAACTGGATGTCGTGAATACGAATAAAACTGACACACTTTCTTTATACTTCCGAATTCGAATTGGTAGTTGATAGATTGTGTGAATTGTGCAACTTTCTCCTTTTTCACTACTAGAATTTCAAACGATGCGCCTAGACTAAATTACAGATTAGTTACATTAATCATTATGAAACGCAAATAAATATAATGAAATAACTAGATAGTTCTTTATAATAAAAATGGGCCGTATAGAGTACAGTAAAGCAAAATTTCGCATAATTCTTTGAGAGTATAATTATAGTTCTAAAAAGAACCGAATAGAATTCTAGAATAAGGAACTGGGCCTGAGTTAAAGAACTAAATTTAGAATTAAGAACAGAAGTTCTGCTTTCTTTGACGACTGCTTAACCTGACGATTGAAGTCCAAATGAGAGCACCACCTGAGCGTTTGAGGTTTGGCACCACGCTAAAGGTCTGCTCTCATTATTGACGACCACTGCTCCCGACAATTGAAGTCCAAATGAAAGCACGTCTGCTTGCATCCAACGCACAAGAAGAAATGATCGAATTTCGACCACTGTTCCCCTTTTATACGCAGTCAGTTGAAGATATGTGCCTGACTACCTCAAAATCGTCGTCCTTGCGCGAAAAAGCCAAGCAAAAGTAAAGAATTTTCCGCGTTGTTTTCAAAATTTGAGAAAACTTAATATTTGAGTTGTTTGTGGTTATCTCACACTGTTCAAAATATTATTCTAAATTCCTGATCATATTTTTGATGAAATGGTGAAAGAATTATGTTGCAGCCTTTAATACAAGTCGAGATATTCACGATTAAGTTCTGCCCATTCTTCCACATGGCTAATTTTGAATAGGCACCCCATAGTAAAGTAAGTCGTATTCACGACAAAATGGGTTGTATAGAGGTACAGTAAAGTAAATTCCGCATAATTCTTTAGGAGTATTATTATGGTTTTAAGAACAACCGAATAGAAGTCTGGAATAGAGAACTGGACCCTGAGTTCAAGACCTAAATTTAGATCCAATAACAGACTCAGAATCCAGTTTCAGTCGCTGCTGGTTCTCGCCTTGGTGGCCAGCAAGCGAATGAGAGATGCGACCTGAGCGTTTGAGGTTTTTATTAACCACGCAGAAGGTGCATTCTCTGTCGCTGCTGGTTGATGATTCCACTCCCACGACGCCTGCTTCCATCAAACGCAAGAAAAGAAATGATCGATTTTCGCATTTTTTTTTGCATAAATATCTGTTTATTAATCTTATTTTTGTGTATTACATCAACATTTTACAGTACAAGTGTTTTGACCCTTTGGCCTTTCATCTTTGTTGTTCATACGATTCGTTATTAATATTAGGTGTTTTAGTTACTCTTGTTTTACATAGTAATGTTTAATCATAATATTTATTTTAATTATTTATAAAATGTCTACCTACTTATAACTATCCCTAACCTAATACGTACAAATTTTGAATTATTTGTATTTCAGAGATTGAGCACCTCTTTTCAAATTTCGTGCAGTATTGTACGAATTTTTGTTCTAGTATATCCAGTGAGGCAATCTCATGTACTTCACTAGTCCTTGTCCAAGGGGGTAGATTTAGAATCATCTTTAAGATCTTACTTTGAATGCGTTGAAGCCTAAGTTTGTGTGTTCGTGCACAACCCCGCCAAACAGGGACTGCGTATTCAATTGCGGGGTACATGATTTGTTTATAGACAGCCATCTGATTCTTCAGGCATAGTTTAGATGTTCTACAAATCAGCGGATACAGAGACCTAATGAGTATGCTGCATTTTTGAACGATTTTGTCAACATGTGATCTGAATATCAGATGTCTGTCAAAGGTGAGTCCTAGATAGATAACTTCATCGGACCATTGAATGACCTCATCACCGAATCGTATTCTGCATTCGTCTGATGGAACAAGTTTTGGAGATCTTGAATGTGGAAACAAGATGACCTGAGTTTTTGCTGCATTGATCACAATTTTCCAGCTTGTAAAATATTCCGTTAAAGCATCCAGACCTGTCTGTAGTTTATTTTTCAGAGTATTAATGACACGACCTTTGTAAAGAATGGCAGTATCATCAGCAAATTGTGACAGAACACCACCACCTGGAAGAGGTGGGATGTCTGATGTGAAAATGTTGTATAGAATGGGACCTAGGATACTTCCCTGGGGTACACCAGCAGGAATAGTAAATCTTTCTGAAAGTGCATTATTCAGAGAAACCTGGAATGCTCTATCTGCAAGATAGTTTTTGATAATTTTAATAATATACATGGGAAAATTATACCGATGCAGTTTGAACACCAGTCCATCGTGCCACACATTATCGAATGCCTTTTCAATATCCAATATTGCCATGGCAGTCGTTTTGGACACTGATTTGTTTTGCTGGATGACGTTGTTAACCCTTGTGAGTTGGTGGATGGTGGATCTTCCTTTCCGGAACCCAAACTGTTCTTCCAGAAATATATCCTGTTCATCTGCGAAAGCAAGAATTCGCCTTTGTATTGACTTTTCAAACAGCTTGGATAGGGCAGAGAGTAAGCTGATGGGCCGATAGCTCTTGGAAAAGGAAGGATCTTTCCCCGGTTTCAAAACTGGGATAACTTTAGCTAACTTCCACATTGAAGGGAAGTAACCAAGCTCCCAGCACCTGTTAAAAATTTTAGCTAAGAAGACAAATGAGCGAATACTCAAATGTTTCAGCTCAATGTTGAATGTGTTGTCGAAACCGGGGGCCTTCATATTTTTGGATTTTTTCACAAAAGCCATCAGCTCATTCGCAGTGACTCTACTTTCCTCAGGAACCAAGCGGTCTGATTGGTCAACCTCAGCTACGCTATCAGCAACGGCTCTTTCATATGGACTAACAATGTTGAGTCCTAAATTGTGAGAACACACAAACTGCTGGCCTAGCGCATTTGCCTTCTCTACTGGTGTGATTAAAGGTATTCCTTCAGCTGCGTCCTGGGGTGACATCAGAGGAGGAATAGGCTTCGGTTTTTTCTTAAGCACCTTCGTTAAGGACCAGAAGGGCTTTGAATGTGGGAGAATTTCTCGAAGCTTTTGCTGGAAGTTCCTGTTGCGAAGCTCAGATATCCTTTCCTGGATTATCCTAGTTAAGTTGTTATAAGTAGTCTTCCTATCTAGAATGCCAGTTCGTTGATACTGCCTCCGGTAGATATTCCGAAGTCGGATGAGTTTCTTGGTGACACTGTCGATTTGAAGAGAGGAACTCGGCATATGTTGTACTGGAACCGTCCTATCACGAGCGACTGTGATTGAATGCTGGAAGGAAGATAGGGCCGCATCGATTTCCATCGGGGAATCAAGTGGCAAATCGATATTAATAAGTTGGTCGGCGATTTGTTGAAATTGGACCCAATCGGTGCGATAATAGTTCCTCCGTGGTTGAATAGGCACTGTTTCTGGTAAAGATCCCAACGTCAATATTACTGGAAAGTGGTCAGAAGAGAGTTCGTAGAAGACAACCGGAGAGCTGTCTATGGCGATGTTGCTGATGAATATATTCAAAATGGAATGAACTCCCGATCTGGAAAGTCGCGTTGGTTGATCCGGAGCGAAGATGTTGTATTGTTCAGCTTCGTAATCTTCGGCAAGTACGAATCCGTTTCGATTCTGTCTTCTGTTTCCCCACAGCTCATGCCGTGCGTTCAGGTCCCCAGCAATGATGAATTTGTTCTGTCGTCGGGTGAGCATAGCCAGATCTCGCTTCAATGATGCACACGTACCATCTCGAAGATTTGTTTGTTTGGGGCAGTACGCTGCAATGATGATGATGGGTCCCATCGTCGTTGTAATCTCAATTCCGATGGCTTCTATAAGTTGCAATTTAAAGGCTGACAGAAGCCTGTGCTGAATGGATCGTTTAACGGCAATGGCAACTCCCCCTCCTCTGGTAGTTGTCCTTTTTTTTTTTTTTATTCAACAATATAATATAATTTTTTAGGCACACTGCTTAAGCTCTAAGATGCCGGCTTTTTCTAATTTTAGTTAACGACTAACATAAAACTGTAATATTGGTGTTGAAATTGTCTATTCTCGAGAATCCAGCCTACAGCTGGCAATCCGCAGTGGTTGATGAACTGAATATAGCGTGTGTCTTCCGGATGACGTTGGTAAATATTTATGCTGGCCGCATCCTTTGGTCCGTATGGGTCCGCGGAAAACACCCCCAGGCTACGAAGACCCGGCGGGTGGCCCGCATGCTGATCATCGATTGGAGCGGTCTTCCATTGGGGTTGATTGTTATGTTACGGAAGAGAATAAAAGAAACATATACTAGTAAATATTGTAGAAAAACGGGGTAAAAAGGGGATATGGGAACGAAATGCCTAGAAAACGACAGAGATCTAATTAGTTGACAACGAGATGGTGAAGAGACGGGGAAAGGGAGAACAGAAAAGTTAGTGACAACAAAAAGATCTAGTTAGTTCCAATGAAGATGGTGGACAGGACGAGGGGTCGATAGAATCGGGCGGATGTTAGTGTCGAACCTGCAGTTGGAGATTATTCTTAGCCATAGTTAAAATATCGTCGAGGAATGGGAGGAACTTTCTCTGCAAGATATAATAGATTACACTTGTATACGAATGTGTTTAAGGAATTGGTATATGAGAAGCATGTATGAACTATCCCGACTCGCCAACACATCCCGAACCGGAACCTCAGGCGGTCTACCTCGGGCCCTAAGGGATTCCAGTAGCTTCGACCTGGCGTCACGATACTCTACGCACGACCACACGACATGCTCGATGTCCTGGTAACCGTCGCCACAGGTGCAGAGATTGCTCTCCACGAGCCCAATACGCCGGAGATGTGCGTTGAATGTATAATGATTTGACATGAGCCGCGACATAACACGAATGAAATCGCGACTCACGTTCATCCCCTTGAACCAAGGTTTCGTCGATACCTTAGGGATAATGGCGTGTAGCCATCGTCCCAGTTCGTCATTCGTCCATGAAGTTTGCCAACTTTCGAGAGTTTTCTGACGAGAAATGCTGAAAAATTCATTGAAGCAGATTGGTCTTTCATAAATATCACCTTCTAATGCGCCCACTTTAGCCAATGAGTCTGCCTTTTCATTGCCCGGAATGGAACAATGCGAAGGGACCCAGACTAACGATATTAAATAAGACCGTTCAGATAAAGTTCTCAAATGTTCCCGTATTTTCCCCAGGAAATATGGGGGATACTTTCCTGGCTTCATTGCCCGGAGAGCTTCTATTGAGCTTAGACTGTCCGTGACAATGAAGTAATGGTCTTTGGGCAAGGTTTCAATGATCTCGAGGGTGTACTGAATGGCAGCTAATTCTGCGACGTAAACTGAAGCCGGATCACTGAGTTTGTACGAAGCGGTGATGTTCTGATTGAAGATACCGAAGCCTGTGGACTCGTTGATGTTCGATCCGTCAGTGTAAAACACTTTTTCACAGTTGACTGTTCTTAGTTTATTATAAAAAATATTAGGGGCCACTTGAGGGCGTATGTGATCCGGAATTCCACGAATCTCTTCTCTCATGGATGTGTCGAAAAACACAGTAGAATCAGAAGTATCCAGGAAATGAGCACGGTTGGAAACAATCGAAGAAGGATTAATATTCTGAGCCATGTAATCAAAATACAAGGACATGAAACGGGTTTGAGAATTAAGCTCAACTAACCTTTCGAAGTTTTCAATCACCATCGGATTCAAGATATCGCATCGGATAAGCAATCGGTATAAGAGATCCCAGAATCGATTTTTCAACGGTAAGACGCCCGCGAGCACTTCGAGACTCATCGTATGAGTCGATTGCATGC
Organism: Malaya genurostris; assembly: GCF_030247185.1. Classification (NCBI taxonomy): domain Eukaryota; kingdom Metazoa; phylum Arthropoda; class Insecta; order Diptera; family Culicidae; genus Malaya; species Malaya genurostris. The sequence goes on from NC_080572.1 coordinate 153,303,199, forward strand.
AACCTAGGGCAATACGCAAACAACGATACTGAATTCTTTCCAGTTTAATGAAATGGGTGTTCGCGGCGGATCGGAAGCAGAAGCATCCATATTCCATTACGGACAATATCGTTGTTTGGTAAAGCCTGATCAAGTCTCCTGGGTGGGCACCCCACCAAGTTCCGGTTATTGTGCGAAGAAAATTGATTCTCTGCTGGCATTTTTGTTTCAGATACCTAATGTGACATCCCCAGGTGCCTTTGGAGTCGAACCAGACCCCGAGATATTTGAATGTGAAGACCTGAGCTATGTTTTCACCCCCTAGTTGAAGCTGTAGTTGTGCTGGTTCTCGCTTCCTTGAAAATACAACCAACTCAGTTTTCTCCGTAGAGAACTCGATACCCATTTGAAGAGCCCATATGGATAAGTTGGCAAGAGTATCTTGTAACGGCCCTTGCAGATCGCCAGCTTTGGGTCCTATAATGGACACAACGCTGTCGTCGGCAAGTTGTCTTAGCGTGCAAGATGTATTGATACATTTATCGATGTCGTTTACGTAAAAGTTGTATAAAAGGGGGCTTAAGCATGAGCCCTGAGGAAGACCCATGTAACTGAATCGTATTGTCGACAAATCACCATGCGCGAAATACATGTATTTCTCGGACAATAGATTGTACAAAAAGTTATTCAAAATTGGTGAAAGACCATGCTTATGCAACTTCTCAGATAGGATATTTATGGAAACTGAGTCAAAAGCCCCCTTGATGTCTAGGAAAACTGATGCCATTTGTTCCTTACGAGCAAATGCCATTTGAATTTCGGTTGAGAGCAACGCAAGACAATCGTTCGTTCCTTTTCCTCTGCGGAAACCAAATTGTGTATCTGAAAGTAAGCCATTAGTCTCGACCCAATTGTCTAGACGAAACAGAATCATTTTTTCGAACAATTTCCGGATACAGGAAAGCATGGCAATCGGCCGATACGAATTGTGATCGGAGGCTGGTTTCCCTGGTTTTTGAATGGCAATAACTCTTACTTGTCTCCAGTCATGTGGGACAATATTATCCTCAAGAAGCCTTTTGAATAAATTCAATAAGCGCCTTTTGGCAGAGTCAGGTAAATTTTTCAACAAGTTGAATTTGATTTTGTCTAACCCCGGAGATTTATTGTTACACGATAAAAGCGCAAGTGAGAACTCTACCATCGAAAACGGTATTTCGTTTGCATTTGACGTCGCGGCGCGGGAGATCCTCTGGTCCGGAGCAGAGTCTGGGCATACTTTTTTAGCGAAATCGAATATCCAGCGGTTAGAATATTCCTCGCTTTCGTTTGTGGTGTTTTTGTTGCGCATTCGTCGGGCTGTGTTCCAAAGAGTGCTCATCGATGTTTCTTTTGTTAATCCGTCAACAAACCGACGCCAGTAACCGCGTTTTTTTGCTTTAATTAAGTTCTTCATTTGCGTGTCTAACGTTGCGTAATTACGATAATTATCAGGTGTTCCATTGGCTCTAAACTGTTTGAACGCGGAGGCTCTATCAGCGTTCAGTGATGAGCACTCTTTGTCCCACCACGGATTGGGAGGACGGATGTTAGTTTTCGCGCCAGGTACACGTTTCGTCTGAGCTTGAATCGCAGTATCGAGAATCAAGCCAGCCATAAACGTGTACTCTTCCTCCGGAGGAAGTTCTTGTGTTGTTTTGAGTTTCTCAGATATCGAATTTGCGTAGTCTTTCCAATCAATATTTCGTGTGAGATCATACGAAACATTGATTGTCTCCGATGGTCTTAATCCGCAGGTGATTGAGATTACGATAGGTAGATGATCGCTACCGTGGGGATCAGGGATCACCTTCCACTTGCAATCTAACCGTAGCGATGTCGAGCAGAGGGATAAATCCAGCGCACTTGGTCTTGCTGGTGGTGCAGGAATCCGTGTCATTTCTCCCGTATTCAAGAGTGTCATATTGAAGTTGTCGCAAATATCATGGATCATAGTTGATCTGTTATCATCGTGAAGACAGCCCCATCCCGTACCGTGTGAGTTAAAGTCTCCTAAAACCAACGTCGGTGCAGGAAGGAGCTCTACGATATCACTGAGCCGCCGATGCCCAACCGAGGCTCTTGGGGGAATGTAGATGGAAGCAATGCAAAGGTCCTTGCCTTTTACTGTTATTTGACATGCGACAACTTCAATGCCTGGTATCGATGGGAGGTTAATTCGATAGAAAGAATAGCACTTTTTGATCCCCAAAAGTACTCCTCCATAGGGATCATCTCGATCCAGACGAATAATGTTAAAATCGTGGAAGTTTAGGGGTACATCAGAAGTTAGCCAAGTTTCGCACAATGCAAATGCGTCACATTTCAGATTATTCACTAGAATTTTGAAAGGATCTATTTTCGGGGTGATACTTCTACAATTCCACTGTAAAACAGTGATTGAATCCTTAACCTCAAAGGGTGACTTAGCCATCGAAGGATACGATCGCTGAAAGAAGGGGCCAATTTGCAGTCATCTGCTTCAAATATGTTTTCACTGTAGGCATGAATGCAATTAAAATGCTTTTAAGAGGGTCAGATATGTTGAAATTTTTGAAAATCCAGTCCACAATATCTGAGAACTTGATAAGTCCAGCACTGAGTTGGTTCTCAGATAGATTTTCGTGGACGCTTGGGGGGTTTGATGTCCCAGGAAGTGGTGGGAATTCTTTCGTAGAATTTAGATTTCCTAGACCAGGAGCATTTTGCTTCGGTTTTGCTTTAGCACCACTTCCTCTAGCTGTAACTTTTAGAGGCCCTTCTGAGGATATCTTCGAACCCTTACTAGGAAGCTTGTGGGAGGATATATTTCTTCTCTTTCTATAGCTTTGAGGGACAGCAGAAGATGTACCTTCCAAAGGGTCGTCATAATCACTCTCGTCATTTGACAAGCAGGCATATGGGTTCGTTATTTGTTTGGGGGGAGTGGCACTCTTCAGCATATCGGCGAAAGAGCGTTTAGAATGTTCTTTCATAGAACGCTTCATTCTGTCACCGCGAAGTCTATACGCGGACATGCCGAGAGGTCATGCGGACCCTCCTTACAATAGAGGCACTTTTCAGTATCCTTACCGCAAGAGCCATCCGCATGTCCTCCCCCACAGTTGGCGCACCGGGGCTTATTGCAGCAATGAGAAGCTGTATGCCCCAATTGTTTACAGTTGGTACAGTTCATTACTCGTGGTACAAAGAGACGAACGGGCAGACGAACCCGGTCCAAGAGGACGTAGTTGGGTAAAGCCGAGCCAGCAAAGGTAACTCGATAAGAATCTGATTGGGGATAAGATTTTGTTCCATCCCCGGCGATCGATACTGAATGCAAGCGTTTGCAATCCAGTATCTTGACATTCTTAAGTAAGGGGTCTTTAAAACAACCTGCTCCGTACTTAAGAATGTCTTCACAAGTCAGAGTCGAATCGGTTACCACGCCGTCTATTTCGACTTCACGAGCTGGTACGTACAAGCGGTAGTCCCGCGTAAAGTGCTCATTTCGAACAATCTCGTTTGCCTGCTGAGAGCTGGTTAGTAAGACCCTGAGCTTGTTTGGTCGTACTTTATCTATTCTTTTTATAGTAGAATATCGCGAGGACAGGTCACGAGATATTTTCAAAGTATTCAATTTTTTGTCGTTTGATTTGGTCCGGAAATATACAGCATAAGGTCCGACCGGGAGTGCAAGCCCATCCGGATAGCTCTTAATGCGAATCTTACTGCTGTCAGCAGAAGTCTCCATCTGATCATCGGGAGGGTGAGGATCAGGTTCAGAGTTGCTCATGTCCTCACGGATAGTTGTGAGGATAAAATGATGAGGAACCGATAATAGAAAGGCGGGAGAATAAACAATGAGAAGACAGTACTTATCTTAAAATCCGGCTTATCGTCCACCAAGTTCTCGCTTTTGCAGATCGGTGTATCACCGCAGATGGTGTGTAGAAATCCTCCACGAGGAAAAAAAACACAATTGTCTATAATGTTCAACGTATAACGGCACTTTTCACCAGAACACAATATACAGTGATATCACAATAGCACCCGGCACTGGCCAACTGTGCCTATTGATGCTAACACTCGCTAGCACACAGAGCAAAATGACCTTGAGAATGGATTAAAACGCTCGACTGGACAAATGTTAAGAGAAACGTAAATACGCATCCGATCACATCGACTGTTGATTTGGAACTGGTAGTTGTCCTGTCGAGCCTGTGAATCCTGTAATTGGAAATAAAAATTTCAGGTTTAAGATGAGTTTCAGTTAAAATAGCAATATCAGCATTCTTCTCTTGAAGAAAGTCGGACAATTCAGCAGTTTTGCTCCTGAGTGAGCAAGCATTCCAATTTACTATAACCAACTCATTATATTGCATATTCGATGATGAATTTGCCTAAGGCGTTGATTTGATCTAACCGCGTTCTGCAGTTTCGTAGTTTTGTTGTCATTGTTTCAAAAATGACGATCAGTTGTTCAGCAGAAACTAAATCACCAGAGTCATCCTTTGCTTGTGGTTGATTATTGCCCCATCCAGGAGGGATTTTTGAGGAAGATTCTTTTTGTGATCCAGCGGCTGAATCTTTTGGATTGCTGCGAGGAAGTGGCGGCAAATTCGGAATATCCCTCTTCGGTGGGAGCCGTGGGAAATTAACTTCATCCTTCTGTGGAACATTCTTGCGCCTTGATTGTTTGCGGGACGCCTGTTGTCGAATTTTTGTGAACTCAGCACGTTTGGGACACGATTTGCTAGTAGATGGATGGTCGCCATCACAGTTCACACATTTTACAGCGATGTCATCTAGTAGGCAATCGTTGGTATTGTGTGGTTCGGCACATTTCCCGCACCGACTTTTCATGTGGCAATTCCTCGCTCCATGGTCGTAGTTCAAACAGTTCGTGCACTGTGTGACATCCCGATGTACCGGTTTATACTTTTGCCATTCGATGATTATGTGAAATAACGATTTAATCGTTTTCAGTTGACTCATGGTGATGGAGCCCTTCTCCAGATGAATCAGGTACAGTTGATCTCTAAACTTTTTGTCCGTATTATGTCGCTTCATTTTAAATACCATCAAAGGCTTTAGTCCAGCCTCCGACAGTGCCTGCTTTAGTTCGGCTTCCATCATGTCGGGTAGTCCTCGAAGTACAACCTTCATAGGTTTGTTGGCGGCAGTATCGTGTGTAAAGTATTCCGCTTTTGTCTGCTTCAGATAACATTCCACTCCTTTGTAGTGGTTCAAAGCCGGAACAGTTATTTTGTAGCCTTCAGTACATAAACGGATTGTTTCCTGTAGTCCTTTGCTGATCAGTGTGTTGAAATCCGAGCGTAGAGTTGGTGGGAAGCCCTTCAGGTAGAAAGGCGGCATTTTTTCCTTCTTCTGCAGTTCCTCTTCGACATCTACTGGCAGATCAGCATATTGGTTTTTACTCAGCAAACGGTCGTTTACCTGTACATCACTTGGCTTCAGACGCTTAGCATCCTTTGGATCCTTCTCGGATCTATGGCGGTTTTTACCCATAGCTTGGGTAGGTAGACAACTGCGAATAAAAAAATAAAACAAAATCGAAATTAGTCGTAGTAGGTTATTCGTCTATCCACATCGAGTGTTAGATGACGAATGATCGATTTTCGACCACGGTTCCCCTTTTATACGCATTCAGTTGAAGATATGTGCCTGACTATCTCAAAATCGTCGTCCTTGCGCGAAAAACCCAAGCGAAAGTAAAAAGTATTCCGCGTTGTTTTCAAATTTTAAGAAAACTTAATTTTTGAGTTGTTTGTGGTTATCGCACACTGTTCAAAATATTATCCTGAATTCCTGATCATATTTTTGATGAAATAGTGAAAGAATTATGTTGCTACCATTAATACAAGTCGAGATATTCGCGATTAAGTTCTGCCCATTCTTCCATATGGCTAATTTTGAAAAGGCGCCCCATAGTAAAGTAAGTCGTATTCACGACAAAATGAAAGTCGAAAAAATTAGAACATTTGTTAAATATGCGGCACATGCTAGCTTAGGGAATCCGAAGAAAAAAAGGATCGAAGATTACGACGTCGAATGTCTAATTGTAACAATTGCAATAACTCGGAGAAGCCGGTGGAATAAGGTGACCAGATAACAGCCTCATATTCGAGCGTTGAGCGAACTAAAGCGCAATACAGATCTTTCAAGCAATGTACATCAGAAAACTCTTTAGTAACGCGGAAACAAATCCTAATTGGTGGCTTTGGAGATAGTAAACTTTATGTGCTCCTTTAAATTTAACTTGAAATCCAGAAGAACACCTAAATCGTTCACAGACAATGCGGGCTCGAGAACAGTTTGTGGAATATTATAGTCGAACTTGAATACAGACTTTTTGCGACTAAAAGAGATGTAAAGCCATTCTGTTCATGTTACAAAAATCCTTACATGGTCGCCTATAGCGCGATTATGAGCCAATATATTTGGTTTCTTGTAGTTGTTGTACGGTTGGTGCTTGAGGTGGAATGTTCGTTACTCTAATTGATAATGGTTAGAGTGGCACAAATCAATCTTCAGCATAAACGTACAGCAACTATGAATCTATCCAGACTTCTGCAAGAAGGTAAAGCTTCTATAGCTTTGGTTCAAGAACCATATTTCCAAAAGGGAAACTTCTACGTTGGAAAATTGTTAAACCCAGTCTTTGTTGCCTTCAACAAGACCGGTATGACTAATCCACGTGAAATGCCTCGAGCATGCATACTTGCAAATAGTGCTCTCGATGTTTCTCTCATATCGGAGCTCACAACTCGGGATATTTGGGCTGTCACAGTTGGTATGACTATTGATGGCATAGACACGAAATATGTCTATTGTTCGACATATTTACCGCATAACCAACCTTCGCCAAGCGATGACTTCAAAAAGGTTGTATCATACTGCTGCAAGAGTGATTTACCGCTTGTAATCGGCAGTGACATAAATGCTCACCATACCATATCATTTGGGGCAGCACAGATATAAATTTTAGAGGCTCTGATATGATGGAATTTGTGATCAGAACAAACCTGCACATAGTCAATGCAGGAGTGTCCAACTCTTGCGAGATCTGGAAAAGAGGAGGTTTTGGACGTAACTCTCTGCTCTGATAGAATTGCGCATGAGTTGGTGAATTGGCTCGTCTCCGATGAGCTCGAACCTTCGTTGTCTGATCATAAGTACATTTTCTTTGATCATTCAAACGTTAAATTTGATATTATCACATATCGTAATCTCAAATCTACAAACTGACCTCTATGAAGAGGGCTTGGCGACTAGATTTTACGGGTACCAACCAACAATTGCAGCATATGAAGAGGCTTGTCCACTTCGGATTGTGCGAGCTACTAGAGGAACTCCTTGGTGGAATGCTGAACTTGCTAGACTAAGGAAACTACATATGCAGAAGAGCTTGGAACCACCGACGCAGAGATGGGTCGGAGGCATTCGTGTCGGCTCGAAGGGCTTACAAAAATGCTCTTCGATCGTCTGAGCGAAGTGGTTGGAAAAGCCTCTGCACAAATGTCTCTAGCCTCAACAAGGCTAGCAGATTAAATAAGTTACTTTCGAAGTCTAAGGACTTTAATGTCAGTTTCATAAGAACTTCAGATGGTGAACACTTGTCTGATGAAGGTGATGTACTTCACTATCTTTTTAACACTCACTTTCCAGGTTGTATGGATCCATCACCGACAGCTCTTCTCGAGACTAGTTACGATTCTTGGGCCCTTGCTCGAAGCGTTGTGACCATTGAATCGGTCAAATGGGCAGTTGAGAGTTTTGCTCCGTACAAGTCTCCTGGGAAGGATGGAGTTTTCCCAGTGTTACTGCAGAAAGGGTATGAACATTTCAAACATGTTTTGAACAAAATACTTACTTTTAGTCTTGCGACTGGATATATTCCAAGAGCTTAGCAGGAAATGATTATCAAATTTATTCCCAAAGGCGGTCGCGACACTTATGAGGAAGCGAAGAGTTTCTGGCCTATCAGTCTAATAAGCTCATTTCTTCTTATAACAGTGTAACGCATAGTAGATCACTATATCAGGAATGTTAGTTTGGGCGTGCATCCGCTACATGGAATGCAACATGCTTACCAGCGTGGAAAGTCCACTACAACCCTGTTACATGATGTTGTGTACAACATTGAAAATGCTTTCTCACAAAAGCAATCTTGCTTGGGAGTTTTCCTAGATATTGAAGGTGCCTTTGATAACGTGTCTTTCAATTCAATTCTGGAAGCAGCCCGTGGTCATGGCATACCTTCGACTTCTTTGTTCATCGCTTCGGCAAGCAGAAATTAGAAAGCTGAGTGTCTGTGGCTGTCCTCAAGGTGGTGTACTATCCCCACTTCTATGGAAGCTAGTCGCTGATGGTTTTTTTAGGAAACTTAATAACCTTGGATTTCCGACTTATGGTTTTGCCGACGATTATCATATATTGATGACCGGTATAAGCATTAACACTCTCTTTGATTTAAAGCAACAAGCCCTGCGATCTGTTGAACAATGGTGTTGTCAGGTTGGATTATCTGTAAATCCGGGCAAAACATCAATGGTGCTTTTCACTCATCGTAGGATAATCACAGGAGCTCGTCCGTTGCAGTTCTTTGGTTCAGAGGTCACTGTGGTCGATCAAGTTAAATACGTTGGGGTTATTCTTGACTCAAAACTGAATTGGTCTCACATTGACTTCAGGATTAAAAGAGCAATGCAGACGAGCTTTAGGAAAATCATGGGGACTCAAACCCAGATATATTCATTGGATCTACACAACTATTGTTAGACCAATTTTAGCATATGGATGTCTTGTCTGGTGGCAGAAAGGAGAAGTCGCGACAGTTCAGTCAGCTAAATCATCTCCAAAGGATGGTACTAATGGCGATGACAGAAGCATTCACGACAACTCTTACTGCTGCTCTAGAGGCGCTACTGTGCATTAAACCACTACATGTGTTCCTAAAACAAGAAGCATTATCTTGTGCATACCGTCTTAAGGTTACAGGGCTTTGGAACAGTAACCGATTAGATTATGCTACCAGCCACACTCGCTTGTGTTCTCAAATGGTTACGTGGAATGAGTATTTACTCGCTCCTAGTGATCTAACTCTCACATGCAGTTTTCCTTTCAAAACATTCAATGTGAGCTATCCTCTTCGTGAGGAATGGTTGTCTGGAACGACAACTTGATGAACACATAGTTTGTTATACGGACGGTTCTCTGTTGAATGGTCGTGCTGGTGCTGGTGTCTACTGTCGTGAAATGAGGCTGGAGCAGTCTCATTCACTTGGTAGATACAGTACTGTGTTCCAAGCAGAAATCTACGCAATTCTGTGTGGAGTACAATCGGCACTTCCGCAGAGGATCTGTGGTAAACGTACTTATTTTTGTTCCGACACTCAGGCAGCCTTATTAGCACTCAGTTCGAATGACTCACGGTCGAATCTAGTGATCGCATGTCGAACTCAAATTGAAGACCTCAGCATTTCAAATGCTGTTTACTTCCTATGGGTACCCGGCCATTCTGGTATTACTGGAAATAAATGGGCTGATGAGTTGGCTAGAGCTGGTGCAACGAATGATTTCGTTGGTCCTGAACCAGCTTTACCACTTTCAACTAGTTGGATGAAGCACAAGATTCGTTCATGGGCTGCATCCAAACATGCCAGGTACTGGCGCAGCTTGCAAACTTGCGCTCAGATAAAAGCATTTCTACCAGATTTAAATCTGAAAATGTCAAAGTGTCTACTGCATTTCTCCAAGCACCATTGCAGTATTCTGGTCAGAGCTTTGACTGGACATTGCAAACTCAATTATCACATGGCTACTATTCAACGTGTTGAGTATTATTCGTGTGATTTGTGTGAATGCGATTATGGTACTTCATATCATCTGATATGTAACTGTCCCGCATTGACGCAGCTACGTATCCGGGTTTTTGGTTCTCCATACATGGTTGAGTCTGTGTATGCGGAGCTAAAATTGAAGGATATTCTCTCGTTTCTCACCCAATGTGATAAGGAGCTATAGTCAGAAGGGTTCATCGTTCTTCCTGGAGTGAATGAATCTCTTCTGTATTCACCTTAAATAGGGTTTAACAAATTGTTTGGCATCCTTTAGGGGTACCGAATTTACTTCTGCTCGTACATACTGCGAATCGTTCTGCATTCTTCCGGGAGTGCAGAATGGTGTCGCTTTTGTAAGATCTCAAAATCCTCTCGGGGGTTGGAGGTTTTATTAACAGCAGACTGTTCGGGACCTCGTAGAGGTTCAGAATTTACTTCTGTTCCACTAAATGTGATCCTCAGCAGATTGTTCAGCATCCCTTAGAGGTGCAGAATTTACTTCTGCTTTTGAGTTTTTGTGTCGTCAATGATGGGAAAATGATCAAGGGGAACGTGCCATTTGAGCCAATTTGTTCTGATTCCTGAACTAATTCATAGCAACTTAAACAATGATGCCCAAAAATATTATTTTTGTCATTATCAAGGGGTCGCTACATTTGTGGTAACTGGCGGTAAATCGCTCACGAACACTTCTTATTCCGATTTTTCTTCGGAGTGTCTGGTCGTGTCGTCGGTTTGGCCTTTTACTTGGAGTCAGAGTCACCCGCGTGTAGGTTCAAAAACGAAAACGGTAATAGAGTGTGGAAAAACGGAGACGTCTAAATCCAGTTACCATAGAGCCGTGTAGTCAAAGCAAAATAAAATAAAGAAGGTCCTGCAATATTTGTCTCGAGGTCCCGTCACAGCAAAGAGGTGGATTTGAATGTGTATTCACGTTTGCTGCTATAGTGTAAAAAGCTTGAAACCAGAACCGTGCAGCTTAGTGTACAGCAAAAGCATTTACGAGTAAGAATAGTTCCAAAGAAAAACCTGTTTTAATCCACCTAGTGGTGTAATCATGCCTTTCTCATATTAAACATGCTATCATATATAATACTGTGGTTTTCTTCAAAATAGTTTTTTTTATTCTTGAAAGATTAACCGAAATTGGATTAGCTGACCGTTTACTGATAATGACTACCGATTGAAATAGTTTTTTTGCCGATTTAGAATTTTTTCACGTTTTCTATTTCGCCCGTTTAAGTGATGGTATAAAACTTTTAACACACTTTACACTATATATCCGGAACCAGATGTCGGATCCGGATGAAATTCAGAGATTCCGTACAAGACCACATGACCTTCCATTAAAACCTAAGTTTGTGAACATTCGTGAAACCATCGGTAAGAAAAGTGAGTGAGATCCATTTGGGAAAATATGACCACTATTTTCTGATTCTGATTCTGACACTTTTTCTATCACCCAAACAAACCAATCCTCGAGATGGTACGTGTGCATCATTGAAGCGGCTATGCTCACTCGACGACAGAACAAATTCATCATTGCTGGGGAGCTGAACGCACGGCATGAGCTGTGGGGATACAAAAGACAGAATCGAAAGGGATTCGTACTTGCCGAAGATTACGAAGCTGGACAGTACAGCATTTTCGCTCCGGATCAACTAACGCGACTTTCCAGATCGGGAGTTCATTCCATTTTGGATTTATTCATCAGCAACATCGCCATAGACAGCTCTCCGGTTGTCTTCAACGAGCTCTCTTCAGACCATTTTCCAGTAATATTGACGTTGGGATTTCCACCAGAAACAGTGCCTATTCAACCTCGGAGGAACTATTATCGCACCGACTGGGTCCAATTTCAACAAATCGCAGTATCAACGAACTGGCATCCTAGATAAGAAGACTTCTTATAACAACTTAACTAGGATAATCCAGGGCAGGATATCTGAGTTTCGCAACAGGAACTTCCAGCAAAAGCTTCGAGAAATTCTCCCACATTCAAAGCCCTTCTGGTCCTTAGCGAAGGTGCTTAAGAAAAACCCAAAGCCTATTCCTCCTCTGATGTCACCCCAGGACGCAGCTGAAGGAATACCTTTAATCACACCAGTAGAAAAGGGAAAGGCGCTAGGCCAGCAATTTGTGTGTTCTCACAATTTAGGACTCAACATTTGAAACCGGGGAAAGATCCTTGCTTTTCCAAGAGCTATCGGTCCATCAGCTTACTCTCTGCCCTATCCAAGGTGTTTGAAAAGTCAATACAAAGGCGAATTCTTGCTTTCGCAGATGAACAGGATATATTACTG